>NC_137607.1:10123490-10213490 GCF_963280865.1 Gymnoscopelus braueri
GGGAACACATCTACAAATGTCTTCTAAATCCTAACAGTTTTCGGGAAAAAACATATCTTGCTATAATAATATCAATAGTATCGATTTTGTAGTTAAATAGCTACTGTATCAATTTAAAAATCATTGAATCGTATGGTATCATCATAAATGAATACATATCGTACCATCAACCAATGTGTATCGTATGGCATGGTTACACTAGGACTAGAAAGAGGGAGAAACAGGTAATGTGGGTGTTGGCAGTCGTGACAAAAGTTATCAAATAAAGTGGAGTGGAGAATGTACAATATTTTTTTCCTCTGAACTGTATCGGAGTTGAAGTATGAAGTCATGTACATTTGTGTGTGTGTGTGTGTGTGTGTGTGTGTGTGTGTGCGTGCGTGCGTGCGAAAGAGAATTTGTAGTACAGATACATTTGTAAACCAATTTTGCACGTCACCATAGCAAAATTTAAGCCCCCATCGCCCACACACACACACACACACACACACACACACACACACACAGAAAATAAAAAGAAGAGGAAAATCGACCCACAACCCAGCGCCGACATTAACGAGAACAATTAAACCCAAGCTGTGAAAATTAGAGTCGCCCTTTGCCATTTAGCCGCCGCTAACACAGAGCTAGCAACCCGCTAATTAGCGCCTCATTATTCCTGCGCATGTTTTCGCTTGGGTTTCTCTGTCCGCCCGGTCACCGTAATAATGAACCCAATGTTTCAATTCAACACCAAATAAAAGGAATTAAATGGAGTGCTAAAATAACTCATTAGAATACAGAGCTTGTTTTATTTTTTTCTTCCATTAGTGCAGTATAGTGGTTGTTTAAAACAGTGGTTTTCTAACTTTTTAATTTCAAGGACCACTATAACTGTGAGAGTGTACAAATGGAACCAAATTACATGGAACCAAGATGATACACTCGATTATTTGTATTGCAAAATGATTTCAGATTGATACAAGTCACACGATACGATATGTTTCTGTTGACACGTAGTTGTATCATTGAAATTCAAAATCAATACTGTATTGTTACACCCCTACCATCTCCGTTACCTGGTTCAACTCTTCCTTCTCTGCCAGATCGTAGACTCTGGTTTGACCCAGTCAGTCGCATTCCACCCAGGCTGGTAAAGTTAATAATGTATTGTCTGTTATTCTGTTGGACTCATCGTTCTCTTATTTATTGTCTGTTATTCTGTTGTACTCGTAGTTTGCCCAGTGACCTTCTTTCTATGCAACCCTAACCCTGGAAAGTCTGCTTCAAGGACTATCGCTGCCTGTTGACCTTTTGACCTCTGCTGGAGCAGCACCAGCTACTACTCAGCTCCACTCCAGCATCTCTGAATCATTTCTGAATCATTTCTGAATAATTTTTTGAATTTGAACTGCACATCCTGCCTGTGTCTCTTGTGTTTGCAACTCGGGTTCAAATCATCATGGTACCACCCACCCATTAAACAAACATGGGCAAATTCTCCTTCTACAGCACTGACACCCAGGTTTGGAATAACCCCATCCCTCAAAAAATGCTGTTCGCTGCATGGGCTCATTTAAAACAGCCTTAAAAACTCACCTTTCTGGAGGCCAAAGGAGGAGGTAGTACCATTTCCCCGTTAGAGTCCGACGCCCCCCCCCCCCCCGCCCATTTTTTTTTACATATTTTCTCCTGCATTTTTGTTTTGTTTGTACATAAAGTGTTACTTTTCGTGTATTTTTGTGTTTAGTTGCTACTATGTCTATGAATTGACTTTTTTGGATGGACCTTTTAGACAAAGTATTATAAATATAATTGTGCTGATTACATGTTTTGCCTAATAAAATATTCAATCAATCAATCAATTCCATTGAGACAACTCTAGCTCCTTTTCAGATGAATATTTGATTGGCACAATGGATACTATAACACGCTTTTAGCATAATCGTATTCCCCACAGTGGGAAACCACTGGACGTACAGTATAACTAACTGTAGGCTATAGAAATAGCTATACACGTACTTGAAACAAGCTCCTTCACTTCACAGCCATATGCTTCACTATTAATAATTCAACACACGAGAATATATTGTTTTTTTCAGTTGGTTCTTTGCTATGGCTGAGGTGCTGTATAAGCACCGTACTGTCATACTGTCGTACAAAGATGTTAAAGCAGTTGAAGCTCTACTTTCTGACAGTAATCATTGCTATAGAGCAGTGATTCTCAACCAGTGGTCCGGGGACCACCGGTGGTCCTTGAGGGGGTCCCAGGTGGTCCCCAGCTAAATGATGGAAGAGTTGGTAACCAAATGGACCCTTATAGATCTTTAACTCTTGAGAGTGTAAAATGAAACCAAATGGACCCTCACGGGTCCATTAGGTTTCATTTTACGCTCTCAAGAGTTGAATTATTGTTAAACATCTGCATTACTTAATTAAAGAATTGTTATTTTCATCAACGTTTGCCTGTTATCTCTCCTATGATACCAACGTCAATACAGCATGGAATTGGGGACTAAATCGTATCCGACGATAACAAAACATTCTAAGTCTTGGGTCTGAGAGTCTAAATCTCATGAAATGGTGAATCCGTAGCTTAAATGCCCAATAAATAATGGACCTTTGATATGAAAAGGGTTGAAAACCACTGCTATACACTAGTGTTTGTTCAGTAACAGGGGTCTCCCTGTCTCTCCAGCTCTTTAATAAACATAAAAGTGATTTTATCAGGTGGGTTACAAATTTCATCCAATGAGGAGGGAGTACCTATTTATCGGCTTACATTTTTATAGTGTTCCAGTTCCAATTTGGTCCTCATCACTTCCAATTTCACTTCACAATCCTGTATGAGTTGTCTCTCCTGGTTAAATACACTTGTTATCCGGATCTGCAAATGTATTTTCTGTTTATTAAAGAGCTGGAGAGACGGTGAGACTCCTGTTACTGAACAAACACTCTATAACAATGATTACTGTCAGGCATAGAGCTATTTAAACTTATTCAAAGGTAATATCACTAACTGCACCTTTGACAAGAGGTTGTGACTAAACAATAAATACATATCCATGGGAACACCGTTTTTTTTTCATCATACAAGAGTGTTGCACAAAAGTAGTGAAAATAGCAGATCTACAAGCTCACAACGCCTGGTAATTTGAGGCACTGTGAGCTTGTAGATTTGTTTCGTACTATGTCACTGCTATTGTACCCGACAGCAATGATATAATAGACTTAGCATCTCTGGTGCAGAATGCATACAGAGTGTGCGTTGGGAGGACTTGTTAAAGCTGCTGAAATATGTACCAGATCCAAGGAGATGCAATACATTATTGAACATGACATCAAAACACACTGTGTTGTCACTCGTTGTGAGCTTGTGTGGCGCGTTGTGAGCTTGTAGAGCTGCTATTTTTTGAACGAAGAGATTTGGTGTGGACCCATACTCCTGGGGCCCTTACTAAAGTATACAGGGTTTTAAGTGTAGGATGTTTCATCCATGACTTTTACTACTACTAATTAGGAGTATATTTTACATTCTTATTTATGGTGAAGGACCCAATGTCTCATTCTATTCCAACGCAGAACCAGCCTTGTTATCAACCCGTCTCAACCACAGGCAATAGACACACACACACGCACGCACACGCACACACACACACACACACACACACACACACACACACAAACACAAACACACACACACACACACACACACACAAAGACAGAGAGAGAGAGAAAAACAACTGGGTCAATTAATTAGCGCCATAATTAGCGTCTAGACTTTGGGAGCATCCCGCGGGGGCGCCCTTGTGAAACACCCCCTCCCCCCTTTGGCAAAACGGCGTACGGGCGTCTGTCGTAGCTACCGGGGAGGAGGGAGGGGGAGGGAGCAGGGGGCTTTCATGCAATGGTTGGAAACCTATACGTTGTCGAGCGAAGTCCCCCGGGGCTCTGTCTAGCTGGCTCCAGACCAATCCAAATCGGCCCGACTTTGGGCCGATTTGGCTTCGGGAAGCGTCGGCCAGTCGGTTAGGGGTCCGTCGGCCAGTCGGTTAGGGGTCCGTCGGGACCTTTTCGGCCGACCCAGAGCCGACCGAACATGTTCAGCTTTTTAGCCGACTGGCAGAGCAGTGGCAGTGACAACAAAGGGCTGTCGGTGTTGCCAGATTATGTGAGAGAAACAAGCGACCATGTCTATGAAAACCTACATTCACTGTTTCTCGTTGTTGCTCCCAGAGAGAGAGAGAGAGATTGATTGATTTGACCTAGTTTTGCGCAGTTTTGGTGCGCAACACAACCCTCGTTTAAGTGAATTGCTTTCACCTGCTGCTGCTGTGTGGAGCGCAGTGGTGGAAAAAGTACTCAAATGTTTTACTTAAGTAAAAGTATCAATACTGCAATGTAGAAGTACTCCGTTACAAGTAAAAGTCCCGAATTAAAAATGTACTTGAGTGAAAGTACAAAAGTATTGGTATCAAAATGTACTTAAAGTACCAAAAGTAAAAGTACTCAAATGTTTGAAAATAGCAGATCTACAAGCTCACAACGCGTCGCTTCGCGACGCGTTGTGTACTTAAAGTACCAAAAGTAAAAGTACTCAAATGTTTGAAAATAGCAGATCTACAAGCTCACAACGCGTCGCTTCGCGACGCGTTGTGAGCTTGTAGATCGGCTATTTTCAAATAGCCTAGGTATAAAATAGAGCTAAAGTGGTTACTGTATGTTTTATAATGTAATAATTTATATCTGCAAAGTAACTAATAACTAAAGTTTTCAAATAATTGTAGTAAAAGTAGAATATTTTCCTCAGAGATGTATGGAGTAGAAGTAAAAGTACTGAAAATTAGAAATACTCCAGTAAAGTAAAAAATCCTCAAAAGTGTACTTAAGTACAGTACTTGAGTAAATGTACTTAGTTACTTTACACCACTGGCGGAGTGTGCGCTACAGGGCATATCTCCAAGCCAGGGTGACCTACCCAGGCTCATGAAATTCATATGCAGGCATAGTAGCCAATTAGAATGAAATCCGCAAAAACGGACTCATATACTGATACAGAACCATATATTGGCTATTATATTATGGCTGTCGGGTGGAAATCTTGTATGTTCCTTTTTTATTATTATTTAAAAACAATTTAAAATCGTGAAAATAGCCAATCTACAAGCTGTAATTATTAATAATTAAGAAATACTATATTTTAAAGAGTGAAAAATCAACTAAAGTCATTATTAGTGCAAGTTCATTCACATTTCATTTGAATGAAAATAACTTGTGGGTAAAATACATTCTGTGAATCTAATGTGATTAATGTGACCCCTACTTCAGTCAGTGAAGTCCAGGGCTGAATGTGACATATTGAGACCTATATAACTAAATATTGGTCATTTGCCAACACATTATTTTGTGAAATAAATGGGTTATATTTCACAGATAGTTATACTATTCTTATAATATATTAAAATACAATGATCCTTAACCTTCAAGTTAAATGCATTATTTCCGTGGACTTAAAAATCATTTTTGGACTTAAAAATCATTATTATTTTTTTGGATGGCCTTCCTGCCCTGGCAGGAAGACCGGGCAGGGCCTTTGTGCCCTCCAAAAAATTACAACACCAAAGGCCAAGTGGCCTTGCCCCTAAAATGACGAAATTCCAGGCTTGAATGCAATAGATGTACTCTGAGTCTGTTACAAGTAAAAGTCCGGAATTCAACATTTACTTGAGTAAAAGTACTAAAGTATTGGTATAAAAATGTACTTAAAGTACCAAAAGTAAAAGTACAAAAATGTTTGAAAATAGCAGATCTACAAGCTCAGAACGCGTGCATCGCAACACGTTGTGAGCTTGTAGATCTGCTATTTTCAAATAGCTTATAGGTATAAAATAGGGCTAAAGTGGTTAATGTATGTTTCATAATGATTTATATCTGCAAAGTAACTAGTAACTAAACATTTCAAATAATTGTTGTGGAGTACAAGTATAGACAATTGGAAATACTCCAGTAAAGTAAAAGTACCTCAAAATTGTACTTAAGTACAGTACTTGAGTAAATGTACTAGTTACTTTACACCACTGCACGTCAGTGAAGAAAAAACGCTGGGAACATCCCTAAGTGGCTTTGCAGGGAAACAAGCCCAAAGTCGCTTATAATAAGCAGACCTGGCAACGCTGGCAGGCTAAAAGTCAAATTAGCACATGAATGGCCAGTCGGCTGACAGACTTAAATGGCGACTTTTGCCAACCGAATACCAGTCTGTTGCAGTCTGGAGTAGTCTGCAATAGTCTGGACGAGTCTGTTTGGTGCGGAGTTGCCCCTAAGTGTCTTTTCTGTTTTCACTCTGTACATAAATTATCTTCGCTGAAAATAGCAGATCTACAAGTAGGCCTCTCACGATTATTACATAATCCTCTAATCGCAATTATCTTTGCGTAATCGTCATAACCGTTTCCATGTTGAAAAATGCAGAAAAAAGCAGAAATAGCAGATCTGCAAGCTTACAACACGTCACAAAGTGACGTGTTGAATGCTTGTACATCTGCTCTTTCTGCTTTTTAAAACATTTTTTTCAAGTGCAAAACTATATCTTTGTATATTTAAGTATGTGTCATTATGTGCCCTGTGCAATGCTTAATTACAAAGCCTAAAAGGCAAACAGAAATTAAATTTGTATTTATATGCATGTTCCAATGTTCAATGGCCAAAAGCACAATTAAATTGTTAATCGCAAGAATTTTTCTGACAATTAATCGTCAACTTAAATTTGTAATCGTGACAGCCCTATCTATACAAGCTCACAACGCATCGCCGTTGTGAGCTTGTAGATCTGCTGTTTTCTGCGAATGTTGTCCCCACTATAAGGACGCTGCATGGGGTTTAAGTGGTTAAGTAAAAAAACAGCGATACCACAATATTGACATACTCTATTACATGTAAAAGGCCTGTGATCGCAGCATTTTAACTTGAGTAAAAGGACAAAAGTATGGGCATCAAAGATACTTACAGTACCAAAGTAAAACACACATTTGTCATGTATGTTTTGTAGTAATAATCTGAACCTTCAAAGTAACTAGTAACTAGTTTTCAAATAGCTATAGTGAAAAAAGTACAATATTTGCCTCTGAGATGTAGGCTACTGTAGTGGATTAGAAAGTAGGCTATAAAGAACAAAACATTAACTCACTGAGTGCCAGAATTATTTCTGTCTATTTCTGGCCAGTGCGATTTTTTGTGCGAAGTAAAAGTGCTTAGGAAGCGTGATACAGCCTTTTTCAGTTATAAGTTAAACAAGGAGTGGATGGAGCTGCAAATCTTCAGGTAATGATATCTTGGGTTCTGAATTTAGTTTTTACTATTTTTTTAAAAACATGTGAAACACGTGATTGGCACATTGCACCATAGCGGTAAAACACGTGAAACACGTGAATGGCACTCAATTAAATAAATAAAAATACTCAAGTAAAAGTACCTCAAAACGTTTTGTACTCCAGTAAATGCAGCCTACTTAGTTGCTCCCCACCACCGCTTCCGTGATTAAAGTAATGAGGACAAGTGATTAGCCCCCCCTCCCCCCCAAACCCACTTACTGCTTGAAGACAAACTCCCCCCCTCTCACCCCCCCCCCCCCCCCCCAAACCGGAGATCTAACAATGCTCCAACAATCGTCTGCTTTTATCTTGATCAGGAAGGACAAGACCAGATAAGATTGTAAAAAAAAAAGAAAAGCGTTGTGATCTGTTCTGTTATTGGTTTAAAAAGCGGCCATCAATGCTGATGCCATCTAAACATGACACGCAGAGGCCGGTGGACAATCGAATCCCACGGGAGGAAACAACCCAGAAGCTGTCAGGATTTGTGGGGGGTTTACGGTAAATGCATGCTGTAAAGTGGTTACGATGGTTCGGCCACACAATTAAATACTTTTAAGTCCGATGCCCTTACGGGTCCATTTGGTTTCCATTTGTACACTCTCAGAAAGTTACTAATGGTTTTTGAGTCGAAGGAGCACTTCAACCCATTTTCGAACTTTATCTTCGTAATCGTTGCTGTCGGGCTTGAAGGCTTGTATCTCCGTATTTTTCAACTTTTTATTAGTTTTTTCCGTACTTTGATGTGCTGATTCATCATACAAGAGTGTGGCACAAAAAGTAGTGAAAAATAGCAGATCTACAAGCTCACAACATGTCGCATTGTGAGCCAATCTTAGCCAATCAGGCTAAGTTTAGGTTTTATTTAATAACTATAGAGATACTGTGTACCGATTTGCTTGATGTTTGGACAAAATCTTTAGGAGTGTTGCAAAAATGGGCCTCCTGGTGGAGCTATAACAGGCCCATGTGAAAAATGTGCAGCAGAGGTTCTGCTCTGCCATCCAGGGAGTGTGTGTGCACAGTTTGGCTGCGATCAAGTCAACAGTGCCGGAGATTAGCTTATCGCAGACGGAACCACGGACACACACACGGACGGACAGTCAAACAGGGTGCAAAACAGAGCCTTGGCCATGCCTTTCGGCCTGGCGGAGACAAAAAAGGAACGGTTTCCACTCGACAGCAATGATATAATTGTTTTTGATCCTAGCGATTGTGATTGTCGTGTTTTTGTTTCTTAGTTTTGTTTTTCTTTACCACAAATGTACAAAATGTTATTAAGATAGCATGTTGTTTGGACAGATGCCAGGTTCTTGGTTTACCTGATATCATAGTTTACTGAGGCCCTCGACTGTCTCTCTGATCACTTACTCGCTTATTGAAAGTCACTCTGGATAAGAGTGTCTGCTAAATACATTGTAAGTTGTCCTCACTAATGCTCATGATAAGATGGCACAATGTCTGTCTACTGACTCACTGATGGGCTGTGGACAGTTCAGAGACCTGCCCAAGGGCAGGTACACACTGTAGGACTTTTAAAGTGGTCGGGGAGTCATCTGATCGTTAAGCATTTCACACTACGCAAGTCTCTTTCTTGAAATCGGCTGTCATATATCATTGTGGTTTTCACACTATACGATTGATCGCCGACAAGGGATCACACACTGCAGGATATTTCACAGGACTCAACGCCGAGAGTTCTAGCGCAAATCTTGCGGGCGTGGGCGGTACTTAAATAGGCCATTCGCGGTCGGGAAAAGGCCCTGCAAAATCCTGCACCGTGCTTCAAGATATGAATATTATGTCTACATTCAATCTCCCCCTCTCTCTCCCTCTCTCTCTCTCTCTCCCTCTCTCTGTCTCTCCCGGATCTCCTCGCAGAGTGATCTCAACTCCATTCATACTGTATGATGTCCAGTCGGCGACAGAGCCAAATATCAAACCTGCTAGGTATCTAAAAACGCTCGGGAAGGCATCGCCGAGCACTATTACCGATCCTCTCACAGAGCCTTTCACACACAGCGAGCAAAACCTCGGCGATCAAAGCCCGATCTGGGTCAGATCGGGGGTTTTGTCGGCGAGCGCCAAAAAAGGTCCGTCGGCATAATCGGAGCAAATATCCTACAGTGTGTACTAGCCCTAACAATAACATCATTAATAAGGTCCAAGCTAATAGAAACTACAGCCTTTCTCTTCCAGGAACGTCGCTGAAATAGAAGCCGCCATACGAACAAACAAACAAACAAAACAACATGATACGACCAAACCTGCCTACCGATGATGTCACTGGTGGGCAGGTTTCTGAGCTGTCCACAGCCCTCCTTTGAGACACAGGGGGCCCTATTTTCCGTGCCTTACGTACCAGGTCTTATGACTTAACTTAAGACCTGGAGGCGTGGCCAATGCTGTTTGTCCACCTAAAATAGCAAAACAGCATTGACCACGCCTCCAGGTCTTAAGTTAAGTCAGACCTGGTACTTAAGAACGAGGGGTAAGCACGCACATCCTAAAACAATTAATCGGGTGCTGGACTGCAATACGTACATCAGGAAAAGAGGGGAAGTCCGTACACCGGTTACAGGTCTTCAGACCGGTCTTCATCAGGTCTTCAAGACCTGATGAAGACCGTTTACGGTCTAAACGTTACCTAACAATAAACTAGAACTCTTCCACTGGGAGCTCAAACGGTGTGCGGACTTCCCCTCTTTTCCAGACCTGGTACTTAAGATACAAAATAAGGCCCACAGAGTGAATAGACAGAAACGGTGCCATCTTATAATGAACATTAGTGAGGACCAATTATATGAATATAGAGTTGAAAATGGGTGAAGTGCTCCTTTAACCAAATGGACCCATAAGGGTCCATTTGGTTACACCTGTACACTCTCAGAGTAACAAATGGTTTAAGTTAGAGTTTTTCTTTACTGTGTGGATAGACACAGCGGCCTTATCCGTCCAAAGATTGCTAACCTTCAATACAGGTTTGCATCTAAGTTCTGAATGCATGAATGAATGAATGAATGAATGAATGAATGAATGAATGAATGCCAGTGGTGGAAATGTGGTGGAATGTACTCAAGTACTGTACTTAAGTACAATTTTGAGGTATTCTACTTGAGTATTTCCAATTTTCAGTACTTTTACTTCTACACCGTGTGTTTTGGGGTGAGCGTTCCGGTTACCTATTCGGTTTTTAAGTCTACGTCTTTTTGTAGTCCAACGTCACGTCCGGGTCCAAGAGGCACCAAGCGCCGTCCACTCTTCATTGTAAACAAACATGTCGGAACCATTGAGAGTTAATAAGGGTCTTAATGCTAATATCATAGATGAAAAGTACTAATACTGTAAATGTATTTATATTATGTATTATAAATATATATTTATTATCATTATTAATATTATATGTTTATGTATTATATTTATACATATAACGATTTCCTCTTCTCTGTCGTTGCCAGGAGAGCGGTAGAATGACACTTTGGTCGTTATTTTTGTCTCAGATCTGTTAAAACAGCAAGGGACACAGCACTGCGCATATTGGCAAAACACACACTTGGACGCGGAAGTTGTTCTGACGGGGCGCAGATTTTTTTTGTGTTTTTCTTTTTGACATACTTATTTACTGTTTCATTTTTCTCCCTGCTCTCCCTCTCCCTCCTTTTTCTTTTTCTTCTCCTTCTTCTCTCTTTCTGAAGAAAACAACAAGACGATGGAGTTTGCGCAAAGACAAAACAAACTAAACAAAGTACACCCACTTATTTACACCTGTTAACCTGTTATGTGGAAAAAAAGTTGATAAATCTTCTTGATTTAAAGCTACAATATACAGTTGTGTCATGTTGTCCTACCTGAGATTTGAAGCTTCACATTTCTACAGCTTCTTCCAATACAAGACAATACAATGGCTCTTCACAGCAGCCATGTTGGAAAGAAACTCCTTAATTTCTTCACAGGTGTTACCAATGATACTAATGAAGGCTCTGTTCCACCTAGTGTAGCACAGAGGTTCTCAACGTTTGTTCTTTCTTCAAGGACCCATAACTCTGAGAGTGTACAGATGGATCCTTATACAGGAACATTTGGTTCCATTTGGACTCTCTCAGAGTTACACACCCGTAAGGGGCCATTTGGAACCCCCCCTCAAGGAACCATGAGGGTCCCTGAACTTAACTTTGAGACCCACTGGTGTAGCAGCGTCAACCAGTAGACTACAGTAGCTGTCCCACCTGACACCAGGGTCTAAATGTTTCAATGGAAGAGTAGACAGACCACCTCCAACCACTGATGTATGCTGCTTACTAGTTAGATCATATTGTATTAACATACTCTAACATACACCAGCTCAGTGGCCTCAGTGGGTAGAGTGTCCGCCCTGAGACTGGGAGGTCGGGAATTCGATCTCCCGGCCGGGTGATTATGGCCTCCCTGCTTGGCACTCAGCACCACGGGTTTCATTGGGGATAAGTCCCTGTGACATACAGTACCAGTGTCATGTCCAGGGGGGGGGGGGGGGGTACTCCTGTCATAAGCCGACTCAAATTACAGACATTGCATGTTGACAAAACTATGTCTAATACTAACAACCCTAACCTCATAAAAAATATGCCTAATCCTAAGGTTGAGAGAGGAAAACGAAAGTGTGATTTTTCATCCAGAAAAGGTTGAGAAGCAGTACTGTACACTGTGTGTGTGTGTGTGTGTGTGTGTGTGTGTGTGTGTGTGTGTGTGCGTATGTGTATGTGTATGTGTATGTGT
This sequence comes from Gymnoscopelus braueri, assembly GCF_963280865.1. Taxonomy (NCBI): domain Eukaryota; kingdom Metazoa; phylum Chordata; class Actinopteri; order Myctophiformes; family Myctophidae; genus Gymnoscopelus; species Gymnoscopelus braueri. The sequence goes on from NC_137607.1 coordinate 10,135,595, forward strand.
ATGTGTGTGTGTGTGTGTGTGTGTGTGTGTGTGTGTGCGTGTGTGTGTGTGTGTGCGTGCGTGTGCGTGTGTGTGTGTGTGTGTGTGTGTGTGTGTACACCCCCGCCCTTAAACCATAATCATTTTCTGTGGCTGTAAAAAAATGAGATAAAATTTAAACTGCTCGACCCAATTAAGCCATGATGCCTCAGCACTAAAACGTAGGCTACATTAGAACTGTACGCGGTAGCCTACTGTGTAGAGTATAGACGCACCAACCCATGATGCTACAGTTTAACCCATTAAGACCTGAGGCTGATTCTAGCAATGTCTTCTAAATCCTTCTAAAACTGTTTTCTGAAGAAACTTGCTATATCAGTGGTGTGGTGCTCAAACTTGTTCATGTCATGGACCCCCAACATTACGTATTTGGCCGCCGACCTTCATCTCTACAGTGTATATTTTGTTCTAGGGACCCCCAGAAGCGAAGATTTGAGTTTAATGTTTGCTTTAAAATAATATATTCAAAGATGTGCAAAAATGTTCAAGATTTTTCAAAAATAGCAGATCTACAAGCGCATAGCGCGGCACAAGGTGACGTGCTATGAGCTTGTAGATCTGCTATTTTTGAATAGCCAACCAATGTGCTATATATAAATAGCTAAAATGTAAGATGACACAGATGCTTTCCTTGTCTTAATGGGTTTAAGCCAACATACTCTCACGCCCAAAACGTACTGTAGTGACTTCATGGGACTTAATGTGACCAAAACGGTAAATGTTTGACATGACGTGGGTGTGGGGTCCCCTTCGCGTCATGTGACGCCGTCCCGGTCACTTAAAGCAGTGGTTCTCAACCTTTTCAGACTGTGACCCCCCAAAATAATCATATTTATACTGGGGACCCCCAAAAGTTATCATATTTGAGTTGAGGCATTACATTTAGTTTGACATGGTTCCACAGATAAATATTGTGTAAAAATAGCCGATTGCGAGGCGTTGTGAGCTTGTAGATCTGCTATTTTCAAAATGTTTGCCAGTTTTTTTTATTATTTGACAATTTGGCCAAAATGTTTGACCAGTTTTTTGGGGGTATTAAAAAGGTCTTAAAAGTCCTTACATTGGCACTTCACTGTCATCTGGTCTAAAAGGAGTCGCCGTGGTGAACGTTTTCAAAGTCCGCTTTCAGCCGACTCAGCGCCGTTCGAGTTACAGTATGTCCCGAACAGGGACAGAATCGTAACTCATATCCCCATCTAGTCAACATGTGCCGTCGTGGGTACACCCCCGACACGCCAAATGTTTTTATTCTCTCACTTTTACTGAAGTCAATTTTGAATTCCGGACTTGTAACGGAGTAGGCCTATTTCTATACTGCAGTATTGATACTACTTAAGTCAAATATCTGAGTACTTTTTCCACCACTGGAGAGGAGGGCGCGGGCATGCATGCACTCTTCCGGGTGCCCCAATCTCATTTATTAATATCTGTGTAGGGGCCATTGTTACGCTTGAGTGCGAGTGTGCGTGTGCGTGTGCATGCGTGTGTGTGGAAGCGACCGTTCCAAGGTCTTCATATTACAACATCCACATACAGCCATATCTGTTATTAAATTAGCAGGGATCAGCCCTTTATATAACTTCAATATCCGTCTATCGTTGACATCATAACTTTTTTCTTCCTTTTTTTTGCGCAGGTGATTTATTTTATTTTTTAATAAGCCACTAGGTTCCCAACATTGGGTCTGGGGACCATCAGAGGGTCCAAAGAGACCTTTTTACGGGTCTGTCACTCTAATAGTGTACACATGGAACGAAATGGACCCTTGGAGATCTGTAACTCTGAGAGTACAAATGGAACCAAATGGACCCTTACTGTAACTGAGAGTGTACACATGGAACCAAATGGACCCTTACAGGTCTGTAACTTGGAATGGAACCAAATGGACCTTTACAGGTCAGTAACTCTGAGAGAGTAAATGGAACCAAATGGACCCTTATAGATCTGTAACTCTGAGAGTGTACACATGGAACCAAATGGACCCAAGGGTCCATTTAGTTCCATTTGCACACTCTCAGAGTTACATTAAACCCTGATAATGTTATACAGTGTCTATTGTAGAGTGAAAAGGTTCCATTTGTATGGCTTACTCTCAAGAAGACTTACACAGACCCATACAAGGGTCCATTAATTGTGGACCTCCTGGGGGGTCCCCGGACCAGACATTGAGAAACACAGTGTTATAATAAACGACCCACATTTATTAAACTGGGATGTTGAGCTGCAGCCAATAGAGCTAAGAGTCCAATCAGGACTCTCTGATTTTAGGATGCACGTTTTTTTCTTTTCTTTTTGTGGCACCATAATAATTCATAAAACGTGGTGGTATGGGCTATTGTCGCTGGGCGAAAAGACACGATCTACAAGCTGTCGCTCGCCGAAAAGGACGAGCGACAGCGGCTGATCGCCAGCATTCATTGTAGACACTAGACTCTATAGTGTCTACACTGCTGGCGATCAGTCGCGACACTGGCCGATAGAAAGACATGATCCGTGCATGCTGCTGCCGCTTGCCTTCAAAAGAGCCACTGGTCTACTAGGACAAGAAAACAGATCTATAAGCTTGTTGTAGCCCCCAATATATGGATCTTTTTCGGCGAGCGACACCGTCGTACGAAGGAGTAAATCAAATAGGCTACATACTGTCAAAAATGATAAACTCCGTTACTATAGAATGTGTTCATTTCGGCTCTATCTCTAAAATATATATTAGAGTATATATTGTATAGTATTGTAGCCTATTGCCTCTACAAGGCAATATACGCGCAGAAATAGATCTATAGGACCTACAGCACACACACAGTGTGTCTGCATGCAGGGTCTGATGATCCTTAACGGTTCATTCCGCTTTACACCTCATCCTCATGCAGCTCCGACCTATATATTATATTAAAGCGATTCCCCTCAGCCTGGTCGTACAATGTGGAATAATAACACATCACACAAACACACAAACAAGCACACAAAGCAGCGGGTCGTCGGTCCCAGACAGTCTATGGTCTATAGGCTAATATAATATAGTTACTACTGTGTTATTAGTAGGCTAACCTATAATCTATTATAGAGTCTAAACAGCAGCTTTAGATAGAAGCCAAGAAGAAACCACTGTTACGCTTTAATTCCTACTGGATGTGAGGGTGCCTTGAACAAAATAAATACAATAAAATAACTGATCTGCAAGCTATACAACACGTCGCACAGCATTGTTAGATCAGTTATTTTATTTTGTGGCTTAACATAGTATAAACGATGTTTTTCTAGATTCTGATGTTCGATCCCCATAGCCTATAATAAATAATCCACTATCCAAATAAAAATACAATAAAAAGCCTTATTCTTACCTGTAAGGTTCCCAGCAGCAACATGAGCGACCATGTTATCATGTTATTATTAATATTATGATCCATTCTGGTGAAAGAAAACCAGCAGAAAAATAAAAGAATAAAAAGCCCCTGAAAAAAGATTCCGTTCGTTCCGTCCGTTAGACGTTAGTGACCGTTATGAGCGCTCTCGCTCTCTCTCTCTCTCTCTCTCTCTCTCTCTCTCTCTCTCTCTCTCTCTCTCTCTCTCTCTCTCTCTCTCTCTCTCTCTCTCTCTCTCTCTCTCTCTCTCTCTCTCTCTCCTCCTTCTGCCGTGTGTGTTCGCCAGTGTGTGTGTGTGTGAGAGAGAGAGAGAGAGAGAGAGAGAGAGAGAGAGAGAGAGAGAGAAAGAGAGAGAGAGAGAGAGAGAGAGAGAGAGAGAGAGAGAGAGAGAGAGAGAGAGAGAGAGAGAGAGAGAGAGAGAGAGAGGGGGGGGGGGCTATTGGCTGGTACTGAGGCTGATTCACTCACTGACAGACTGACTCACCACCACCACCACCACACACTCTCTCTCATTGTTGCCCTCTAGCGGACAGTATGGGACATGGGGGGTATATACGTAGGTGGGATGGGCTGAGAGAGAGAGAGAGAGAGAGAGAGAGAGAGAGAGAGAGAGAGAGAGAGAGAGAGAGAGAGAGAGAGAGAGAGAGAGAGGTGAAGGCACACAAAGAAAGATGGAAGGTTTTTGTTTGAAGGAGGGAAGGAAAGAAGGAAAAGGAAGGAAGAAAACGAAAGAAAGAAAGCTGGGTTGATGGATGGATTGATCAGACAGACAGACAGACAGACAGACAGACAGACAGACAGACAGACAGACAGACAGATCATTTACGGATGGACAGACGGACGGACTGATAGACAGAAAGACGGACATGTTTTGAGCTTTTAGATCCACTATTTTCCAAAATGTTTGACAGATTTGTTTAAGCTATTTAATCATTTTCCTTTGGTAGGCCCTACTGTAAGTATTAAGTATATTTTGATGCCAATACTTTTGTACTTTTACTCAAGTACCATTTTGAGTGAAAGCCCTTTGTACTTGTAACAGATACATATTTTTGTATATTGCTGTACTGCTACTTTTACTTAAAGGGCCACTTCACCCATTTTCAACCTACTGTATCTTCATATAATTGGTCCTCACTATAGTAATGCGTGAGAACAAGGGAAACCTGCAGTTTCTATTAGCTTCAATTCCCCTTCGATGATGTCACTTGTAGGTGGGTTTCTGAACCGCCAGTAGACAGAAAAAAAGGACCATATTATAATGAGCATTAGCGAGGAGCAATTATATGAAGATAAGGTTGAAAATGGGTGAAGTCATCCTTTAACCACTTAAAAGGATCATTGGCTAATGAGCCAGATAGGCCTTATGATAATTGCCCTCTATAGCTCAAATAAAAAAAATAAAGAAAACACCTTAAATATTTTATATTTAAAAACAAATGTAATATTTAATATTTAAAACATTGATTTGATGCTCATATTAACCTTAGGGAGTATTAAGTCGTTATATTTTATTTTCACATGCATGCCATGAATTCCATAGGGCTAGACCACTCATGGACAAATGACATCATCAACCTGCGACGGGCATTGCCCCTATTGAGTGAAAGATGAACAATTTCTAAAATAGATCAAAATATTTAAGTGTTTTTAATTTTACATTTTAATTATAGAGGACAATTATAATATAATTAAGGCATGTTTGGCTTATTAGGCAGGGTTCCTTTTAAACCCCATGTGGTCTCAGAGAACTGGACTAGAGTTACAACCGTACTTTTTCGGTCTACACCGAATGTCTTCGCCCTAAAGAAAAATAGGCGATCTACAAGCTTTTGATTGATTGATTGAATATTTTATTAGGCACAGTAAAACAGCACAGTTACATTTAAAATACTTTGTCTAACAGGTCCGTTCATAAAAGTCCTTGCGGACTTGTTTCCAATGAGGGCCTTGGTATTCAATTCATAGACATAGTGGCACCACAGTTCGAATATCAAAACAAAAAAACAGCAAAAAAATAACACTATACAACAACAACAAAAAGAAGGGGTGAAAAAGATATGTACAAGAACAGGGGGGGGGGGGTCGGCTGTCTAACGGGAAAATGGTACTACCTCCTCTTTTGGCCTCCTGAAAGGTGATTTTTTAAGGCTCTTTAAATGAGCCCAGCGAACTGCATTTTTTGAGCGATGGGGTTAGACTATTCCAATCCTGCGTGGCAGTGCTGTAGAAGGAAAATTTGCCCATGTTTGTTTTATGGGTGGGTGGTACCAAATTGTTGTTAACGCTACCTCTGGTATTGTGACTGTGGGTGTCGCTATAACCTTTTGGAGGTATTTACTCAGATACTGTATGCGGGAATAGGGGGCATATCGGGCAAATTAGCATTTACAATATTGAAGGCCAGTCCCATTTTTAGTTGTTTAACCCTGTCTTCCACCCTGAGCCAGCCTAGGCTGGCAAAATGGGTGGGAGAAAGGTGGGTCATGGGCCCCAATCCGAGGAGTAGCTGAATCAGTTTGTTTTGGGAGGTTTGAAGCTTAGTCTTCAGTGACACTGAGGTGTTGGAGTACCAGGAGGTGCAAGCATAGTCAAAAAGTGGTTGAATCAGGGCCCCTGAGAGGGTCCTGAGGGCCTGAGGGTTGACAAAAGAGGAAACTCTGCCCATAAATTTGGTTCTCTGGTTTACTCTTTTGACCACCTTTGTCGCCATGCTTTCACCTGTCAGGTATTTGTCAAGAATACAACCCAAATAGGTAATCTCTTCTTTGCTAGAGATAATTGTGTCATCGACTTTGACCTTGAAATAATTTACATCCATCTGTCATCCATTTGTTATCGGTAAGCCAAGTACGGATTTTTGAGAGTTCGGAGCTGAGCGCCTCCTCAACTTGCAACTTGTCCTCTCCCGAGATCAGGAGTGCCGAGTCATCAGCGAACAGGAACAATTTGCAGTTACAGGCAGCACTCATGTCGTTAATGTATAGAAGGAACAGTAACGGCCCTAGAATGCTGCCCTGAGGAACCCCACAGCTCACCGGGAGGGATGAGGACATGGTTCCGTTGATGTCAACCATTTGTTCTCTTCCCTCCAGGTAAGATTTCATCCAGTTTAGTGATGTGCAGTCAAAACCAATCGCCCTCAGCTTATCAATTAAAATTGAATGGTTTACAGTGTCGAGGATTTGAGTTACAAATGTTCACTTTTAAATATATATATTCAAAGATTTGCACAAATGTTCACGATTTGAAAAAAAAATTGCAGATCTACAAGCTTGTAGCTCACACTGCGTCACTAGTGGTGGAAAGTAACTAAGTACATTTACTTAAAACGTTAGTTACTAGTTACTTTGTAGATTTTGATAATTATTACAATAGATCTGCTATTTTCTCTGCTATTTTCAAATGATTTTTATACATTTGAAAACTTGAAATGGGACATTCTGCATAATCAGTACTTTTACTTCTGGTACTATAAGTACACTTTGATGCCAATACTTTTGTACTTTTACTCAAGTGCATTTTGAATTCCGGACTTTTACTTGTAGCAGAGTACTTCTATATTGCAATATTGATACTTTTTACCCAAGCGACACATTGTGAGCTTGTAGATCGGCTATTTTTCTTGGCTAACGTTCTCCCCATGAATTCGAGTAAAAAGAAACAGGAATATACAGAGTCAGACAGGTTGCAGGCTACATGTCATGAGATATGTGTGCCGTCTGCTCCCATTTGTTAGACCCCCCCCACCCCCCACCCCACGGGGCACAGACATCACCTGGGGTAGAGGTGTCACCGCCGCAGCCCCACAACGGCCCTCCCTCGCCCAATTTATTGAAGCAACCTGAACCAGAAACACATCATTTCTGTATAGCCTCAGGTGGCTCAGAGTGTGTGGAAGAGAGAGAGAGAGAGAGAGGAGAGAGTTATGCCACATATTAACCCTTTCAGACCGGGGACGCGTCTGTGTCATTTTTTTTTAATTTGTCTTTAGCTATTAAAAGAAATAGCAGATCTACAAGCTCGTTGCGCGGTACCAAGTGCCGCGCTACGAGCTTGTAGATCTGCATTTTTTGCCGGACCCAATGGGTCGGCCTACATGAGGCTTTGTCCCCTTTCGTCCATACATGGGCATAAAAGTATGTCCATCTTGTCCCTTTTTTGACCATATATGGACACACGTCGGATTTTATTCTGGGTCTGGCAGAACCAGGTCTCCTGGTCTTGTTTTTCAATCGTGAACATTTGTGCAGGGGCGGCCATAGCTGAGTGGTTAGTGAGCCTGCCTAGGGAGCCAGAGGCCCTGGTTGCCCCAGGTACGATTCCCGGCCAGGCCAGCAAATGTGTCGTTGAAATGAAATTTGTCCCTGAGCAAGACTCTTAACCCCTAATTGCTCACAGGCCCTCATTGGAAACAAGACCGTAAGGACTTTCATGAACGGACCTGAGGAATTATCCTTATCCTTATCCTTAAATCTTTGAATATATATTTAAAAGTGAACATTTGTAACTCAAATCCTTGTTTCTGGGGGATCCAACAAATGTCTTCTAAATCCTAACAGTTTTTTGAAAAAAACTTTCGTTGCTATAATATCAGTGGTTCTCAAACGTTTTCATGTTAAGGACCACCCAAAATGATATGTATTTGGCCGCGGACCCCCATCTCAAAATATGCCGTACCAGGGAATACCCAGAAGTAAAGACTGAGTTAAAAAATGTTCGCTTTAAAAAAAAAATATATATATTTCAAAGATTTGCAAACATTTTCAAGATTTTTCAAAAAGATAGCAGATCTACAAGCTCAAGCTCGGTGCGGCACTCAATCTGCTATTTTTGAATAGCCCTAAAATGCCACAGATGCGTTCCCGGTTTGAATGGGTTAAAACGGTGTATGGTCCACAGGGTTGTAAACAAGGTGCTAAACCATGGCTCTGGTCCATAGCGCATTGCCACTGTACGTGATATTTTGCTCAGTTGAACAGAAGCTGCGGGGGCACAATGTCTACACTTGAGTAAAACACTAGAAAAAAAGTGCTCATCGGAGCACAGGTCTCTGCCCGGTCAGGTCGTTTTTTTTTTTTTTTACTAACATTTTAATCCCACGATTTTTTAACCAATTTTTCATCCATTGCCAATTGCCTTGTAAGCTTGTAATCCTGGGCGCTACTCTCCCTCTATAAGCCAGGGGAGAGCCCCGAACTGAGCTCATGCTTCCTTCAACGCATGAGGAGTTAGCTGGCCGCTTCTTATCACCTGACAGGGGAGCCCACAGCGTCCCCAGGGGGAAAACGAACCCAGGACCTTCTAGCTGTGAGGCGACAGCACTACCGACTGCGCCACCGTGCCCCTTTCAGGTCAGGTAGGTTATTGTGGGCTAGCAATGTTCGGAATTTGCCAAACAGGATGGAATATGACAAATCGCACAGATCCGTCTTGATCACTTGACTATAGAGATACTGTGTACCGATTCGCGTGATGTCTGGCCAAAATCGGTAGGAGTAATATTTAAAAAAACATGTTTTGCAAAAATCGGCCTCCTGGTGGCACTATAACAGGTGGATGTGAAAAATGTGGGGCAGAGGTTCTGCGAGTGTGTGTGCACAGTTTCACGTCGATCGTTCGCTGCTCACAGAAACAAAAACGGTTGCAGGTTGTTGAAAGCCTGCCCTATACTCTCCGCGGTGTGTAAAATCCACCTTTTGTCCAGTTGTTTTTCCATCGGACCAACAAATGTTTCATGTACTCCAGTGCACCACCTACATGGTCAATGGTATGTCTTTCTATGGTGGGTTATTTTATCTTCTGGCTAAAAACTGGACCCAGCCTTTTTTTTCGGGGGGGTGAATTACTCCTTTAACATGGCAGCTGAAAGGGCTGCCCAGTGACCAAGCCAGCGTGGGTCATAAAGTGAGTGTAAGGTTATCCACCCGTGGAGAAGGACACCCGTTGGAAACACTAAACCTAAAGTCAATGGTCTGTCACGTCCGTTTACCTGGCCATGTTACGGGACACACAGGACGTGTCGTACAGGAGAGCACAACGTCACACAGTGCCAGGGACGTGCTGGCCACTGGGAAATTCGGGAAAATTCCAGAACGGCCGCGCCATTTACGGGCCGCCAGACGGCCGGTGGGCCACCCAGAAAAAACATTTGTTTTGCTCCCGTTTTAGGATTATTACGGTAATTTCCGGGTCGCGCGGCCCAATTATTAGTTACATTACTGTTGGGCTGGGACGTTTATCAGCAGTGGCGCAATTTACATAGGGTTGCTGGGTTAAAACGCAGCCCCCCCCCCCCCCCCCCCCCCGTTGACAAAACAAAACGGTGGGCCGGTTCGGAAAATCCCAGAGCTGAATTTTGGTCCCAGCACGCCCCTGCACACAATGTAGAGGTACTTTTACTTTACTGGAGTATTTCCAATTGTCTATACTTTTACTTTTACATACATTAACCACTTCAACCCTATTTTATACCGAGGCTATTTTCAAACATTGTAGTACTTTTACTTTTGGTAAACCTATTTTCAAACATTGTAGTACTTTTACTTTTGGTAGGCCTACTTTAAGTACATTTTGATACCGATACTTTTGTACTTTTACTCAAGTCATTTTTTAATTCCGGACTTGTAACGGAGTACTTCTACACTGCAATATTGATACTTTTACTTAGGTAAAACATTTGAGTACTTTTTCCATCACTGGTCAGGCACCGTTGCAGTTCATCCAGCTTGTAGATCTGCAATGTTCAAACATTTTAGTACTTTTACTTTTGGAACTTTATGTACATTCTAATACCAATACTTTTGTAATTTTACCCAATTCAATTTGGAATTCCGGACTTGTACTTGTAAAGGGGAACTTCTACATTGCAGTATTGATACTTTTACTTAAGTAAAACATTTGAGTACTTTTACCACCACTGCCGTCACACGCCGGAGGAAGGCAGCGACAAAGGCTCAGTGGCATTGTGGTTCAATCCCCGAATTGCCCCTTAGTTTTGAATTGAATAATATCATACTTAATCAATCATCAATATAATATCTATATTATATAATTATTATATATAATATATAATTATTATAATATGATATTATTATTTATTTTGATCAATATATATTGATATATTAATATTGTATTAATTATTATATTATATAATCTTTATAGAGAATGATTAATGAGAAAATAATCAATCAAAACATTGCAGCCCTAATAATATTGTTACTTCTTGTGTACATTAGAGTAAAATCTTTGGTTTTGGTTCCTCAACTCAACTTTAGAATCTATATATTAAAACAATAAACTCGAAATGTGTGCTCAGTGGAGCACTTATCTCCACCAGGCTGGGTGGAACTCCATATTTGGACAAGACTGATGTCACCAACATGACATCACTACTTGTAGGTCTGTACCAATATAAGTGGTGGTGTACGCAATGTAACTGTATTCTGTTGCAGACCAACACTTGAGAAGTTGACATTTTTAGATGTTGTCTTTGTTTGTAAAATGTTGAGGTGTACTGTGAATCTGAATGGACCAAGAGGAGCCCTTGCAGCTGTGCCAGTCGGACAGAAGGTTTACACCATTGGAGGGTACTTCAGTAACATGACTGATAGTGACCAGATGAAAGTAAACATCTTCAACACAGTGTCTTTGCGCTGGAGGAAGTTGCCTCCAGTGACAACTGGAAGAGGAGAACGTCCCACTGAGGTTCCTTCCAATCGCTACAACCACACAGCTGTGCTGATAGAAGATACCATCTACATCTGGGGAGGATACATGAATGGAGAGTTCTACAACGTGCTTTATGCATTTGAGGTTGACATCAACAGATGGTTCCAACCCAAGGTTTATGGGACTGTTCCGAAGGGGAGGTGCAACCACTCAGCCTGTGTCCTGGGGAAGGTTATGTATATCTATGGAGGAAACACCCAGATGACTGGATCTACTAATGACATCTACAAGCTGGACACCACCACAATGGTCTGGTCTTTAATTAACACCAGAGGAACTCCAGCACCGGCTTTATTATACCATTCTGCCACCATCATCGGGACAAAGATGTTTGTATTTAGGGGCTATGGGGACCAGAGGTACTGCTACAACAACATCAGAGTGTTTGACACAGAGACCAACTGCTGGCTGAGCGCGACTTCTGCACCGCTTTCTCTAGAAGGACGCTATGGTCATTCAGCCTTTGCCTACAATGGAGAGCTGTATATATTTGGCGGCAAAAAAATACTTTATAAGACCTTCATTGATCTTTGGAAATTTAATCCAGAGACCTTCTCCTGGAAGAAGGTTGAGCTAAAGGGGAAAGGCCTTTGTTTGTCAGATTTTATGAGCTGTTGCAGAGTGGGAGATTGTGTCATCGTGTTTGGAGGATGCACTTGGAAAGATAATATAACATACAAAGTCTTATCCTCTGATAAAATGTTCATCTTAGACTTAAGTCCTAGTCTGAAGACGTTGTGCAAGCTAGCAGTTATTCAATACGGTCTGGAGCAGTCAGATCTCCCTCATGACATCAGGTGGGAACTGGCAGCCATGACTACCAACAGCAACAACTGAAACAAATAACATGAGTGTTGTCACTGGGATGTTGAAGATCTGCATCTACTGGCAACACATGGGCAGCCATAGATGAACGGGTAGAGAGACCGCTTGGGAAAACCAGGGTTCGATTCCCGGCCCCGGCAGTGTGTCAAGGTTACCCTGAGCAAGGTTGCATCTCACTTTCAGTTGAGATGTAAAAGATAACTTTGTTTGAATTCTTGATTAATGAAAGAAAATATTTATTTAAAATAATATAACAAATAGATATTAAAAGAAAAACAAATGTTGTAGGACAACAACAAAAAAAGAAGATACTTGCAACCAGAAAATTCCATTGTTTTGGAAATACACTGGGTTTGTCTCTGTGATGTATGACTCCATATTTGGCTAAACATTTTTGCCCCACCCCCTCCCCCATCCTCCTATAATTCTACAAACCTCTGTCTGTCTGTCTGTCTGTCTGTCTGTGCTGTGCGCACAAACACGCCCGGTTCTCCTCAGTTAAACTTACAAAGGACACTCATACAGGCCGCTTTGGATATCATCTTCATACCACCAGCATGCAACATCCAAAAGAACACACTATTAGCCACGTTAACGTCAACAACAGGGTTACCAGGTTTCGCGAGAGAAACAAGCAACCAGGTCTATCAAACACGTCGATCCAAACAAGGCCTTCGCCCTTGCAACACACACATTAGCTATTGGAAACTAGCCCATCTACAAGCTCACCACGCATTGCCATAAGCAACTGCACTTTCACACACAACCACAAAAAAACACAACCACCAACATCTACTGCAAGCCACCATAATCTGCACTCTGCACGGCCAGGGGGACGCATAACCCAAACACTGCACAAACTTTGACTGCACATAGCCCCGGGTATGGACTAGTTGTAATAAACAATGGAATCATGTTTAACTCAGAATCCACAATGGAAGGAATTGGCTGCAGTGTTCAATGAATCCGAGACTTTGTGTGACCAGAGTGTGACGTCAGTCATCTCTTCATGAGTTTTGGACCAAATCTGTAGGAGTAGTTGCAAAAAGTGTGTTTGATTTTGATTTTCCTTTTTTTTTGTTTAAACCTTCAAACTAGCATTTTAACAATACAATACTCTATGAGCTTGTAGATCTGCTAAAGAAAAACATTTTGCCTTAAATCCTTGCTTGTAGGGGTCCCTGGAACAACATTTTTAAGGTGTGGGTCAGCGGCCAAATACATATCATTTTGGTGGTCCTTGACATGACAAAGGTTTTTCAGAAGACATCTGTAGAATCAGCCTCAGGTCTTAAAGACTTAAAATAAAATGTATGTGTGGCTCTAGAGCTGATTTGCACACAGTGTGACAGTGCCTTAGGAGGTAGAGCAGCAGCTTGGGGGTCTCTCTCTCTCTCTCTCTCTCTCTCTCTCTCTCTCTTTTATAAAGGTGAGATCATGACAAAGGAAGTGTGCAGTGTGAGGTGACTTTACTTACATTTCACACATTTTCAACCATCTTCATAATGTCATTATTTGATGGGACCATTTCCATCTACTCACTGTGCGTCTCATTGGTGGGCTGTGGACAGTTCAGAAACCTGCCTACCAGTGGCATCATCAATGAGGATTCCAAGCCAATAAGAAACTGCAGCCTTCTTCTTACTGGAAAGTTAGCAGACTGAAATTGAAAAAAGAAAAGTCTTCTGTCTTAACATTTCCAAACTTGCCTACCGTTAATGTCACTGGTAGGTTTCTGAAATGTCCATAGCCCTCCTCTCAGTCACAGAGTGAGTGGACAGAAACGGTGCCATCCTATAATGAGCATTCAATATTTCTAATCGAGACAGTAATCAAGTGAATGATTGCTAAGTAAATAAAAAATGAAAACATTTCAGCCCTAATAATATTGTTACATCTTGTGTACATGAGAGTAAAACCTTTAGTTTTGGTTCCTCAACTCAACTTTAGCAGCAAAAATAAAACAATAAAGTAGAAATGTGTGCTCAGCTGAATGCATATATCCACAAGGCCGAGTGGAATTCCATATTTCGGCAAGACTCACTTCTTGTAAGTCTGTACCAATATAAGTGGTGGTGTGCACAATGTAACAGTATTCTGTTACAGATCAACGCCTGAGAAGTTGAAATTGTCTGCCGTTGTCTTTGTGTGTAAAATGTTGAGGTGGACTGTGAATCTGAATGGACCAGAAGGAACCCTTGCAGCTGTGCCAGTCGGACACAAGGTTTACGCCATCGGATGGTCCGACAGTAACATGACTAACAGTGACCAGATTGAAGTAAACTTCTTCAACACAGTGTCTTTGTGCTGGAAGAAGTTGCCTCCAGTAACAACTGGAAGAGGAGAACGTACCACTGAGGATCCCTTCAATCGTTACCACCACACAGCTGTACTGATAGAAGATACCATCTACATCTGGGGAGGATGCATGAATGGAGAGTTCTACAATGTGCTTTATGCATTTGAGGTCGACACCCACAGATGGTTCCAACCCAAGGTTTATGTGTCTTGGGGAAGGTCATGTATGTCTATGTAGAAGAACCGGACGCAACAAAGACATCTACATGTTGGACACCACCACAATGGTCTGGACTTTAATTAACACCAGAGGCAATCCAGCAACAGCTACATCATGTCACTCTGCCACAATCATCAGGACAAAGATGTTTGTATTTGGGGGCGATAGAGACCAGGAATACAACATCAGTGTGTTTGACACAGAGACCAACAACTGGCTGAGCACGCCTTCTGCACAGCTTTTTCCAGAATATCGCTGGGGTCATTCAGCCTTTACCTACAATCAGGCATGCAATGCTCATTTGGTATGTTCTTGCACTCTATTTCAATGACGTGATGCGCACGTCGCTTAACACCTACACTGCAAGTCACACAATGGACAATTGATATGCATCTAGGCTTATTCCTATGTCAATTCGCTAGGTGTGAGTCGGGAGCCTTTGAAAACTTTGTTGAGGTGCAAATTTAAAGTAGTTTTAAATCTATGCGTGTGCCTGCGTGTGCTCCTGGTCAAATAGGTTCCGGCACGGCGTGCAAGGCCGTCCAGTGAGCATTGCACCCCTGCCTACAATGGAGAGTTGTACATATGTGGTGGTGGAAACGCTTATGACCTTCATTGATCTTTGGAAATTCAACCCAGAGACCTTCTCCTTGAAGAAGGTTGAGCCAAAGGGGAAAGGCCTTTGTGTGTCGGCTTTTATGAACCTTTGCAGAGTGGGAGATTGCGTCATCCTGTTTGGAGGATACACATGGACATACAAATCCTCTGATAAACTGTTCATCCTAGACTTAAGTCCTGGTCTGAAGACCTTGTGCAAGCTAGCAGTTATTCAGTACGGTCTGGAGCAGTCAGAACTCCCTCATGACATCAGGTGGGAACTGGCAGCCATGACTACCAATAGCAACTGAAACACATGATGAGTGTCCTCACTGGATGCTGAAGATCCACTGGCAATGTGCACAAGAACCACTGATTGGTCGGCCCAGTGGATCCACTGGCAACGTGCACAAGAACCCAGCCACTGATTGGACGGACAAGTGGTTTGTGCTGCTGCCATGGGACTCTATGAGTGTTTTTTTTAATATATTTGTATTGAATACTTTATTAGTCAGAAATGTAAACAGCACGTGATACAGTCAGACATCAAGGCTAAAAGAATAACACAATAAAGTCCTGTTCACTTGTATCCATTGTGGTCCTATTTATTTAATTCATCAACACAGCATGACAAATTAACACAACAATAACAAATAAATAAAAATAATACAAAACACTATATAATGTACAAAGGAGAAAAGTGAAAAAAATCCTCAAAATTGTAATTAAGTACGGTACATAGTACTACGGTATTGAGGGCTCTGTCCCTTTGACTATCTTAACACAGCACGCCGGTCAGTTGCCTTAACTCATAAAAACACATTGAACATCCTGTTCAACCTTCAAATTAAAATATACACGTGCGTACTGCGTGCGTGCACATTCTCTCGCGTGGCTATACTACTGTATAGGAAAGATCGCTCCTCCGTTATCCACTTGACGTGCAGGTTTCTGGCCGAACCTGACCACTGAATGCACCGCTATCGTTGAAGGCTGCTATCTTATGTTAAAAGCATTTTAACACACTTTATTAATTGATTGAGTGACTGTCTGTAGGATATTTACTGCATGTAATGTCGGCTAACAGGACAATGGGGTCCATCATTTGACGGGCAGGGCGGGTCTGGTTTGTATTCTGATATAATCACAGGTGACGGGTCGCTCTACGGATCTAATTTATTGACGGGCGGTTAAAATTAGACCCGTGCAGGACTCTGATGTAGACAGATGCCAGGTTCATGTGTAGACCTGGCATCCTATAGTGTGTATAGTTTCAAAGTACATATTATCTAGATTTTGATATTATACTGTTCAGACTGATGATAGGTTCTTGCCTGGTTTACCTATAATCCTAGATTACTATTTCTATGCATTTGATGTACTATTACCTTGCGGTTACCTTGCTTACTGTAAGTCGCTCTGGATTAAGAGTGTCTGCTAAATGCCTACATTGTTAAATTGTAGATTCAAGTAGGCATTCATTTCAGAAAAATCGTCGATCGTCGTCTCAGTCGGATCTGAACGACAACGTGGAGTCCTGCAGCGAACAGAGCTCACAGACTGGGTCAGTTTTTTAGCAAAGTCTACATTTACTTGAGTATTTGTATTTTTTGGGCGCGCTGTGAGTTTTTGATTAGCTATAAGTATAACACCGAGCTTAACTGGTCAGTGAATGTTTTTTAATAATCTAAATCTGTAATGTAACTAGTTTTAACTAATGTAAATGTAACTAATAGGCCTAACTAAAGCTGTCAAATCATTGTAGTGGAGTAGAGTAGAATATTGGCCTCAGAGGTGTGGTGGAGTGGAAGTAGCCTATAAAGCCTATTGAAAATGGAGATACTCAAATGAATATAGCTCAGAATTTAACACTGTATTTGAGTAAACAGACTTCGTTACTTTCCACCACTGGGAGGGGAGAGAGAGAGAGAGAGAGAGAGAGAGAGAGAGAGAGAGAGAGAGAGAGAGAGGGGAACAGTGAGGTAATCTTCAGGAGGAGTGTGGATCAGCGCTGGGTTCTGACCCCACTTAGTGACACCGCTGAAAGCTTTCTGCTTCAGCAACTACGCACGCACGCACGCACGCGCACGCACGCACACACACGCGCACACACACACACACAGACACTTACTCTTGCAAACACACAGTGCACGCACACACACACACGCACACACGCACACACGCACACCTTACGTCTAACCTCATGTACATACTTAACCGGATGGATGTGCTATGTGTTTTTATATATGGATACCTTTGTTTTGGATTTGTCCTTCTTTTCCCTCTTAGCAATGCTCTTATTCTATTCAATGATTCGGCGTTGTCAATAGACGCCATTGACCAGATCTGTAGGGGGCGCAGTGGAGTAACAAAAACATTCTTCCATCCGGTGGAATATTTTCTTTTCTGGCCAAAAAGTGTATATAAAGTGTATCAAAAAGTGGCTTTCAACATCTTAAAACCGTCTTTGTTTTGGTGAGTAGCTACAGTGTTTATTTTTAATTTTACAACTACAGTCGAGAGTCTGCGGCATCGCGCTACCGGGTGTATGCAGGCAATGGCTGAAAACTAACACGCCATTAAGGAGAACTCCTAACGCTATGGACCAGAGCTAGGGATGGCTCCGGGTAGAAGACAGGATTAAAGGTTTGTTTTTGTCACATTCCTAAGCCAATAATTTGATGACCCGGTCATCGGTCAATAGGAGACTCAGTAGGAGACTCTTCTCCGCCGGTCATCAAATTATTGGCTTAGGAATGTGACAAAAACATAAAAATCGCCATGTACTCAAGGCTTCATGGGGTGTGTAATTGATAGAAAATAGGTATTTTTTGGGGTGAACTACTCCTTTAAATAAAACAAAATGGGATTGGTATGAACTCATTCACTGCCAGAATAAATAAATAAATAAATCATCCATGGATTTCCTTACCGTTTCAAGTAGTCACATAATATTTATGTCCAGTATGATCGATCCCATGATCGTTGCTAAACACGGGGGGTTTCACTATGGTTCCTTAAAAAATAAAATAATGTCACTGCGACCCCCCGTTCACTTGTTATAGGCCGTTGAAAATAGCATGTCTCGCCAAAAATACATAGTAAAACACAGGAGCCGTTTTCCCAAATACGTTAACCAGGAAGTGGATGGAGGAGTAAATCTTAGGATGTGTACACAGATTTAAACAAAGGGTGTCGGGGGAGGTTATCCTCTATCCACCGGAACAAATATTTTGTAACCATGATCTGCAAGGCTTGTTTTAACCAAAAAAAGAAGAAATCCGAATTAGATGTGTTTTTCTACAACTCCTAACATAGAAACAGCTGATTTTCACAATAAAATGTTACCCACCTGCGTTTAGTTCAGTACCGCCCGTCCCCTTGAACTTATAAAAGTATATTTTACCCGTTAAACGCGGGTACCCGGCGGATATCCGTAGGTACCCAGCCCGTTGCAGGACTCTATTTTAACCTTTGTATAAGCTACTGCAGCCGTCACACTAAAGCATCAAAAGTACCAGATCCACAAGCTCGAAATGTGGCGCGAAGTTGATCTGCTACTTTTGCTAGTTTCGGACACATAAAAGTTACCGTAGTCTCGTTATGCTACAGATGTCTGTAGTTCCGACCGTCTGGGAAAAAAGTTAATTGATGTGTTGGAACACCCTTTTAAAATAGGTTTTTAGCCAGCCTGCCGGCGGATCATGTTGAGCCAGCTGCTCCAAAAAGACGTATTTTAAGTTATGAGGTTCTTGTTGATGATTAAAACATGATTCCAATGATCTGCTACTTTTCATCACAGTGAGCTGTATAACAGCTGAAAGTTCAAAGTTGTTGTTTTGTGAATTCACGTGCAGACATGGTGGTGGAAAAAGTACATTATTTGTATCAATGTATTTTTTATTTGTATCAATAATGCAATGTAGAAATACTGTTACGAGTAAAAGTCCGGTACTCAAAATGTAATTGAGTAAAAGTGCAAAAGTATTGATAACAAAATGTACTTAAAGTACCAAAAGTAGAAAGTAATCATTAGCCAGAATGTCCTGTTTCACAAAGTTTTCAAATGTATAAAATACATACAAATCTTTTGAAAATAGCAGATCTAAAAGCGAACAAAGTCTTGCATCGCGACGCATTGTGAACTTGTAGATCGGTTATTTTCAAATGGCCGAAATGTATATAGGGGCTGAAGTGGTTTTGTAATAACAATCACAATCTACAAAGTAACTAGTAACTAAAGGTTTTAATTGTAGTGGAATAAAAGTACAATATTTGCCTCTGAGATGTAGTGGAGTAGAAGTAAAAGTACTGAAAATTGGAAATACTCCAGTAAAGTAAAAATACCTCAAAATTGTACTTAAGTACAGTACTTGAGTACATGCACTTAGTTACTTTACACCACTGTGCGAGCTCTCTCTCACACACACACACACACACACACACACACACACACACACACACACACACACACACACACACACACACACACACACACACACACACACACACACACACACACACACACACACACACACACACACACACACACACACACAAAATATTTATTTATGTCCACATAAACAGAAGTACAAGAATGCCAGTGCTGTCAGATAATGGGGAAACACAGTTACAAAGTGCATATAAGGCAGAACATTGTTACATACAATAATGTTGGCATACTTGTCAAACACAGCCGACAACAATCATGGGTAAAGGAAACAACGCCTCCTCCAAATTGAGCGGCTCTCTATAATAGCTGATATTGAGCAGTACCTTGCTAATTATTTGACCCTCCTTTTGGAGAGGCCGGCCATTTGAAGGCCCCTCACAACCAACTTGTGCACGTGCCCTATGCTACCAAAGATAAAAACCAAAAGTGTACATCTATAGCCTAGCTGAGAGATGGTCTGCTCTAGCTGATGATATTTTAGCACTTTGGTTAGGAAGGCTTCCTCTAAGCTGTAATCAAAAGTACAGCCGACCTCAAGATTGAACACCTCCCTATGGTTTTCATTAACAACTAGAAAAAGTGCTCCTCGGAGCACAGGTCTCCGCCAGATCAGGTAGGTTATTGTGGGCCAGCAATGTTCAGAATTTGCCATCAGGATGGAATATGAAAAATCGGACGGAATCATCTTGATCACTTGACTATAGAGATAATGTGTACTGATTTGCATGTTGTTTGGACAAAATTTGTAGGAGTAATATATAAAAAAGAATTGGCCTCCTGGTGGCGCTATAATAGGGCAATGTTAAAAGGGTGGTGTTTGTTCTTCAACGTAGTGCGAATGTACGTGCAAAGTTCCACCGCAATCGATTTGCGGCATTTTGTTCAAAACGGGCCACTCCTGCAAACCTTAGATGTCAATGTTAGCCAATCAGGATGGAATATGAAAAATCAAACAGATCCATCTTGATCACATGACTATAGAGATCATGTGTACCGATTTGCGTGAAATTTGGATAAAATCTGAAGGCTTAATCTCAAAATATGTGTTTTACATAAATCGGCCTCCTGGTGGCGCTATAAAAGGCTAATGTGAAAAATGCAGGGCAGATGTTTTTCCTTGGCCTCAAGGGAGTATGCGTGCAAAGTTTCACGCAGATCGGTTTAGTTACAGTTAAAAGTGCAATTTGGCCTTTATAGCGCCACCATGAGGCTGATAGGAAAATTTCCAAGTGCCATTTCTTCCTCCAAAATATATTTTGCACAAATTGGCCTCCTGGTGGCGCTATAACAGGGCAATGTAAAATATTTGGGGCAGAGGTTCTGAATTGGCATCCAGGGAGTGTGTGTGCACAGTTTCACAGCGACCGGGCCAACGGTTTCGGAGATTAGCCGCTCGCAGACAGATGGACACACGGACACACAGACACACGGACGGACGGACGGAGGGTAAAACATACTCTCTCGCCATGCCTTTCGGCCTGGCGGAGACAACAAAGACATCAGGGGTGTTAGCTGAAATGTTAGAGAACACAGAATCATCATTGCACAGGCTAAACATGCTCGGCTTCAGAGTAGAATGCTTATACAGCATGATGGAGGACCTGAAAATAGAAGAGATAATTTTTTATATCAAATTCTGTCATGCCTACTTATGTAAAGTCCCCTGTATACATGGCACCCATTTAAGATGTAGGATATGGTTTCAGCTATTTGTTCATGACCATGATGTATACAGTGAGGAGCATGGTTGCCTTGAAACCAGATGGAGAGGTTAAGTTTAGATGGTAAAACCTGCAACCTCGCTTATAGAGTAAAGACAACAATGCACTCGTCTAAGGCAACCTTTTTTAACACAGAGTGAGCTCAGAATGGTCCGCAGCAGGGAGACATGCAATCTTCCCTTGCAACCTCAGCTCAGTCCAGTGATGCCGCTGCCTTTGCGGTAAAAAAAAAAAATCCTATCACACGAAATGTGCGGGCCCCCCTGCAATAACTCTGAGGACCCCCTAGGGGCCCGGACCCACTGTTGAAGACCCCTGTCATAGATGATTGACGTCATAGCCTGAAGACATGAAGTCCAAGATCCACACTGTTACTATTGGAGAGTCAATCCTCTGTGCTTATGATTAGTATGTATCGACCTCCAAAGTGCAGCAAAGCCTTATTTCTAACAGAAATAACAGAACTTTTATCTATCTGTTCCACTAATTATGACAGAACTCTGATTACTGGAGATGCTAATCTACATGTTGACATTGTTTCAGATGTTGTGGCTATGGGTTTCCTACAGTTACTGCACAATTTTGACTTTATTCAATATGTTGTTGGGCCAACACATAAACATGGCCATACCCTGGACTTGGTGATCACTAAAGGTTTGAATATCACTGTTGACAGTATTATTGATAAGCCCGAACTAACAGACCACTATTTATTGTGTTTTAATATGACTGTCTCTGATCTAGGGAAAAACAATACAGAATATACTATAAAAAAACGTTTTTTTAGCTCATCTGCAGCAAACGAGTTTCCTCGTCATCTGGCGTGTGTGCAGGTGCCCCCCCTACTTGATGCTCCCTCAGTGAATGATATGGTTCAACATTTTAATCTCAAATTAGAGTCAGCTCTCGACATAGTGGCTCCTATGAAAACTAAAAAGAAACTTAACTCTAGAGTAACACCCTGGATCAACGAGCACATGCGCTCACTCAAGAAAGAATGTCGTAAAGCTGAGCGAATTTGGAGAAAAAACAAACTCACTGTCCACCTAGAGATCTTTAAGAAGTCAACAGTGGCCTATAACAAAGCACTGCGCTTGGCAAGGCAGGCATATTTTTCAGGCATTATCAATGACAACAAGCAAAATGCCAGAGTCTTATTCTCTACCATTGAACATCTCTTAAACCCCCCCCCAGGCTTACAAGGAGTCGCTCCCTGCTTCTAAAGCTAAGTGTGATGAGTTTGCATCCTTTTTTGAAAACAACATTTTTAGCATTCGAGCTGGTATTATGAATGCTGCTGCTAGCACTGCAAATGCGGCAAATGATGCATGGTGCAAAAATGTAGATCACTCCAGAGGAAGCCTAATATCATTCTGCGCAATTAATGAAGAGGAACTCCGTAAAACTATATCACAGATGACATCATCATCTTGCTCACTGGATGCAATACCCACCCCGTTTCTCAAAGAGGTTTTAGACAGTGTTATTGGAGATATCCTAAGAATTGTAAACAGCTCTCTACTTTCAGGCGTCTTTCCAGACTCACTGAAAACGGCTGTAGTCAGGCCGTTACTCAAGAAACACAACCTTGATCCATTAATTATAGACCAATTATAGACCAATCTCTAATCTGCCATTTCTGGGCAAGGTCTTAGAAAAAACTATCTTTCATCAACTGGATGTGTTCCTACAGAACAATAAGGTTCATAACAAATTCCAATCTGGCTTCAGGAAAGGTCATAGCACAGAAACAGCACTTGTAAAAGTAATTAATGATCTTAGGGTGTCCGCTGACGACAAAAAATGTATCTGTTCCCCTACTCCTTGACTTAACCGCTGCTTTTGATACGATTGATCACACAATTCTACTACAACGCATGGAGTACTGGATTGGTTTGTCAGGCACAGCCTTGTCTTGGTTTTACTCTTACCTAACAGGCAGAAGCTATTTTGTCAGTCTAGCTAACTTTGACTCAGACAAACACAACATCTGTTCTGGTATTCCACAGGGCTCAATTCTGGGTCCCTTATTGTTCTCCCTGTATATACTACCGCTGGGAGAACTAATCGCCGATCACGGAGTGAACTTCCATTTCTATGCTGATGATACCCAGCTGTATCTCTCAGTAGCTCCAGACGACCCCTGCGCTCTAGACCCATTGTTGACCTGTCTGTCCAGTATAAAATGCTGGATGAGTGAGAACTTTCTTAAGCTAAATGAGGATAAAACAGAAGTTCTCATAATTGGCTCCAGTGAGCAGAGAGAATCAATAACAAGTAGACTTGATAACCTGGCTGTAGAAAGTAACACCACAGTAAAGAACCTGGGGGTTATTATCGATTCTGAATTGAATTTTAATACACACATTAATCATGTCACCAAGATTGCTTTCTTTCATCTTAGAAATATTGCGCGAATTAGAGACTATCTGTCGTTAGACGATGCAAAAACGTTGATCCACGCTTTTGTTTTCTCTCGGCTTGATTACTGCAACGCACTCTTCTCTGGCCTGCCAAAGAAAACAACTGACAGATTACAACTTGTTCAAAATGCGGCAGCCAGAATTTTAACTAAAACTAGGATGAGAGAACATATCACTCCAGTTCTAGCTTCACTACACTGGCTCCCGGTTTTTAGGATTGATTTTACAATTATTTTAATAGTTTATAAAGCTCTAAATGGTCTGGCACCTTCCTACCTCTCTGACTGCCTAGACAGATAACATATGTTCCAAACCGGGCCCTCAGGTCTTCAAGTGCTGACCTGCTCGAGGTGCCTACAATGACATATAAAAAATACGGTGAAGCAGCATTCTGCTTTTACGGACCGACAGTGTGGAATAAACTCCCATTACACTTAAGACAGGCAGCCTCTGTTGATAGCTTTAAAGCACAGCTCAAGACTTATTACTTCACTCTTGCTTTTAGCTGATTCTTTGGTTGATTTTTAATTCCTCACTGTATTGCCTATTTTAATGTTGTTTTATGCCTTTGCTTTTAATTTATTTTATTTTATTTTTGTTTGCTTTATTGTTAAATTGGTTCTAACTGTAATTGTATTCTTGCTCTGTAAAGCACTTTGAGCTGCATTTCATGTCATGAAAGGTGCTATACAAATAAAGCTTATTATTATTATTATTATCACGGCACTGTTTCCCAAACAGTGGGTCGGGGACCCATGTTTGGGTCACAGACCAATTTCTATGGGTCACATTTAAATTGACCCTTTTGTGTTTCCTACGAAAAAATAAATAAATATAATATATTATTAAAAAAGATTAAAAACTGTTGAAACAGGAAACATTTTTCATTGATAAATAAAAGCAAATAATTGCCATGAATAATACTAATAATACAAAAAAAAAATGTTTAAGAAGTAGTGAAAATGGCAGATCTACAAGCTCGCAATGTGGCGCAAAGATCTGCCATTTTCACTAGTTTGGGGAAAACGTCTAATTTCTCCTTTGGGTTTTGAGCTACAAAGTTTGGGAACCACTGCTCCACAGCTAATCTCGCAAACCACTAGACCGATCAAAGCCAAATCCCTTGTGCATGATGCCAGTACATCCATGTGCACGCTGCCAGTAGATCCCTTCTGCACGCTGCCAGTAGATCCCTTCTGCACGCTGCCAGTAGATCCCTTTTGCACGCTGCCAGTAGATCCCTTGTGCACGCTGCAGTACATCCTTGTGCACGCTGCCAGTAGATCCTTCTGCATGCCGCCAGTACATCCTTGTGCACGCTGCCAGTAGATCCCTTGTGCACATCGCCAGTAGATCCCTTGTGCACATCACCAGTAGATCCCTTCTGCACGCTGCCATTAGATCCCTTGTGCACGCTGCCAGTATATCCTTCTGCATGCCGCCAGTACATCCTTGTGCACGCTGCCAGTAGATCCCTTGTGCACGCTGCAGTACATCCTTGTGCACGCTGCCAGTAGATCCTTCTGCATGCCGCCAGTACATCCTTGTGCACGCTGCCAGTAGATCCTTCTGCATGCCGCCAGTACATCCTTGTGCACGCTGCCATTAGATCCCTTGTGCACATCGCCAGTAGATCCCTTGTGCACATCACCAGTATATCCCTTCTGCACGCCGCCAGTACATCCTTGTGAGATCCCTTCTGCACGCCGCCAGTAGATCCCTTGTGCACATCGCCAGTAGATCCCTTGTGCACGCTGCCAGTAGATCCCTTCTGCACGCTGCCAGTATATCCTTGTGCACGCTGCCAGTAGATCCCTTGTGCACATCGCCAGTGGATCCCTTGTGCACATCGCCAGTAGATCCCTTGTGCACGCTACCAGTACAGATCCCTTGTGCACGCTGCCAGTAGATCAACATCATCAACATGCACTGGATCACACGGACAGTGAGAACACGTATTCGTCTCTTCAGTTGCTGTTGGGAGTCATGGCTGCCAGCTCCCACCTGATGTCGTGTGAGAGTTCTGACTGCTCCAGACCGTACTGAACAACCGCTAGCTTGCATAACGTCTTAAGACTAGGTCTGATGTCCAGGATGTGAAGGTTATCTGTTATTCTGATGCGAACATCCTCTTGGACATATCCGTATCCTGCAAAGATGATACGATCTCCCACCATGCAACAGCAATATGCGTGAGATGGACCTTTCCCCTTGGGCTCAACCTTCTTCCAGTGGAGGGTCTCTGGATTGAATTTCCACAGATGATTGTTGGGATCGGGGAGGTGCTGGTCCCGGCTATTACCAGCACATATGTACAGCTCTCCATTGTAGGCAAAGGCTGAATGCCACCAGCGTCCGTCTGGAACAAGCTGTGCAGAAGGCGTGCTCAGCCAGCTGTTGGTCTCCGTGTCAAACACTCTGATGTTTTTGTCGTAGCGGAACGCCTGGTCTCCAAAGCCCCCAAATACAAACATCTTTGTCCCGATGACGGTGGCAGAGTGGCATTGTGAAACAGGTGCTGGAGTACCTCTGGCGTTAATTAGGGACCAGACCATTGTGGCGGTGTCCAACTGGTACATGTCATTAGTGGGTTCAGTCAGCTGCTTGACTCCTCCATGTATATACATGACTTTCCCCAAGACACAGGCTGAGTGGCAGCACCTCCTCTCTGGAACAGTTCCACAAACCTTGGGTTTGAACCATCTGTGGGTGTCGACCTCAAATGTATAAAGCACGTTGTAGGACTCCCTACCCATCAGTCCCCCAAAAAAGTAGATGGTATCTTCTATCAACACAGCTGTGTGGTATTCGGAGGAAATGGCGGGAACCTCAGTGGGACGGTCTCATTTTCCAGTTGTCACTGGAGGCAACTTCCTCCAGCGCAAAGATACTGTGTTGAAGATGTGTACTTCAATCTGGTCACTGTCATCCCTGTTACTGTCGGACCCTCCAATGGTGTAAACCTTGTGTCCGACTGTCACAGCTGCAAGGTGTCCTCTTGGTCCATTCAGATTCACAGTCCACCTCAACATTTTACACACAAATGCAAATATGACATAAAAGATAACTTCCCAAAGTGTTGGTCTGTAACAGAACACAGTTATATTGCACATGCTACCACTTATTATAATTATAATGGTACAGTGGCCTCCAAGTACTGACGTCATGTTGTTGACATCAGTCTCGTCCAAATATGGAGTTCCACCCGGCCTGGTGGAGATATGCGTTCCATAGCGCATAATGGTCCCCTTACTGTTTTCGCTCTGCAATAAATATCTAATAACAACAAAAAAACACATTTCTAAATGTCAATACACCAATACATATAGAAATAAAATAAAATAAATTTTACTTCGTAATTTGTACTTTTGAATACTTAAAGGAGCACTTCACCCATTTTAAACATCATCTTCAATTGGTCCTCACTAATGCTCCTATTCACTATTTTCTCTTATTCACTCTGCGTCTTATTGGTGGGGGTTGTGGACAGTTCAGAAACATGGCCTTTGAGCATAAAGCAATACTTATACTGTATGTGTATATACATACACATACACGTGTGTGTGTGTGTGTGTGTGTGTGTGTGTGTGTGTGTGTGTGTGTGTGTGCGCGCACGCGCGCGTGTGTGCGCGTGCGTGCGTGCGCATATATATAAATATATATATATATATTTATTATTATCATTATTTGCGCAAGCTCCATCATTACCTTATCTTTGATGAAAGAAAGAAAAAAAACGGGGAAAGGGCGATTGAGAGAGATTTAGAGAGATTGAGAAATCATACACTATATATACATACACACACACGCACACGCACACGCACACACACACACACACACACACACACACACACACACACACATTTGGTCATGCATGGACCCCCATCCGAGAATGTGCCAGGGACATATTTAACTTTTTTGTCTTTGATTGTCAAGTCCCAGACAATGCGTGTCATCGCGGCACACTGTGAGCTTATGTCTAACAAGGTTAGACATAAGGTTAGACATAAACCTCAAGTCTTATGTCTAACAAGGTTAGACTTAAGACTTGAGGTTAGGCCATTTAACCCAGATAACCTTCCTCATTCTCAAAGCCCATAATGTTGCCAGCTATGCAGGGGAGCAGCCTATCTAAAATATACCTGGGAGCCTGGCCTTGCAGGGCATTAAAAGTCATCTCTAAAATCTGAAAATCAATTGTGAAACTCACAGGCATGCCAGTGGACGGCACCTGGGGTGTGATACGCTCGCGTTTCTTAGAATTAGTTAGCACTCTAGCAGCTGTGAATGTAGCGATTGGAGAAGAGGGGGATTTAGCTGTTTTTGCTGACCCCAGAGTACAATGAATTACAGTAGTAGGCTGAACGTGATGAAATAAAAATAAAAGAGTGAATGACCTTTTTCGAGGTCTGAAAATGACCTCAATCCTGCAACGTAGAAGTACAAGTTAAGTAAAAGTCCGGAATTAATATTATGAGATGAGCTGGCACACTCGTGTGACAAGTGTGTGTGTAGAAATACACCAGCGATACACTTTCTCCGTAGACTTCGCGACGCATTGTGAGCTTGTAGATCGGCTGTTTTTGGCTAATCTTTCCCCGAGAATAAGGTTCAAGTTGTTAGAGGTAAAGATCACAACGCTTCGCAAGGTGACGCGTTGTGAGCTTGTAGATCTGCAGTTTTTTGGTGAAGAGATTTGGCGTAGATGGAAAAAGAATGCATCAAGTACAGTGCATCTCAGGTATAGAGGGTCTAAGTGGTTCAACTGAATTGATATTGATGAATTCCAAATGTTCCAAATGTTAAACTGTATGATAACAATGGCATTAATAGAGCACCAAAGTCTGACGTAATGTACGTATGTTGTAGGTACAACATACGTACCTATGTTTTAGCTCAGTGGCCTCGTGGTTAGAGTGTCCTCCCTGAGACTGGGAGGTCATACCAAAGACTCTAATAATGGGACCCAGTGCCTCCACTTTGCACTCAGCATCAAGGGCTGGATGACTCATATAGATATGAAGTATCAACCGACATCAGAAGTTCTGAGAGAAACGATTAATTTCTAGGACCCCCACTTTCATGTGCATTAGACCACGGACCCCCATTTGATACCATTTTAAATCTCTGGGAACCCAATCTACACTGTCAAATTCTCAGTGTTACTTTAACTCTGAGAGTGTAGAAATGGAACCAAATGGACCCGTAATTTGTACACTCTCAGAGTTACAGACCCACAGGGTTCCATTTGGTTAACTACCAATGATTTTGCTGGGGACCCCCTGGGGCCCAGTCAAGGACCCCTGGGGGTCCCCAGACCACCCCTTTGAGAACCACTGATATAGGCTACTCAAGTAAAATAAGTATTCAAAAGTACAGATTACAAAGTATGACTTTTTGTTAGAAGTAAAAGTACCAGTGTTCAAAATGTACTTGAGTAAAAGAACAAAAGTATTGGCTTCGAAATATACTTAAGTACTAAAAGTAAAATGTCCCATTTCACAAGTTATCATAATGTATAAAATCCTTTGAAAATAGCCAATCTACAAGCTCACAACGCGTCGCTTCGTTGTGAGCTTGTAGATCGGGTATTTTCAAATTGAAAAGTTTATATATTGTAGGTCTGAAGTGGTTAGTGTTTTTTTTTATATAATAATAATCCAAATCTAGTAACTAGTAACTAAAGTTTTCAAATAATTGTAATGGAGTTTAAGTACAATATTTTCCTCTGAGATGTAGTGGAGTAGAAGTAAAAGTATAGACAACTGGAAATACTCTAGTAAAGTAAAAGTACCTCAAAATTGTACTTAAGTACAGTACTTAAGTAAATGTACTTAGTTACTTTACACCACTGACTACAGACGTACATACATACATACGTACGTACAGTACATATTAGGGATGGGTTGATAATCGTATCGTTTAAAAACCGCTTACAATAATATCGATACGGTCCCATCTATAGTACATAGATATTTTGTGCATTTATTGTAAGAAAGGAACGCACATGCTGTCTGTTGTACTCGTCCGTTTTATGCCCATATATTGAGATCCCAGCCCACTGACCCAATAATGATAATATGAAGATCTGCGTATTTATCTCTGTATCTGTCTGTCTGTCTGAACGCTTTCACCCATTAAGACCAGGGGACGCATCTGTGTCATTTTAGATGTCTTTGGCTATTCAAAAATAGCAGATCCACACGCTCGTAGCGCGGCACTACGAGCTTGTAGATCTTTAAAGCAATTTATTTTAAATCGTGAAATTTTTTGCAAATATTTGAAAATATATTTTTAAAGGGAACATTTTTCACTCAAATCTTTGCTTCTGGGGGTCCATATTACGAAACGTTTTGAGATGGGGGTCCGCGGCCAAATACATATAATTTGGGAGACCTTGACATGAAATAGTTTAAGAACCACTGATACAGAAACATATGTTTAAAAAAAAAAGCTGCAGGATTTAGAAGACATATTTTGTAGAATCCCCCAGAAGCAAAGATTTTAGTTAAAAATGTTCGCTTTAAAAAATGATATATATTCAAAAGATTTGCAAAAATAGCAGATCTTCAAGCTCATGAGGCTTCATGAGCTTGTAGATAAAGCCAAATAAATCTAAAAATGACACAGATTCTTTGCTGGTCCAAATGGTTTAAGAACACCTTTGTCCCGACAGCAGATTAGGCTCTTCAACTCCACGACCAGCCGCTAGGCCTATGAACTGGAGTCGAGTTCGTCCGTTATCATGTTTTCGGTTTGCAGCGCGACCCACTCGTTCAGTCGCACTCGAGACGGCTCGGGTGCTCGTGCGAAATCGGCCGCCGTGAGTTCGGCGCCGCACACGTTCCGTATCTTTTCCTCGTATTCGGGGAGGAAACTATAAGTCATCGTCCTGCAAAGCAGGGTGCGGAGTTTCAGAGTGGACGAGTCGCTTGAAGAGACGATAGCGGCACGATCTGAGTTTATGTCTCGACCTGACGGATAGGACAGGACCCTTTCCAGCTGGGCAGCAGTACGGCCCTTGGCTCCCAAAAGAAGCACATGCATAGCAAACCTCACACTGAAAGGGGAGAAGAGGACATTCCCAGAGTCACTGGATGCGCTCAAAGCTTTAAACAAAGCCACCTCGAAGGCCAAATCTGACTCGGTAAGCATGTTGATTGCTCTTGCTGGCTATGACCCGTCTACGTCCGTCTCAAACCGTTGATCAAAGTACGTCTATCTCCCTGTCTCTCCGTCTATGAATACAGCTAGTGCGCTGACATCACAGTGATGCTCTCGATTCCAATTGGTTTAATCAAGGCGTTCTGCCGGTGCACAGCTGACATCAGTTCTGACTTTGTTTGCGTTGCTCAGGGTAACATATTGATGACTTCACCCGTGTGTCTGTTTATGCCAAAATATGGATATGACTGTTATCATAATTTGATGACATAGTACCAAAAGGGTCAGCTTGTCCCAAATATGGAGTTTATGTTTCCACCCCTGTGTGTGTGGGGTCTGTCTGTCTGTCTGTCTGTCTGTCTGTCTGTCTGTCTGTCTGTCCGTAGGGCAAGGAAGTAAATGCACAAATATGTTTCTTTTGTCTTTATCCCACGATTTTATAACCCCTATTTATCACCCAATGCCAATGCCTAAGCTTGTAATGCTGGGCGCTACTCTCCCTCTGCCAGCCTGGGGAAGAGTCCCAAACTCAGCTCATGCTTCTTTCAATGCATGAGAAGTGAGTAGGCCGCTTCTTATCACCTGACAGGGGGGAGAATCCCTGGTAGGACGTAGCACCCAGGACCCAGATGACACTGAAGTGACAATTTAAGGACTTTTAAGACCTTTTTAAAGGGATATTTCACCTTCAAAAAAACTTTTGGTCATTTTATCGTCTATTCAGGCCTTTGTGAGCCCCCCAGACAGTTTTTAAGATGCTTTATTCAATATTTAGATATTTGGTATTCATTTTATCAGACACGCCCCCTTCCTATACAAACCCATTGTAAGTTTAAACTCCATTTTCACCATGTTAGATTCATCGAAAACACCCGTCCTTGGTTCTGGTGACTCACCCTGCCCTCCTAATGCGTGAGGGGGCTGTTTTTCCGATCATTTATTTTATATATTTTTTATTTAAGTTGTACTTAATTTACTAAAAGTTGCACTAAAGATATGCTAAAACATATCATTAATATACTTTTATGTACTTTTGCCCCCCAAAAAATACAATTTAATTACAAATATACTTATAGTATCTGAAGTACAGTTTCGCTGATGTCATTAAAGTGTACTATCATTCAATTTATAGTGTATTACCAATACATATCAAGTACTAAATAAATAAATATAGAGTACATAGCAATTATGCTTAAAATATACTTTCAATGTAATAATAGTATATTCTTAATTAACTAACTGTGTACATTTAGTTAAATTAAGTTGTAGTTGAAATACATTATTATTACATTGAAAGTATATTTTAGCACATTTGGATTGTAGTTTAATTACTTTATTATTACATTGATAGTATACTTGAAACTATTAAAAGTATACTTCACATTCATTTATTTTATACTCCAAGTATATTTGTAATACATTGATTGTATATTTTAAGCATAATTGCTATATACTCTATATATATTTATTTAGTACTTGATATGTATTTGTAATGCACTATAAATGTAATGATAGTATACTTCAGCAATTGTACTTCAGATAAGTAAATTTGTAATTAAATTGTATTTTTTTTGGGGGGGGGAGTACATACAAGTATATTAAAGATATGTTTTAGCATATATTTAGTTCAACTTTTAATATACTAAGTACTACATAAGTCTTTCCAAAATAAGACAATTTAAATGTAATTTATAAAAAGTACAAAAATAGTATTTTAAGTATACTTCTGAAAAAT
Organism: Gymnoscopelus braueri; assembly: GCF_963280865.1. Lineage (NCBI taxonomy): Eukaryota > Metazoa > Chordata > Actinopteri > Myctophiformes > Myctophidae > Gymnoscopelus > Gymnoscopelus braueri. Next base: position 10,168,163 of record NC_137607.1, read on the forward strand.
ATATTTAGTATATTTCTTTTTCACTTGGGATAACCTCAAAAAGTAGAAAGTAGGCTACTCATGATGCAGAATGTCCCATTTCACGAGTTCTCAAATGTATATGTATAAAAATATTTTGAAAATAGCAGATCGGCTATTTTCAAATGGCCAAAATATATAGGGCTGAAGTGGTTAATGTATGTTTTGTGATAATAATCAACATCTACAAAGTAACTAATAACTAATGTTTTCAAATAATTGTAGTGGAGTAAAAGTACAATATTTGCCTCCGAGATGTAGTGGAGTAGAACATTGGAAATACTCCAGTAAAGTAAAAAAATACCTCAAAATTGTACTTACACCACTGCCATCAAACAGGGTTTTGAGACATGACTTGAGTAAAAGGTACTTAGTGTTGGGATGTGTTAGCTCGTTGGGTTCAGGAGGTGAGTCATCGTACGGCTCTCATCACGGCCTCAGGGTCTTTTTTGGGGCACGAGCCCACCATGTCTGATCTCTGTTTAAAACACATCACCGTCTGATCTCTGTTTAAAACACATCACAGTCTGATCTCTGTTTAAAACACATCACAGTCTGATCTCTGTTTAAAACACATCACAGTCTGATCTCTGTTTAAAACACATCACAGTCTGATCTCTGTTTAAAACACATCACAGTCTGATCTCTGTTTAAAACACATCACAGGGCATTATTTAAAGATCAGTGTTACAGAGAGAGAGAGAGAGAGAGAGAGAGAGAGAGAGAGAGAGAGAGAGAGAGAGAGAGAGAGAGAGAGAGAGAGAGAGAGAGAGAGAGGTGTGTGTGTGTGTGTCTGTCTGTCTGTCTGTCTGTCTGTCTGTCTGTCTGTCTTTGTGTCCGTGTCCGTGTCCGTGTGTGTGTGTGTGTGTGTCCGTGTCCGTGTCTGTGTGTGTGTGTGTCCGTGTGTGTGTGTGTCCGTGTGTGTGTGCCTCTGTCCGTGTGTGTGTGTGTGTGTGTGTGTGTCCATGTGTGTCTGTGTGTGTCCGTGTGTGCGTGTGCCTCTGTCTGTGTGTGTCTGTGTGTCTGTGTGTCCGTGTGTGTGTGTCCGTGTGTGTGTCCCCGTGTGTGTGTGTGTGTGTGTGTGTGTGTGTGTGTGTGTGTGTGTGTGTGTGTGTGTGTGTGTGTGTGTGTGTGTGTGTGTGTGTGTGTGCGCGTGTGTGTGTGCCTCTGTGTGTGTGTCCGTGTGTCTGTGTGTGTGTGCCTCTGTGTGTGTGTCCGTGTGTCCGTGTGTGTGTGCGAGCATGTGTAAGCACCTACCCGCCTGTTTAATTTCATCCGAGGGAATATAGACCGTGCAGCTTCTCAGCCTTGAAAGTGAATCCCACTCTCTCTCTCTCTCTCTCTCTTTCTCTCTCTCTCTCTCTCTCTCCAAGCTGTTTGGAGGTAGCCTATGAGAGAGAGAGAGAGAGAGAGAGAGAGAGAGAGAGAGAGAGAGAGAGAGAGAGAGAGAGCAAATGAAACGTATAAGACCATTATTATTATTCCCTGGAAGAACCACCGCCTGCCAGAGTCGAACGAGGACACTGCTCGACCAAGTATTTAACCAACATTTGACCGCAATACACTATGAGTGTGTGTGTGTGTGTGTGTGTGTGTGTGTGTGTGTGTGTGTGTGTGTGTGTGTGTGTGTGAGTGTGGGCGTGCATAAATTCCTCCTTGAGAGAGTATGCAGGAATGATGCTCAACTCTTCGCCCATTCAACTTACGTAGTTCATCTTTAATAAGCCTGGGGAGGCCTTCGAAGAACCTCGAATCTACATATTTAACTTTTCATGTCCTTTTAGCGGTGCCAGCCGCTCTACATTTGACCGTGTGTGTTTGTCCGTCCGTATGTCTGAGCACAGCAGCATAACCAGCTGCAGCTGATTGCAACACAAAGATGCAACAAATACTAATTAAACACAAACAGGAGACAAGCCAGCATTTCTCTATCTAGAGAGAGAGAGAGAGAGAGAGAGAGAGAGAGAGAGAGAGATGAAGACATGAAATGGAAGTCAGGGAAATAGACAGAGAGGAGAATAGGACTCACCAGGGAGGTCCTCAGGGTACATACAGTATGACATGAACGAGGCCAACTTTGTGAGACGTCGCTCCTGTCTTGATTTATCCTTCAAATCAGGCCAGATTCCTTGGGCAGGATACGCTCGTTTATCAACAGAAGTGCACTGAGGTCTCTCTAGCAGGTTGGCCTCATTCAGTGTCACTTTGACTATATGCTGCTCACATCATAGCGTGTCACTGGAGGCACAAATGGCAGAACCTCCCAAGGATACGTTTGTACCATTACTACTGAATTTACACCCCAGGACTCACTTAACCCATTAAGACCGGGGAACGCATCTTTGTCATTTTTAGATTTATTTGGCTATTCAAAAAAATAGCAGATACACAAGCTATGAGCTTGTAGATCAGCTATTTTTGAAAAATCTTGAAACTCTGTGCAAATCATTGAATATATATTTATTTTCAAGTGAACATCTTTAACTCAAATCTTTGCTTCTGGGGATTCTACACATGTCTACTAAATCGTAAGTTTTCTGAAAAAAAACATATGTTACTATATATATATATCAGCAGTGCTTAAAACCTTTTTCATTTCAAGGACCCCCAAAATTATATGTATTTTGTTCCAGGGACCCCCACCAGAAGCAAAGATTTGCACACATTTTCAAAAAAAAATCTACGAGATCTACAAGCTCATTGCACTGCTCTCGGTGCTGCGCAATGAGCTTGTATATCTGCTATGTTTTAATTGCCAAAGAAACCTGAAATGCCACATTATGCGTTCCCGGTCTTTATGGGTTAACCCCCAATCACTTCAGTTGTCAGAGTAGGATGGCTCAGAGTTTAAACAAAATATCTACCGCTAATGCAAGAGCAAATTTCCCCCTCCCCCATCAGGCTCATGAGCTTCAGGCATGGCTGACCTGACCCCTCGTTATCTCTTAATGGGCCCTGCCGACGCTCAGCTTGACAAAACGTCTGGACGAATGTTGCAGCACTTAGCGTCGTTAGCGAGCGCCGTAAGCAAAGAAAAAGGAGGCTATACGCGCGTATGAGAGTTTAACAGCCCAGACATGGCCCAGACCGGCCATTACCAGGCATTCAGGGTCAGATAAAACGTAAGTGCTTCTGGCCTCGGCTCACGCAGAGTGAAGCCGTACATACATGAAGTAAAGCTGTCATGCGTGTGGCTATTAAGCTCCTTGGCCGCATAGCGCGGATGCTATGGCTAACTGCTGTGAGGTCTGAAGTGTTATTGTGCTTGTAAGGTGAATTAATTGTACAAGGCCGTGGCCCGTGGTGTGTGAGTGTGAGTGTGAGTGTGTGTGTGTGTGTGAGAGAGTGAGTGAGTGAGTGAGTGAGTGAGTGAGTGAGCGTGTGCGTGCGTGTGCGTGTGTGTGTGTGCGTGTGTGAGTTAGATCAGGGTCATTTGTCAACTAGCTGCAGAGCATGAGAGTTGACATTCTGTATTCAAAATTGTACTTGAGTAAAAGTGCATGAATATTGACAGTAACATACTTTAAGTCCACATTGTGTCAAAATGTTTCCAAGAAGATCTGATCTATAAGATCAGTGATATGTTGTGAGGGATACAATAGGGTTTAAGTGGTTAATAAAGTATTGTATGCATATTTTTAGTAACTTGTAAATAAAGCTGTCAAGGATTGTAGTGAAGTAAAAAGTACAATATTTGCCTCTGAGATGCAGTGAAGCAGAAGTTTCTTAAAAAAATGAAATACTCAAGTAAAAGTACCTAAAATATGTACTTAAGTACAGTGCTTTAGGAAAAGCACTTAATTACTTTCCAGCCCTGTAGCTGTGTGCCTAAAATGTTTGCTAGGACCTCATGAAGCTGAGGCCAATTCTACAAATGTCTTCTAAATACTAACTGTTTTCTGAAAAACCTATGTTTCTTTACAGTATCTGTAAAACGTGTATAGCCGCGGACCCCCATCTCAAAATATATATATATTCTTTTTTAAAGATATTTGTTTGGCTTTTCCTGCCTTTATTTGATAGTATACAGTTATACTGACAGGACATGGGGAGAGAGAGAGAGAGATGGGGGGGTGACACGCAGCAAAGGTCGTCGGGATTCAGGATTTGAACCCGTGACATGCATTAGCAGCCGAAGGTGCCCGGACCGCTACGCCAGCAGTCCGGGCCCACCTCAAAATATATTGTTCCAGGGACCCCACAAAGCAAAGATTTTAGTTATATATATATATATATATATATATATATATATATATATCACCAAAATATATATATATTTTTTTTAAATAGCAGATCTACGAGCTTGTAGATCGGCTATTTTTGAATAGCCAAAGCATAATATAATTCTTATTTATCTCAGATCTAAAATGACACACATGCTTTTCCATGGTCTTAATGGATGCTCCTGATCAAACCAACAGACACAACACATTTCAGGGGTTTTTAACCCATTCAATCCGGGAACGTATACTGTATCATTTAAAATTCTTAGCTATGACCAGCCGGCTTATTGTGGTGTCGTTCGGTAATGTTCGGAAAACGTCCAAACAGGATGGAATATGACAAATCGGACAGATCCGTCTTGATCACTTGACAAATAGAGATACTGCAGTGTGCAAGATTGTGCGTGACGTTTGGCCAAAATCGGTGTCGTCCTATAGGCATCAGGCACAGACAAATCGGTCAGCTCCATATATGGGCACAAAATGGGGCATGCCCATATATCAGCATATACTGATGACATCAGCGATCTCCAAATATTGGCATAAAAGGGACAAGGACTGACAGATTCAGAGATCTCCATATATGGGCACAAAAGGGACAAAGACAGACGGGTAAAAGGGGTACTCTGACAAAGCCCCCCGACACTATGACTCACATTGACTCAGACATATCGGTCGGACCGGTGGTGTGATTTAGGTGTGAGGGCCGCGTATAGGACCGAACTCTAGATGTGAAGGCCACAGAGCAATATATTTTTTTGATTTATTTTTATATTTATTTCAATTTTCTTTTTTGTCTAAATTCCTGCGGAGGGCCGGGAATCGAACCCTGTTTTTTCCAAGCGGTCTCGGGTCCGTTCATCTATGGCTGCCCATGTGTTGCCAGTATGAAGATCTTCAACAAGTGAGAACACTCATGTTATGTATTTCAGTTGTTTCTGTTGGTAGTCATGGCTGCCAGTTCCCACCTGATGTCATGAGGGAGTTCTGACTGCTCCAGACCGTACTGAATAACTGCTAGCTTGCACAACGTCTTCAGACTAGGACTTAAGTCTAAGATGAACAGTTTATTAGAGGATTTGTATATTCTATCCTCTGGATTCCGTGTGTATCCTCCAAACACGATGACAGAATCTCCCACTCTGCAACAGCCCATGTAAGCCGACAAACAAAGGCCTTTCCCCTTTGGCTCAACCTTCTTACAGGAGAAGGTCTCTGAGTTGAATGTCCACAGATCACTGATATAATGGTTGTTGTATCCACCAAATATGTACAACTCTCCATTGTAGGCAAAGGCTGAATGACGACTGTGTCCTTTTGAAAGAAGCTGTGCAGACGGCGTGCTGAGCCAGCAGTTGGTCTCTGTGTCAAACACTATGATGTTCCTCCCCCAGTGTTCTGAATAGCAGCCCCTAAATACAAACATCTTTGTCCCGATGATGGTGGCAAAGTGACCTGCTGAAACAGGCGCTGGTGGGCCTCTGGTGTTAATTAAAGACCAGACCATCATGGTGGTGTCCAACTTGTACATGTCATTAGTCCATCCAGTCAGCGGGGTGGATCCTCCATAGACATACATGACCTTCCCCAAGACACAGGCGGAGTGGTTGTACCTTCCCTCTGGAACAGTCCCATAAACCTTGGGTTGGAACCATGTGTGGGTGTCGACCTCAAATCCATAAAGCACGTTGTAGAACTCTCCATTCTTAAATCCTCCCCATATGTAGATGGTATCTTCTATCAGCACAGCTGTGTGGTAGAAGCGATTGGGGGGAACCTCAGTGGGACGTTCTCCTCTTCCAGTTGTCACTGGAGGAAACTTCCTCCAGCGCAAAGACACTGTGTTGAAGATGTTTACTTCAATCTGGTCACTGGCGTTCATGTTACTGAAGGACCCTCCAATGGTGTAAACCTTGTGTCCGACTGGTACAGCTGCAAGGGCTCCTCTTGGTCCATTCAGATTCACAGTCCACCTCAACATTTTACACACAAAGACAACGGCTGACAATTTAGACTCCTCATGTGTTGGTCTGCAACAGAATACAGTTACATTGTGCACACCTCCACTTATATTGGTACAGACTTACAAGTAGTGACGTCATGTTGATGACATCAGTCTTGTCCAAATGTGGAGTTTCACCCGGCCTGGTGAAGATATGCGTTCCACTGAGCACACATTTCTACTTTATTGTTCTATTATTGCTGCTAAAGTTGAGTTGAGGAACCAAAACCAAAGGTTTTACTCTCATGTACACAAGATGTAACAATATTATTAGGGATGCAATGTTTTGGTTGATTATTTGTCTTAGCAATCATTCACTTGATTACTGTCTCGATTAGAAATCTTGAATGCTTATTATAAGATGGCACCGTTTCTATCTACTCACTCTGTGTCTCAGAGGAGGACTGTGGACGGTTCAGAAACCTTTCTACCAGTGACATCATCGGTAGGCAAGTTTTTAATTTTCAAGAGAGAAGATTGATATGAAGATATGGTAGAAAATGTGTGAAGTGCTCCTTTAACCCTTGCATTGTGTTAGAAAGCTGCCGACACTTTTGGTGTTAGCGGGTCAAATTTGACCCGTGATTTAACTCAGCCCAAAATACTCTAATAATTATTATCGTCCCAAAAAAAAATCATCTCATAGCTGACCTGTTATGCATTCATATCCATGTAAACACTGTTTAAAAAATATTATTTTGGTGGCTCCATTGATTATAGCACTATAGCAATATAGCACTCGTTTTCTATTATACAAATGTTAAAATCCACTCATTATATTTCCTATAATGAAGACAATGGATAATGATGTTATCTTGGTATAACAAACTAATATTAGAGGATAGTTTGTAATATTCTCAACAATAGTGAAATCTGTGGTGATACGGGTCAAAATTGACCCGTATAGATTTATGTCAGGAAATAGGGTAAAAAGTTATTTCTTTTTCATAAACCCAAACGCTATTTTGCTCCAAATACCAAATACAAATTGATCATGAAGAATAAATAATCAAGGACAAGTTTCTCTCTATCTTAAATGTACAGTATATTGAATATTGACAAACGATCAAAATATCACTTTCAATATGTTTTGTCATGGCAGACCCCTGAACAGCATTGTGCAATGATTGGTGAGGAATGGAGCAATGATGTGTCTGAGGCCACCAGGGGCCCCTGATGAGGCCCCTGATGAGGCCCCTGGTGTAACTATTTGCATGGCCAACCCCTAAATGGTGTATGTGGCACGTTTGGTGCAGATTGAAGCAACACTTTGCTTGTGGTCCCCGGGGACCCTATACTGTGGCCCCTGGGGGGCACGTGCGACCCCTGGTGTGACTACCGTCATGGCAGACCCCTGTGTTTGTGACAGGTTTGGTGCAGGTTAGAGCAATAATGGTGCGCCTCTGGCATCCATGGGACCCTGGGGGACCCTCATGTGGCCCCTGGGGACGGCCCCCGCTGTGAGTATTGTCATGGCAGACCCCTGAACAGTGTTTGTGCAAAGTTTGGTGCAGTTTGGAGCAATGGTCTACCTTTGGCACCCAGGGGGGCCCTGATGTGTTCCCTGGGGAACACACGTGGCCTTTGGTGTGGCTATTGCCATGGCAGACCCCTGAACACGTTTTGGTGCGAATTGGAGCAATGGTGCGCCTGTGGCACCCAGGGGTGCAAATTGAGCCACACTTCTCTGTCGGGTCAATTTTGAACACAGAACCACAGAACAGAATTGACAAAAATGGTGGCAATTAATGTTGTTGCGTTAAAATAGCTGTTTCTATCATGAAGCCTTGTTCCAATAAAGAAATGTAAAGGGTACTTTTTACCTATTCAAACTTGAAAACGGGTAAAAAATTATCATAACACAATGGAAGGGTTAAAAATGGATTAGATGCGATCCTTTATCACTGTAGATAACTTGTCTGGCCTTCTGTTGCTCTCTTGTTTTTGATCTCCTTCCCACCTGCCCCCCTCTTCTTCTCCCCCCCCCTCTTCTTTCTATGGAAACTAACGTTGCGATGGGAACGATGTACAAAAAAGAATTTCACCCACTTTTTACCTTGTAAACCTGTGATGTGACAATAAAACTGATTCTGATTCTGATTCTGATTCTGATTCTGAGGTGCAGGTCAGGGCTGGTGAACATCAACTGAAATGTAAAGAATGACACCATTTATAATGTAATAATTTATGTAATAATGTATATCGGCAAAGTAACTAGTAGCTAAAGTTTTCAAACAACGACAGTGGAGTCAAAGTAAAAGTATTGAAAATTGAAAAATGCTCCAGTAAAGTAAAAGTACCTCAAAATTGTACTTAAGTACAGTACTTGAGTAAATGTACTTACTTACTTTACACCACTGGTTAGGGACTATGGATGAAAATGATCACCCTTGCTTTAACTCTGACATTATTTACACTGCTTTCCAACTCTACTTTATGTCACTGTGTTGCTGTGTTCATGGGTTATTATGTTCTTCTGTCCCTCCCGTATAAACAGATAAAGTAAAGTGGCATGAATTTGTAAGCAGCCATTAACTCATTCAATCCGGGAACGCATACCGTGTCATTTTAGATTTTTAGCTACAACCATTACTTTATACTTTGGCTTTTCAAAAATAGCAGATATACCGATTTTTCCAAATCTTAGTTTTTTAACTGAAGCAGTGAACAGTTTTTTGAAGAAAAAAACGTATGTTGCTATATCAGTGGTTCTCAAACTTTTTCATTTCAAGGACCCCCCAAAATGATATGTATTTGTATGTATTTGGCCGCAGACAAAACATATATATATTCAAAGATTTTTCTAAAAATAGCAAATCTACAAGCTCGTAGCGCGGCTATGAGCTTGTAGATCTGCTATTTTTGAATAGCCAAAAAAAAATATCTAAAATGACATTCTTTCCTGGTCTTAATGGCTTAACAGAGGCCATGGAAAAATGGCAACAAGTAGTCATATTCAGACAGAGAGATAATAAATAGACATAAAAGAATGAAAGCACACGGCAGAGCCTTGAACGATGTTTGAAAGGTAGGAGCTGTATGAATACATTTATGCATGTGAGGGACATTCAATGTCAGAGACCTTCATCAATGTTCCTCCCAGCTTTTAAGTGCTTTTTGCTTTCATTGCTTTAGATCAGTGGCTCCCAAACTTTGTAGCTCTTGATTGATCATATACTTGTATCGGTAAATGGTGCATATAGCGCTTTGATCCAAGTGCTTTACATAGATTGTGCATTACATTCACCCATTCACACACCGATGGTGGAGGAAAACAAGCAAGGCACCAACCTGCTCATCGGGAGCAATTAGGGGTTCAGCGTCTTGCTCAAGGACACTTCGACACTAACTCTTCTGGGGGAGCCCGGGATCGAACTGGAAACCTCACGGCTTCCATCCGGCAGCTCTACCGGCCACTGCCGCATGTATATTTAACTTTATTCCAGACCCATGGGTCCATATAAAAAAAAAGACATCACATAATATAAAAAGAGACAGCAGTATACAAATATACAATGTATATAAAACAGAACAAAACAAAACATCACTCAAGCACACCCACCCCCCACCCCACTCACACCAATTCATGAGGCGGCTGTCAAGCGCAGAGTCAAAATGTTCAAGTACGTAAATTCATTAAAAAGTGTAGAGGCTATTACGCCAATGCTCTCTAAGCCTGGACGTGTATCTATAACTGCTTCTCATAGGGTTGGCTAGAGCCTCTATGATGCTGTTCATGGACACATCAAGCCGACACATAAAATTGTACATCAATTGTCTTAAAAGTGCATCACAAGTAGGCACACCAGTGGACACAAACAATTGACCGGCAGTCATGTGGAGTAACAACCTCATAGCATCATCAACAGTTTGCAAAGACAAGCACACATACAAGGATTTTAAACCCAATAATTCACACAATGGGAGGCACGGTGGCGCAGTCGGTGGCGCTGTTGCCTGCACATCATCCTTGTATTACAACCCGAACGATTATATCACTATCTGCTCCGCTAAGGTGGCGGCCATCTTGAAAAAATTGTCGCCATCTTGGATTTTTGAGTGGCCAGTGCCTTTTTCCATGAGAGTGGCCATACAGAGTATTTGTGCCAAATGTCATCCTTGTATCACAAAGTGAACGGTTATGTCATTCATCTGCTGCACTGAGTACTTTGAGCCACCACTGTTTACTGGTTTGTTCCACCGCTTGCATTGTGTGTGAACTGTTGTTGTTTACATGAAGCATGTTGGTAGCCTACATCAGCCTGTGTTAACAGTGTTGACGCTGCACAGTGCAGTGTGAGCAGCAGACAACACACATGGATGTAAATGGAAGAAGTGCTAAGTGCCTGTTGGCCTTGAGGCTGACGGGCTCGTCTCCTCTCATTATGTCTCTCTGAGCCATTTAGCACCACAGCCAACATGCCTTATTGGCTCTAGGCCAACCTCCTATCTGTGTCTATGTGTACATTAATCTATCTGTGCATTCATTACTTGTATCCCACAATTTCACAATTGAATTTGACATGTATGTCAAAGGGATAGTTCACTCAACAACAACAAAAAATTATCTCACCCCATTGAGACTTTTTTTTTAAAGGTTTTCTTTTTATCCCACAATTTTGCAACGCCTTTTTCACCCAGTGCTAATTTTCTAAGTGATCCTGGGCGCTACACTCCCCCTGCCAGCCTAGGGAGCCCAGAGCTGAGCTCATGCCTCCTTCAATGCATGAGAGCCAACTGACCTTCTTGTCATCTGACAAGAAGGACAGTTTCCCTGGTAGGACGTAGCGCGTGGAAGGAACACGTTATTCCAACCAGTTCCCTTCCCCTCCATCAGGCGCCCCGGCTGTCATGGGGGAGGCGGTATAGCGACCAGGATTACTACATTTTTTTTGTGAGGGTACCTACCCTAGGGGACACGGGGAGAACATGCAAACTCCACACAGAGTAGGCCCTTTCGCCAACCCCACCTAGGGTATGGGCACTGATAGTATACTACTACTGATGACGCGGAGGAGAGAACACGCCCCCAGCGTCCCCGGCGGGAATCGAACCCAAGACCTTCTAGCTGTGAGGCGACAGTGCTACCGACTGCGTCACCGTGCCCCAACGGAGACTTGAATTCATGGTTATTTTTTCGACCAGTCAAACGCGGCGCGAAGCGATGCATTTCGATGCTTTTGTATTTGAATCCTGAAAAGTAAACATTTTATATGAGGTTTCCACCGGACAGAGGCGATATCCAGGCTCCATGCAGGCTGTGTGTGAGTTGCTATAGCAATGACGTCAAAGACTATGAAAGGCTCAGAGTCCCTCACGTTGTGCGACACAGCAGCGCACGTGGCATCCGTGCACGTGGCGTGTGGCCAGGTAGCTCATAAGGTATGGTTAATGGGTCTATAAGCTGAGAGCTCGCCAGTTTGTAACCACAACCATTGTCCACTTAGGTGCTTTAGTCCGAGTGACTGCGTGTTGTTGCACGTGGGACTGTACAAAGTACATTTACTTGAGTATTTGTACTTTACTTGAGTGTTTGTATTTTTGGATATATTGTGACTTTCACTCCACAACCTTTCAAAGACAACCATGGTACCTTTGACTTCACTACATGTTTAGGAAGGGAAAAAACACTAGAGCCATATTTCAAATAGAGAAAATAGCAGTTCTAAAAGCTTGTGAGCTTGTGTCAAACATTCTGACGCGTTGTGAGCTTTTTTCACTATGATTGAAATGAACTATTTAAGCCCTGTTTCAAATATAGTGAAAAGAGCATCTACAAGCACACAATTTATCACAACGCAAATGTATTATACAATAATGTATTTACATAAAAATAATATACTTTGTAGAAATGTTTTTTTTTAAATATTTAAGTACAAATTTGACAGAGCAACGTGCACTGTAGTTTGACCAGGAGTATCTATACTTTGACTCGAGTACTGGAGTTGAGTACTTTGTCCACCAGTGGTTGCATGTGACCAGTCACGTTTTAAAAGGAGGTTAAAGAAATGTCTCCAGGAATGGGTAAAAAAAGAAGAAAAAAGGGAAATGACACACACACACACACACACACACACACACACACACACACACACACACACACACACACACACACACACACACACACACACACACACACACACACACACACACCCCCCCCCCCCCCCCCCCCCAGCAGGGACTGTGGGCATAATTCAAGCGGACAGATAGGGAGTCGGAATGAAACCAACCAGTAATCAAGGAGACAGATGAGGGCGGGCGAGAGAGAGAGAGAGAGAGCATAGGACAGCCTCTGGAAATGAGTGGGTAGCAGAGAGGTGGATGGTGGTGGGGGCATGGGGGGGGGGTGCTAGGAGGATAAGTGCAGAGACAGAGGATAGGCGATAAAATAAGAAAGGCAGAGGAGGAGAGAAATACAACGAGACATAACCAGTGTTCACCTTGAGACTACCAGAGAGAGAGAGAGAGAGAGAGAGAGAGAGAGAGAGAAGAGAGAGGTGGAAAAAGTACTCCCATTTCTGACTTAAGAAAAAGTATCAATACTGCAATGTAGAAATACTCTGTTACAAGTAAAAGACTGGAATGCACTTGAGTAAATGTACAAAAGTATTGGTATCAACATGCTACTTAAAGTACCAAAAGTAAAAGTACTCATTATGCAGACTGTCCCATTTCAAGTTTTCAAGTGTATAAACATCTTTTGAAAATAGCCGATCTGGCTGAAATGTATTATAGGGCTAAATATTTGCCTCTGAGATGTAGTGGAGTAGAATTAAAAGTACTGAAAATTGGAAATGCTCCAATAAAGTAAAAATACCTCAACATTGTACTTAAGTACAGTACTTGGGTAAATGTACTTAGTTACTTTACACCACTGGGGGGGAGAGGGAGGGGGAGGGGGAGAGAGAGAGAGAGTGAGAGAGCGAGAGAGAGAGAGGAAGGATAAGGAATGACAGTCAGGTTGTATTAGCCGATGGTCATGGCAGCAGACTGGTATTTGTCTGGGCGGTACGGTGGCATGGTGATGGATTCTTAACTCAGGACTGCATGTAGACGTGAAAACAAAACAAAACAAAACACAGATAACAGCCCAGAGGTTTTTGAGTTTTTATTTGATTTATTTGAAAAGCAAAAACACAGGGTTACAGCAGTTCCAGGCTTCTGGGAGGTCCCTGGAACAAAATATTTGACAATGTTCCCTTTAAAAAATATATATATATATTCAATTTGCACACATTTTCACGTTTTTTTAAAAATAGCAGATCTACAAGCTCATAGCGCGGCACTGAGTTGAACCTCTTCCTGTTGTACCGCGAGAGAAGTGGAAAAAAGGCGCAAAACAAATCAAAACAAAACAAAGTTTGCTCCGTTCCTAGCGATAAACGATTGCATGTGTAATAGCTTGTAGAATGGACATCAGAAAGTGGGTTGGCGAAAGGGCCTCTCTGTGTGGAGTTTGCATGTTCTCCCCGTGTCTCCTAGGGTAGTTAATACCCTCACAAAAACATGTAGTAATCCTAGTCACTATACTGCCTCCCCTGGTCAGCCGGGGCGCCTGCTGGAGAGGAAATGGAACTGGTTGGAATAACGTGTTCCTTCCACGCGCTACGTCCAACCAGGGAAACTCCCCTGTCAGGTGACAAGAAGGTCAGTTGGCTCTCATGCATTGAAGGAGGCATGAGCTCGGCCCTGGCCTCCCTAGGCTGGTGGGGGGAGTGTAGTGCCCCGGATCACTTAGCAAATTGGCACCGGGTGAAAAAAAAAGGGTTACAAAATCGAGGGATAAAATAAAAAAAAGTGGTTTGGTAGTCAAAAATAAACAAAACACTGTGACTACCCGTGCGGAGGCAAGTAGCCCCAGTAGCAATGACAATAACACCGACCGAGCCCGACCCTGACTCCCTGTCAGGGTCGCGGAGACACCCTGACGTCTCGGCGAGCCACGGAAGAAGCCACACAACCACACCCATGTCCTGCTGGGTCTCCGCCGGTTGATCTAGGAACAGAGAAGACAGCCCAAGTGCAAATGCCGACAAAGCCTTCCCTGAAACCGGCTTCATTAACTGGAAAAAAAAACCAACGGAGAAAACCAAAGGTTTTGCAAGACATGCATCCAGCAAGGAACATAATGAAATGCACTTCCCTCTGGAAGGAATACTGTGCTCGTAGAGCAACAGGTGCAGACAGAGGTCTCCAACGAGGGGCAAGAAACCGCTTGTATACGAGTGCGATTGTGGATGTCATTGAGTTCTTTGTGACACACCGGCAACCGCTGAGGGGGAACTTTGACGCTTTGGAGTCAAGAGCGGAGGGGGGAAGTGGACTATTTTTGTCTATGATGGATTACACTCCAAAGACACAGAACTAACGAAAGGTATATACCACCATCCCCAAAAATGCCACCTACACTTCACACGAAGTTCAGAAATGAACTAGAAAAAGTGCTCCTCGGAGCAAAGGTCTCCGCCAGGTCAGGTAGGTTATTGTGGCCTCCTGGTGGTTGCTATAATAAGCCAATGTGAAAAGGGGCGCCATTTCTTCTTAGGCCTTGCACGGCAATCGGAATGGCAATCATGATTTTTGTTCCAAAAATGTGTTTTACTAAATTAGACCTGCTGGTGGCGCTATAACAGGGCAATGTGAAAAGGGTGGCATTTATTCCTCGGCCTAGTGGGACTGTGTGTGCAAAATGTCACGGAAATCGCATGCTGCGTTGATGATTTGAGGCATTTTGTTCAAAACGAACCAATTATGCAAACTTTGGAAGCCGATGTTAGCCAATCAAGATGGAATATGGAAAATCGGACAGATCCGTGTTGATCACACTATAGAGATACTGTGTACCAATTTGCGTGAGGTTTGGACAAAATCTGTAGGAGTGATATACATTTTTTCGGCGTCTTGGTGGCGCTATAACGGGCCAAGCAGAAGAATTCCAACAGCTAATCTCAGTGCCGGAGATTAGCTGTTCACAGACAGACACACACACACGGACGGACGGACGGACAGGGTGCAAAACATACTCTCTCGCCATGCCTTTCGGCCTGGCGTAGACAATAATAGCTCTCATGAGTGACATTGTGACCAGTGAAATAGTTGAAGAAATAGGGAATTAGCTGGTACACGTTGAAGGTGGATGGGACCAAGAACCCTACTACTCAATTGTTCTCCGTTTTCTAAACGTGAATAACGAGGAGCATGAAAGGCTGTTTGGTGGCCACTACAGAGCACTGTGATGCGCTAAGTCTGACAAACCTGGTCTTTCTGAGCGGAATAAAGCAGGCTTGGGCACAGATAAGATCCTCAGTCAATGCTATGATGGTGCAAGCGTATTATGTCTGGGAAAAATATTGCAGGAGATCATTCAACGAGATGTCCATCTTTGGTGCAGTAGCCTTGTTACACCACGGCCACGTTTATTTTTTTATTTTTTCAGGAAACAGTAAAGCATGTCACACACATCAAAACAGGGTGAAGTCAAGTGCCCTCACTATCCGGCTTTGAAATTGAGTCTATATAGGAAGTGACAGTTCATATGAATGGCCTGTAGTTTCACTGTTTTATAACATATTTTGAGATGGGGGTCCGTGGCCAAATACATAATCATGTTGGGGCTCATTGACATGGAAAAGTTGGAGCACCACTGATATAGCAACATACTGTTAGGATTTAGAAAACATTTTTAGATATGTATTTGGCTACGGACCCCCATCTCAAAATATTTTGTTCCAGGGACCCCCTAGAAGCAAAGATTTGAGTTACTAATGTTCGCTTTGAAAATAAATAAATATATATATTCAAAGATTTTCAAAAAGTTTCAAGATTAAAAATAAATAAATGCAGATCTACAAGTTCATATCGCGGCTCTCGGTGCCGCGCTATGAGCTTGTATATCTGTTGTTTTTTGAATAGCCAAAGAAATCTGTAAATGACACAGATGCGTTCCCGGTCTTAATGGGTTAACCTTGGGAACACATTGAAGGAGAGCCTATTATTCTTTTAGTTTGTGTTTGCAGAGTTACAACAAAAACAACATTATTTGTTGAAAACAGTTGCAAAATGTCATTCCAAATCAAGTTCAGAAAATTGCCTGAGTGAGAGAGAATTAATCCATTCTCAATTTGTTTAGCAGTTTGTTCCAGGTACAGTATGTGGAGCAGGAGAGTTAAAAACAGCTTTTTAAAGCCCACTTCATTTTAGGAGTGAAAGTGCACGGCAGTCCTGGGAGCGCATGTGATAAGAGTTAGGTCGAACGGGGGGCATAAACAGGCTTATTAAAGATGAGGTGAAATAAAAATAAATACTTTTCTTTTGCCCTTTTATAGCACATCCACAAAACATGCAAAAACAGAAAATAAAATTACGACAAAAACTGTTTTGGGGTTGTATTTTGATTGATTGATTAATTAAATTATTCAGTTAAAGGGATATTTCACTTTCAAATAGAAAATAAAAGAAAAAAGTAATGGAAAAATCACAGCCCATTTATCAATTAGAATGTCTTTCTATATTGTGTGAGGGGCCCGTGATTCTTCCATTACCTTTTTCATTTATTTTTAATGTATATTTTTAATGTTTATTTTATTTGAAAGTGAAATATCCCTTTAAACATTCTTTCCGGTATTAACTACTAGAGGGAAATACTAACGGCCTATTATAGAGCCCTGGGGGAGCCCGGTCCACTACTAAGTATATTGGGTAATCAATGAACTTTATTTGTGTTGACTCAGGGGTCCATTAAAAAAAGAACACACATAAAAAGTATAGACGAATCCACAGAACGGCAGTCATACCTGCGGTGTCAAGTGGCTGCCGCTCCGCACCGCAACACCGGAGTTATGATTGCCTACTGTCTACCGTCTGTGGATTTGTCTATACATACAGACAGAACACCCCTAAACCATAAAAACATCAGGTAAGACATGGTTAGATCATGTTTGGAGGGAATTAATGGCCAAACTGACAGGAAACAACAGCCCTGACATTCCTGCCCACTACCAGTGGCGGAAAAAGTACATTGGAATTCAGTTTGGAATTCAAAATATCTCATGTAAAGTACATTGAGTATTGGTATGAACATGTACTTAAAGTACCTAAAGTAGAAAGTACTCATTATGCAGAATGTCCCATTTTACAAAGTTTTCTAATGTATAAAATGCATTAAAATCTTTTGAAAATAGCTGATCTACAAGCTCACAAGGCGTCGCAATTGTAGATCTGTTATTTTCAAATGGCCGGAATGTATATAGGGCTGAAGTGGTTTTGTAATAATAGTCAAAATCTACAAAGTAACTAGTAACAACATTTTCCAAATAATTGTAGTGGAGTAAAAGTACAATATTTGCCGTTTGCGATGTAGTGGAGTAGAAGTAAAAGTACTGACATTTGGAAATACTCCAGTAACGTAAAAAATACCTCAAAATTGTACGTAAGCACAGCACTTGAGTACATGTACTTAGTTACTTTACACCACCGCCCACTACCAAGGCCAAACGTAGCTTGTCATTACGTTTTTATTTCAGTTGAAACTTTGCAAGGTTGCACTTTCTGTTATTCACACACCTTCTAACATAGTGCTTTTGCAATGTTAATTTGTTGAATTTTAGTTCTTTTTTTCAGGGACATCTACAGTTAAAATGGCATGGTACTCTTTCTCTGTCAAGGCTATTTTTCTCCCGTCAATTCCTAATAAATTGACTTTTCAAGATGTGTCCATTAGTGATGTGAATGGTGAACGAATGCTGCCTTTATGTAGCGCTTTTATACAAGATGCTTTACAGCATGCATCACGCACACGCACACACACACACACACACACACACACACACACACACACACACACACACGCACGCACACGCACACGCACACACACTTTAACACACACTTTAACAATGTATTCATGTCCACATAAAGGAGAGCATACAAGGACACACATTCTAAAGGTGCAGTTAAGGTTACTTTCACTTAACATCATGGTGAATGTCTCTCATGATACAATAAGCATGTCACACAGTGCGCTATGGCAGTGGTTCTCAACCAGTGGTCCGGGGGACCACCAGTGGTCCCTGAGGGGGTCCCAGGTGGTCCCCAGC
The DNA here is from genome assembly GCF_963280865.1 of Gymnoscopelus braueri. NCBI lineage: Eukaryota > Metazoa > Chordata > Actinopteri > Myctophiformes > Myctophidae > Gymnoscopelus > Gymnoscopelus braueri. The sequence continues at coordinate 10,186,498 of NC_137607.1, forward strand.
TAAATGATGAAGAGTTGGAAACCAAATAGACCCTTATAGATCTTTAACTCTTGAGAGTGTACAACGAAACCAAATGGACCCGTAAGGTTTCATTTTATGCTCTCAAGAGTTAAATTATTGTTAAACATCTTCATTACTTAATTTACAAGAAGTCTACGTGATTAGAAGAATTGTTATTTTGATCAACGTTGTGCCTGTTATCTCTCCTATTGGTACCAACATCAATACAGCATGGATGGAATTGTGGACAAAATCTTATCCAAAAACAACATATTCTTGTTGTTGTCGGATAAGATATACGTTTTTAGTCTGAGAGTCTAAATCTCATCAAACGGTGGTTCCGTGGCTCAAATGCCCAATAAATAATGGACCTTGACATGAAAGGGGTTGAAAACCACTGCTCACACTGCAAACAAATTGTCTGCACCTATGGCCCAGCTCAACACACACACACACACACACACACACACACACACACACACACACACACACACACACACACACACACACACACACACACACACACACACACACACACACACACACACACACACACACACCACTGTGGATAAAGTTCTCCTCCCCTCCTATAAAGTAGACGTCAAATAAGCTGTATGATGTAATCAATCACTTAAAGACAACATGTGGTGAACAGGAAACAGGATACGGCCTCACCAGCCTGGGTCACTTATAGGCTAGGCTGCCCTAGCGCACCTGATATCTGGTCTAGAGGGGCGGGTTCAAAACCTCCGGAGAGAGAATCCGTGGGCTCCCATTGGTTCACCGATCTATGCGCCCGCCCCCACTCCGCCCCCATCCTCCTCCCCCAATGTGTAGCATTGAGAGCCCTGACGTCACAACATTTGGGGGCGACGCCCACTGCACTCTGGTTGGTTGGGGAAATGAAAAGTTGACTCCCACTTCCTATGCCAGGAACGTCAAGAGGCTGGTCCAGGCTCTTATTTTTGAGCAAAACGCGAAGGAAAATAAAAGCCTGGAGATCAAGGCTACTTATAGGCCAGCATGCAGGACTGAAGTAGCTCTTCAATAAACATAAGAGAAGTATGATAGAATAAATACTATAACATGCACTCATGCATTACTGATGTATTAACAGTGAACAAGGCTGCAGGCCATTGGCACATTATGGACAGGTGAACATTACGTTGGGCAGAAACCTCTTAACTTATTTTAACTTAATTGTGTTTTTTTCCGTAAATTAACGCCTATTCTTTTTTTTATGGGTCTTTTTCTGCTTTTAATAGATAGGACAATAGTCTGACAGGAAATGGGGAGAGAGAGAACTCTGTCCATGGGTGTCATTTGGGTCTCCGGGGATGGCAATTGGCAGAGCGACAAGCGGACGCTACTCCCCGCAATCTTGTCAGGTTTGTGCTCATTTCAGGCTTACGCCCACACGTATCGTTAAAAGCATGTACTTTCAAATACAAGTACCAGTATTTTAACTCTATTGCAAATTTGACAGAGCGACGTTCACTTGTACTTGAGTCATATTTGAACAGGAATATCTTTACTTTTACTCAAGTACTGGGGTTGAGTACTTTGTCCTCCACTTGTCGCCGTCTGAAAAGCCCTATAGAATGTATAGAATGTATAGAATGTATAGAAACATTCATCCTCTTTACTGTATGAGTCACAAAACCTGGCTGTACGACCATTCAAGGTTCATGGTTCAAGGTGCTCTCTGTTGTTAAGTGTTATATACAGGTGCATGGCTCCACAAACATTGTAGCCACATTGGTAATAGTACAGGGAAAAAAATATAAATGTATACATAAAGCAAAGGCTATACATAAAGTGCACAACAAGAAGAATATATTTTAAAAAAGGGGGAATTATTATTAACATACTGTAATGCAGTACAGAGAAGAATGACATAATACCTCTCTCTCTCTCTCGTGGGAATAATCAGTGTGCACCCTCTAGCCTCTCATCACGCATGCAAACAAACATGTGCACACACACACACACTCCTGTGATTCAAGGAGTTTTCTACTTCACTGCTACAGGCCTCTATGCCCAACACCAACAACAAACATGGTCACACGGTCACACGGTCTCACACACACACACACACACACAAACACACACTCGCAGACTGACAAAGGAACAATGAGGCTTTTTGGATGCAAAACAAATATCATTAGCTTTTACTGACAAAAAAGTGACATGCAATGAAGTGACTCAGAGAGGAGGATGTTTCGGTCCTCAGACTATAATCATCAACACTTCGCAATGTTCAGCAAGGTCGTGCTTGTCAGGGTCAAATATGATTATTTTGGGGGGGTCCCCACTTGAAATATCAAGAGGCCATCCTCTTCACCTAGATAAGATCATAACATGGTCCACAACATCATTGATGCCGGTCGTCCGCTCGCCGCCTGCTATACCAACACACAGCGGAACAAACAAATAAATAAATAAAAACGGGGGGAAATTATTTATCCGTTAACTGAGCAAAACAATCTCATTCGGGTCCTGATGGGATTGTCCTCGGCGAGCGCAGCCTTTAATTTCCCCGTGATGTCTCATCCATTACCACCTGGAAATGGATGGAGGATGCCGGGCTCAGGGCTATTGTTATCACTCCCCCCCCCACACACACACACACACACACACACACACACGCGCGCGCACACACGCACACGCGCACACACGCACACACGCACACACGCACACACACACACACACAACAACCCGGAATACCAGTATGTATATGTATGGATATACATCTATTGCCTTGTACAGACTATCAACAGTGAATACAGTTAATACCGAAATATATATATATAGGGCTGAAGTGGTTAGTGTGTTTTGTAATAATAATGAAAAGTAACTAGTAACTGAAGTTTTCATATAATTGTAGTGGAGTACAATATTTTCCTCTGAGATGTAGTGGAGTAGAAGTTAAAGTATTGAAAATTGTAAATACTGAAGAAAGTAAAAAATAACATTGTACTTAGTCGTAGTTACTTTACACCTCTGCGTCCATGCCACCCATAAGGCCACCCATCAGCCAATACAAATGTCTTAATGCATATCAAAGTGGGGGTCCTTGAAATTAAAACGTTTGAGAATCATTGATGGACATCTACGGGTCTGTGAAGCTGAGAGCTAAATGAGGGACCGTGGCCTAATGTACATCAGACTGGGGGTCCTTGACTTTAAATGGCTCAGTGTGTTTTGTGTGTGTGTGTGTGCGTGTGCGTGTGTATCTCGGCATGTGAACGACATCGCATTCTCCTTTCCCAATCTATCCCACTTCCTATCCCTTACCTTCTGCAGCGCAAAGGCTTGTGTGTGTGTGTGTGTGTGTGTGTGTGTGTGTGTGTGTGTGTGTGTGTGTGTGTGTGTGTGTGTGTGTGTGTGTGTGTGTGTGTGTGTGTGTGTGTGTGTGTGTGTGTGTGTGCGCGTGTGTGCGCACACTTAAGACACCGGTCCACAAAGTACAGTATACAGAGCAGTGGTTCCCAACCTGCGGGCAGGGGCCCACGGCTGGACCGGAATGGTGTTGCAAGTGGGGCTCCACTGATGTAGGGTGTGAATGAAGGCAGCTGTGGTGTTCATGATGCTTTTAAAAGGTGTTTGTGTTCATGGATACCGGAGGAGAGGAACTGAATGAAACGCAGACAGGAAGTCCGGGCATCGCTTTGAGGTTTAGATGTCTGCTGTTAACATTATGTATCCATGTTGCAGTTAAATGGGGGTGCCCGGACGGGGCTACTGTACACCAGCCATCCGTGCACCTAGGCTGCTAATGCGTGTCGCGGATTCAGATCTCTTTTCTGCATGTCACTTCCCATATCCTGTCAGTCTACAGTATTTTACTGTATTCGAGAAAAAAAAATGGCAGAAAAAGAAAAAACATTAAAAAAGGTGGATTAAAAATGTAGGGTTTCTTTCATTTACTTTACTCTTTTAAAAGTTTGGAATTTTTTTTTAGTTTTAGCTTTGCTTACGTTTTGAAAACCTTCGTACCACCTATAACGACATACCCAAAATATGAACGGCAGATATCAGCCGTGTTACGTGCAATTTCCGCTCCATCGTACGACGACATCGCGTCCCGAAAATAGCTGACCTACAAGGTTGCGTCCCACGTGCAACACATCATAAATCTGTCTTTTGCCGGCATTGGCTGCGAGCCGGCCGCCCGGTCCATGTTGTGTTTGTATGAGCTCTCCCTGCACCGGCGAGCTAGCCTGGAGGATGTGGGAATCAGTGATTGTAGAGAGAGAGAGAGAGAGAGAGAGAGGATGTTGTTGTACGGCAGCTGGCTTGATAAGCTGCTCCGCTGTCATTGTTGTGAGAGAGACTGTGAAAACTGTGCGACTGGCCAGGTGTGACCGGGGAGGGAGAGAGAGAGAGAGAGAGAGAGAGAGAGAGAGAGAGAGAGAGAGAGAGAGAGAGAGAGAGAGAGAGAGAGCGAGAGAGAGCAGAGCGAGAGAGCAGAGCGAAAGACAGACAGACAGAGAGAGAGAGAGAGAAACCGGGAGACAGAGAGAAAGAGAGAGCGAGACAGACAGACAGACAGACAGACAGACAGACAGACAAACAGACAGAGACAGCGAGAGAGAGAGAGAAAGAGAGAAACCGGGAGACAGAGAGAAAGAGAGAGCGAGACAGACAGACAGACAGACAGACAGACAGACAGAGAGAGAGAGACAGAGAGAGACAGAGAGGTAGGGAGGAAGGGAGGTAGAGAGAGGGAGGTAGGGACAGAGACAGACAGACAGAGAGACAGCGCGAGAGAGAGAGAAACAGAGAAACAGGGAGAGAGAGAGAGAGAGAGAAACAGAGAAACAGGGAGAGAGAGAGAGAGCATGGTAAAAGCATATAGTCAGTATCAGTGGGTGTATTACATTACATTGACTGTACATCCTCTCTACCAGACAACGTACCAACAGGAGGAGAAGGAAACACAAACAATGGATTTCCCTGATTAGGTCTCCGTACGCGCGGGAACCTCTCCATGCTAACGCTACAGCGCTAAATCTGCTGTATCTATCAGAGGAGAGGACACTGACTGCTCTCCGGTCTGACACACTACATCCTGAAGGCCTGTGTATCACTGTTTTCCCAACCTTGGCGGGGGTGCCAACGATCACAGGGAGGGCGTGAGGCCATGTCTGTTTGGAAGTATAGTCCATCGTGCACACAATCATAACTGGCTTTGTCAGAACTTGTCATGTGTTTTTTAAGGTTTGGGAACCACTGCTGTACAGGCCACGCATGCACGCACGCACGCACGCACACACGCACACACACACACACAATTGTGCATTTGTATCATGGAATTAGTGTATTGTGACACCCCTAGATGCTAGAGATCATCTGACTGATTCTAAGCAAGCCATTCTACAATGGTGTAAAGTAACTAAGTATACTTAAGTACAATTTTGAGGTATTTTTACTTTGCTGGAGTATTTCCAATTTTCAATACTTTTACTTCTACTGCACTACATCTCAGAGGCAAATATTGTACTTTTACTCGACTACAATTATTTGAAAACTTTAGTTCCTAGTTACTTTGCAGATATAAATTATTACATTATAAAACATTAACCCTATTTTATTAAAAGGCTGTTTGAAAATGGCAGATCTACAAGCTCACAATGCGTCGCATCGTGACGCGTTGTGAGCTTGTAGATCTGCTATTTTTTCACTTTTGGTACTTTTGAACACAGGCCTTTTACTTGTAACAGAGTATTTTTATATTGTGGTATTGCTACTTTTACTTAAGGAAAATATCTGAGTACTTCTTCCACCACTGCCATTCTATCACACGCAGAACTGTCTTCCTTGCAATTAAGCAAAAAGTTGAAAGTACCCATTATGTGGAATTTCACAAGTTTTCTAAATGCATAGGCGTACAAGTCTTTCGAAAATAGCCGAAGTATAACATAGGCTATATGGTTAATTGTAATAATAATTAAATCTGCAAAGTAACTCAAAGCTGTCCAAAAATTGTTGTGGAGTAAAAAGCTACTGTTTTACTTCTGAAATGTAGTGTAGTGGAAGTATAAACGTACACTTCCCTCTACCGGCGAGCTAGCCTGGAGGATGTGGGACTCAGTGATTGTAGAGAGAGAGATAGAGAGAGAGAGAGAGAGAGAGAGAGAGAGAGAGAGAGAGAGAGAGAGAGAGAGAGGATGTTGTTGTACGGCAGCTGGCTTGAAAAGTTACTGTTTTACTTCTGAAATGTAGTGTAGTGGAAGTATAAACTTACACAAAAAAAAAGAAATACTCAAGTAAAGTAAAACTACCTCTTTTACATGCCATTCTATCACACACAGCACTCTCTTCCTTGCGTTTAACCCATTAAATCTGGGAATGCATCTGTGTCATTATAGATTTTTAGCTAGCCTATATAACCATTACTTTGGTAGCACATACACGCTCAGAGCGCGGCACCAAGTGCCGCGCTCTGAGCTTGTAGATCTGCAAAAAAAATAAGATAAATTGTTAACATTCTTGCAAATCTTTGATTTTTTTAAAACTACATTTTAACTTAAATCTTTGCTTCTGGGGGGTCCCTGAAACAAAACCTTTTTTAATTTCAAGGACCCCCACAATTATATGTATTTGGCTGTGGACCCCCATCTCAAAATATGTTGTTCCAGGGACCCCCAGGAGCAAAGATTTGAGTTAAAAATGTTCCCTTTAAAAATATATATATTTAAATTGTTGCACAAACTTTCACAATTGTTCAAAAAAATAGCAGATCTACACTCGATGCCGCGCTATATATGAGCTTGTATATCTGCTATTTTTTTTTAATAGCCAAAGACATCTGTAAAATGACACGGATGCGTTCCCGGGCCTTATTGTGTTAAAGCTGCTCTGGCCTCTCTGAGCAACGCCAGAGCTTCTTCCTGGAAGCCAAGCCAGCTTTTTATTTTACCTCGGGCCAATTCCGCCAACTGCTCCTCCATATTTATGAGCTGTGAAACACGAGCCCTTCTACACCAAAGCCTTGAAAACACAAACGTAGTGTATAAAAAGCCCAGACCGTCAGCCCGTGCATGCATCCTGCAGGGCCAATGCCCTGACTGCTCTTTACCTGAGCGGAAAGAAGCATTTTGGGACATTTTGTAGATTATCACTAAATCATCTGTTGTGTTGTCAGAGATGAAGAGAAATCACTGGCACTTTCTTCCATGCCATCGTCTCATGTTAAAGGCATAGTACATCACTTCTCCCTGTGTTTACGTAAGACTATATATATATATATACACACACACACATATACATGTATATACACATAATGTGTGTGTGTGTGTGTGTGTGTGTGTGTGTGTGTGTGTGTGTATATATATATATATATATATATATATATATATAGTCAAAGTAGCAATACCACAATATAAAAATACTCTGTTACAATTAAAAGCCTGTGTTCAAAATGTTACATGAGTAAAAGTACAAAAGTATTGGCATCAAAATATAATTAAAGTACCATAAGTAAAAGTACTAAAATGTTTGAAAACAGCATATCGACACGTTGTGAGCTTGTAGATCTGCTGTTTTCAAATAGCCTATGTATAAAATAGGGCTGAAGTGGTTAATGTATGTTTTTATGATATAATAATTTATATCTGCAAAGTAACTAGTAACTAAAGTTGTCAAACAGTTGTAGTGGAGTAAAAGTAAAATAGTTTTTAAGTAAAAGTATTGAAAATTGGAAATACTCCAGCAAAGTAAAAGTACCTCAAAATTGTACTTAAGTACAGTACTTGACCTGTCCCCGCACAGGTCAAGAGTGGGGCAGCAATGTTCGGAATTTGCCAATCAGGATGGAATATGAAAAGTAGGACGGATGCGTCTTGATCACTTGACTATAGAGATAATGTGTACCGATTTGCATTACGTTTGGAAAATGTTTTTAAAACAAAATCTGCCTCCTGGTGGCGCTATAATAGGGCAATGTTAAAAGGGTGGCATTCATTCCTCAACGTAGTGCAAATGTGCGTGCAAAATTTCACCGCCGTCAGACGCTGCGTTCATGATTTGCAGCATTTTGTTAAAAACGGGCCACTCCTGCAAACTTTAGATGTCCATTTTAGCCAATCAGAATATGAAACATCAAACAGATCCGTCTTGATCACGTGACTATAGAGATCATCTGTACCGATTTGCATGAAATTTGGATAAAATCTGAAGGAGTAATATCCAAAAATTTGTTTTACATAAGTGGGCCTCCTGGTGGCACTATAAAAGACAGATGTGAAAAATGCAGGGCAAATGTTTTTTCTTGACCTCTAGGGAGTGCACATACAACATTTTACACACATCGGTGCAGTTATAGGTAAAAACACGAATTGGCTTGTTCTCTTTCAAAACGGAGCACTCCTGCAAACTTTGGAAGCCACTTTTAGCCAATCAGGATATGGCATATGAAAAATCTGAATGACCTGTTTCGTTTAATGACTAATAGAGATACTGTGTACCGATTTGCGTGATGTTTGGACAACATCTGTAGGAGTGCTGTCAAAAAATGTGTTTTGCAAAAAGAGGCCTCCTGGTGGTGCTATAACAGGCCCATGTGAAAATAATTGGGGAAGAGGTTCTGCTCTGGCATCCAGGGAGTGTGTGTGCAGTGCACAGTTTCACTGCGATCATGCCAACGGTGCCGGAGATTAGCTGTTCACAGACAGAGGGGGACGACGGACGGACACACAGATGGACGGAAAGAGTGCAAAACATACTCTCTCGCCATGCCTTTTGGCCTGGCGGAGAGAAAATGTAATTATTATCGTCTCCGCCAGGCCGAAAGGCATGGCGAGAGAGTATGTTTTACCTCCTGTCCGTCCGTCCGTCCGTGTGTGTGTCCTGTCCGTGTGTTAGCAGCTAATCTCCGGCACAGTTGGCCCGCTCGATGCGAAACTGTGCACACACACTCCCTTTTTCACATGGGCCTGTTATAGCGCCACCAGGAGGCCGATTTGTGCAAAACCCATTGTTTGACATTACTCCTACAGATAGTATCCAATCGTCATGCAAATCGGTACACAGTATCTCTATAGTCATGTAATCAACCCGAATCTGTCCTATTTCCCATATTCCATCCTGATCGGCTAAGGTTGGCTTCCAAAGTTTGCAGGATTGGTCTGTTTTGAACAAAATGCCTCAAATCATGAATGCAGCTTGCAATTTCCGTGAAATTTCACACGCACATTCCCATTAGGTCGAGGAAGAAATGCCACCCATTTCACATTGGCCTGTTATAGCGCCACCAGCAGGTCTAATTTAGCAAAACACATTTTTGGAACAAAATGCCTCAAATCATGAATGCAGTGTCCGATTGCCGTGAAAGGCCTAAGAAGAAATGGCACCCTTTTCACATTGGCCTATTATAGCGCCACCAGGAGACCACAATAACGTACCTGACCTGGCGGAGACCTGTGCTCCGAGGAGCACTTTTTCTAGTTGTGTTATGTAAACGCGGGGCTACTGCAGTCTCAACATTATTCAACCCGCTGTCCCAAGCTCACCCAACGCAACTAATGAGTATTAGGTGTACTTGAGATAGAACCAGGCCTGGAATCTCATCAGTTTAGGGGCGAGGCCACTTGTTGGGGCAAATGGCAGGGCAGAAAGGCCATCAAATAAAACAAGATTTTAGTCCATTGAAAGAATGAATTGAATTTAAGGGTGAAGGATGATTTTAAATGTAATATGTAGACTATCTGCAGTGAAATAAATACATTATGGTATCCATGCTCAGCCCTGCACCAATCAAAGTCACTGGATTGGTTTAAAGATGGGGAGTGTCAACAAAAGACAGTGGTGTCTATGACAAGAAAGAGACACTGGTGTCTACATGACAAGAAAGAGACACTGATGTCTACATGACAAGAAAGAGACAATGGTACATGACAAGAAAGAGACAATGGTACATGACAAGAAAGAGACAATGGTACATGACAAGAAAGAGACAATGGTACATGACAAGAAAGAGACACTGGTGTCTACATGACAAGAAAGAGACAATGGTACATGACAAGAAAGAGACAATGGTACATGACAAGAAAGAGACACTGGTGTCTACATGACAAGAAAGCGACACTGGTGTCTACATGACAAGAAAGCGACACTGGTGTCTACATGACAAGAAAGCGACACTGGTGTCTACATATTGACAAGAAAGAGACAGAGGAGATAGTGGTACTGTCAGCTGGGGTATTAAGTGGCCTCAGGGCATGCCATTGTTTTGAGGGGCACAAGGCCAAACTGAGGGGGCAACGACAGCCATGGCCTTCGTGATTTCTGCCCTGGATAGAACACATCAAATACCTGGCCTTGGTTTGGTGATGGTGACATTTGATTCCATGTTGGAAATATGGCAATAAGTCAAGATAATTGTCCAAAAAAAGTTGAGAGATCATTGATTCACACAAACAAGGAAAGGGATTTAAAAGCAAACAGCATTGAATGTCAAACCCCTCTTTGAGTGTGTCTTCTTGTGTGTCTTCTTTAACTTGGGGGTTAGTTATTAGTCAGTATCGTGTCAGTATCATGTCAGTATCGTGTCAGTATCGTGTCAGTATCATGTCACTATCATGGTCAGTATGTCAGTATCATGTCAGTATCATGGTCAGTATCATGTCAGTATCATGGTCAGTAACATGGTCAGTATCATGTCAGTGTCATGTCAGTATCATGGTCAGTATCATGGTCAGTATCATGTCAGTATCATGTCAGTATCATGGTCAATATCATGTCAGTATCATGGTCAATATCATGTCAGTTTCATTGTCAGTATCATGTCAGTATCATGGTCAGTAATACTGGCCATGATACTGACATGATACTGTCATGATATCATGACCATAATACTGACTCAGTATTATGGTCAGTATCATGGTCAGTCAGATACAGATACTGACATGATACTGTCATGATATGATGACCATAATACTGACTCAGTATTATGGTCAGTATTATGGTCAGTCAGTATCATGGTCAGTATCATGTCTGTATCATGTCAGTATATCATGTCAGTATCAGTAGTCGTGTGTGTGTGTGTGTGTGTGTGTGTGTGTGCGTGTGTGCGTGTGCGCGTGCGTGCGTGCGTGCGTCATCTCCTGGATGAACATAATATAGTCTTTCTCATGCAGTTCCTATGCCGGTCATTTTTGACTGGGAACACTAAGGGTGTAACAAAGTTGAATAAATGACTCAAAGCAGTGGTATAGTAGCCTGATTATCAGACTGAAGCTGCGTGGAGCTTCAGTCTGAAATTGGCTGCACTGTAGTCGATTACTTGGGGGAGGGGATTAGCATTTCCCTAAACCAATCACAAGAGATCCAAGGATCCGTCTACATGTGACGTCGCAGGCTAGTGTCGCACAGCTTGAGAACGCCCCGTGGCGCTGATTGGCTTGTCGTTAGACCCACCCCCACCTGCCACTCTGATTTGACAGGTATTTCTTCTACCGTGAAAAGCCATAGGCTCACATTATGACACAAGACCAAGAGGAGCCCCACTCAGAGAGTGGGCGGGGTCTATGGTCTGGAACCAGGCTAGTGGTATAGAATACGTTACATGTTTTCCTCACGGAGAAGGCAGCCCAGGTGCTCATCCAGGCTCTCGTCATCTCCCGCCTGGACTACTGCAACTCCCTCCTTGCTGGTGCTCCGGCATCTGCCATCAGACCTCTGGAGCTTGTTCAGAAAGCTGCGGCTCGTCTGGTGTTCAACCGCCCCAAGTTCTCCCACACAACCATCCTTCTCCGCTCTCTACACTGGCTCCCCGTAGCGGCTCGCATCCAGTTCAAAACCCTGGTGCTAGCCTATAGGGCAGTGAAAGGAACAGCTCCTTCCTACCTCCGGGCTATGGTCGATGCCTACACCCCTGCCCGACCACTTCGGTCTGCCACCTCGGGGCGACTGATTGCCTCGTCACTCAAGGGTCCTTCTGGCCGATCCACACGGTCACGACTCTTTTCTGTTCTGGCCCCACAGTGGTGGAATGAACTTCCCACTGATGTTAGGACAGCAGAGTCACTGCCCATATTTCGCCGCAGGCTGAAAACCCACCTCTTCAGGAAACACTACCCTTCCTCTCTGCCTGACCTACTTGTTGTTAACTAGTTGTACGAACGCTTGTTTTCTATTGCTGTATTGTTTATTGGATTATTGGATTGTCTATTGGATCTTGTTTAGTCGATACACTTATTTGTTTTAGCTCATGCTCATTTGATTTAGCTATTTTGTCTCATCTGTTTAAGGAAATAGGTAGCTGATATATTGCACTTTTACCTTAGCGCTAGGTATACTCTTGGTTGCTTGTTTTTGCAGAAAATGCACTAAAGACTTCTGGTGATTAGTAGTTTTCGTTCCCTACCTATGTTGAATACACTTATTGTAAGTCGCTTTGGATAAAAGCGTCTGCTAAATGACTGTAATGTAATGTAATGTTTGGTGTCAGTACAAGGGCATTCTGTACAGTACCGTCTATGAACTTTAGCCAGAAAAAAAAGAGTTGTATTGACAAGCAGCTCTCCAACCTCAAGCTTATAGGGGGCACTTCAAGCATAGACACAAATACCAATAGCATTAACCACTGGGGACGCACGCCAATGCCGCCCCCATCTCAAGCAGGACAGCTTGCCACAACTCTACCGCTAGAAACATGCCTGAGTTGTATAGAAGCACCGGAGACGAAAACAATTTCTGTTTTATAACCATTAACCATGTAACAAACCAACCCGCTTGGAAATCGGTTGAGAATTCAGCAAGTTCTGGTGGTGATTTTAATTGTGGAGAGGCATCTCCTATCTACTGTACGTGTATTATAGAATATCTATGGTTTCAAGGTCCTGCGTTCAAAACATTTTGGACGCGGAGAGCAGTATATTTTTGCACTGCCATATCCGGAATGTTGACGTTGTAATTTGCATTATGAACAAACCGACATCAGAGGCTAAGTGGATTTATCTGTTTTTTCTTCTCTTGTCTGCATAACTTGACTTGCTGTTCCGTTCTGAGTGTGTAAGGTTAATGAAGAGCCTGGCCAGACGCTTTGGATCGGTTGCTCGCTCTTTAAGCAGCACAACCCCTCAGCCAACCTGGGTCAGAGTTTTAACAAACCACACTGAATTCACTTAAAAGGTTTTAACCCAAGACCTGAGGCCGATCCTACAAATATATTTAACTTTTTCGTGCCAAGGACGCCTAAATTGATATATATTGATCCGCAGACCCCATCTGAAAATGTTTTGATACTTCCAACATGTGAGATGATTTCCTCCATGGCTGCATTTAACCAGTGGTGGAAGAAGTACTCAGATATTTTACTTACTACTATTACTACTATTTTAAAAGTAGCAATATCACAATATAAAAATACTCTGTTACAAGTAAAAGGCCCGTGTTCAAAATGTTACTTGACTAAAAGAACAAAAGTATTGGCATTTTAAAATATACTTAAAGTAACAATAGGGCTGAAGTGGTTAATGTATGTTGTATAATATAATAATCTGCAAAGTAACTAAAGTTTTCAAATAATTGTAGTGGAGTAAAAGTACAACATTTGCCTCTGAGCTGTTGTGGAGTAGAAGTAGAAGTACTGAAAACTGGAAATACTCCAGTATAGTAAAAATATCTATATTAGATTTTACTTAAAGTTATACAGTGCAGGTCCACAAATAACGATTTTTAGCAGCCTCTGCTGGTCATTACCGTCACTGCAGCCCGTTAGTTTATTCCTCTGTTACCCAGAATTCCATTTGTTTTCACCGGAAGACGGAAGCGTTTCAAAAAGCGTTCTTTTAATTGTTTTATACGATCTGTGGATTGTTTCTCTTAGCCAGTGGAGCTTTAGTTACCGTGAGCTGTGTTTTAAAATCAGCGTGAGATTCCTTTTTGTTATTAGCACGGTAGTTCCTGGCCAAACAGGAAACCGGTGCGGTAGTTCCTGGCCTAACAGGAAACCGGTGCATTTCCGCTTCCGTTTTCCGGCTACATGACGTCATTTTCGCGGGAAAGACACCCCTATCACCGTTCAATAGAAAATATATGTATAAAAGGCTTTCGGGGGTGAAATTCATGGAGTGGGTGTTGTGAAACTTTTGCCACTCACAAAAGATATACAATTTAACTTTAGTTTTGTTGAAAAAGTTACCTAGTATTACTTTAAGTACAGTACTTGAGTATGTACTTAGTTACTTTACCCCTCTGTCTATAAGTCCAACATGTGAGCAGTTTAACACTGTGTTATGACCGAACCATGGACCTCTGTCTGTTTGCTCTGACTGTTGGTCTAACTCCCACTCTGTTTGTTTCGTCAGCGTGTGTGTGTGTGTGTGTGTGTGTGTGTGTGTGTGTGTGTGTGTGTGTGTGTGTGTGTGTGTGTGTGTGTGTGTGTGTGTGTGTGTGTGTGTGTGTGCGTGCGTGTGTGTGTGTGTGTGTTTCAAAGTGCATGTTGAGGGTCACAGACAGACAGAGGGAGGATGTTAAAAAGTGGTGGAAAAAGTACTCACATGTCTCACTTAAGTAAAAGTATCAATACTGCAATATAGACGTTTTTAAATATAGAAACATTTAAATATCACATCAATAATATCACCACCAAACTACGACAAAAAAATGGATTTCTATACAGAAACAAAGCCAACTTTCCGATGATCTGTAGAAAAAGGATTGTCGAAGCAGTTTTTATGTCAGTTTTGGACTATGGGGATGTAATATATAGAAGCGCTGCCCCTACTACTTTTTTACCCCTGGACACAGTCTTTCACTCAGCACTTAGATTTATCACTGGAGAAAGCTATAGCACTCACCATTGTATCCCCTACGACAGAGTAGGTTGGTCTTCCCTCTCCGAGAGGAGAACTAGACACAGGTACAAGTTTATTTTTAAGGCTATTGATGGGAAGGTACCGCCATACATTACATTGTTGTTAGATTGGAAAAAACACTTGCCAGACCCGCTCAAGCGACTGGCTTACACTCGAGGTTCCATCTGTGCAGTCTGAACTTGGGAAGACTGCTTTCTGCTTTGATGCTCCTATCTCATGGAATACCTTACAACTCGAGCTAAAAATGAACACCCCAATTTCCTATGGACAATTTAATAACTTACTCTTAAATCTCCCTACCTCAATATGTGATTGTTTTTAATTTTCACATTTTCTGTTAGGTCTTATCTTGTTGTTTCTGTGTTTTTATACGTTGTATTGTTGAATTGTAGAATGTACTGTTGATTTCTTTTGTGTGTGTATCTTGTTCTGTAATATCGACAGCATTACAAATGAGGGTGAACCTCAATGCTCTTTTCGAGAATAAATAAAGGTTTCAATCAAATAAGTTAGTTGTTAGATGTCAAATTGTAGTGGAGTAAAATGTGCAATGTTTGGTATTTGGGCTGAGGTATAGTGGAGTATAACTATAGAGTAACAAAGATGGAAATACTCAAGTGTACTTCAAACTAGAATGTTTAGTGTACAGAACTAAGCTACGATTAAAATATTAATAGCATAACTACCTCATTATACTTTGTACAACAGCAATCAATTGAAATGTGATCTTGTAGATCTGCATGCCTCGAGATTAGGGATGTGATCTTTTTTTTTTTTTTTTTTTTTTATTATTCTTTTTTTGTGGTTGTTCACTTTTTAATAGTAACAACAAAAACGTATAATCATATGCACAGTTGGTTGAATCTCTTCATGCTCCGTATCACGACTTTTCCACCCCACTATCTCCCGTCTCACGGGACCATGCAAGTAGAGGTCACGCCTAGCAGCTACCTGTTGAGGTGATTTAGGAGGATCGTCACTAAACCTGCCGGAACCAGCATAGTCATTATATGGATGTGATCTTGTAGATCTGCATGCCCAGAATATGGATGCCAAGACGCAAAAAGGTAGAGAAAAGTACACTTCAATGTATAGATTATATTACTATTATTATATTATTATTATTAGTGCTGCGCTGAAGCACCGCAACGCCTTGGCCTATGAGCTGAGAGCACTTGAAATCTCTTCCACCGCCCTCAGCTCCTGTTCTGGAGCACCGCTGCTGACACCACCTCCATCTATTGACGAACGTCCAGAAGCAGCACACGTGGGTCTTCTACCACGGCTTTGATCGTGCGCAGGAAAGTAACGGCTTCTCTGCCGTCGACGAGTCGGTGGTCGTAGGTCAACGCCACATACATCATGGGACGGATCTCGACCTTGCCGTTGACGGCCACGGGCCTGTCAAAGATGCCGTGCATGCCGAGGATGGCAGACTGCGGCGGGTTGATGATGGGCGTCGCCAACAAGGACCCGAAAACGCCGCCGTTGCTGACGGTGAAAGTACCGCCGTCCATGTCCTCGATGGCCAGCTGATTTTTGCGAGCCTTTTCTCCCAGATCATTAAGGGTCTTCTCAACGTCGGCAAAGTTCATGGTCTCCACATTGCGGATCACAGGTACAACAAGACCCTTAGGAGTCGCCACGGCCACACTAATGTCTACATAATCCCTGTATACAATCTCTTTGGTCGTATCGTCAATAACGGCGTTGACGACCGGCTGGTCGGTCAGAGCATGCGCCGCAGCCTTCACAAACGCCGACATGAAGCCCAGCTTGACGCCGTGTTTCTTCAGGAAGGCGTCCTTGTGGACGTTCCTCATTTCCTGAACGTTGCTCATGTCGATCTCGTTGAAGGTTGTCAGCATGGCACAGGTGTTCTGAGCCTCCTTAAGCCTCTGAGCTATTCTCAGCCTCATGCGGTTCATCTTCACCCTGCTCTCTGTTCTGGCTCCTGCTGGTGAAGTAGGTGGTGCAGCAGTGGGCTTGATAGCAGGAACAGGTTTGGCTTGGGCAGCTTGTGCTAGCATGGCAGCAGGGCTAGGAGTAGGAGGGGAAGGAGGGCCTGGGCCTGGGCCTTCAGCAGCTGGGGTAGGGGCAGGCTTTGCTGCTCCCGCTGCTCTTTTCCGGAGTTTGAAGAGGGTCATTCCTGCCTCTACCCTTGCTCCATCGACCACAAAGAGTTCTTCAAGGACACCATCCGCAGGGGAGAGTACTTGTATTGTGGTCTTGTCGGTCTCGATTTCACACACCACTTCATCTTCAGCCAATGAATCACCCACCGATTTCTCCCACCTTACATCGCCCTCTGTGATAGACTCCGGAAACGCCGGGGCTTTGACGGTGATTACTTCACTCCTGTGAACAGCTGATGATTTGAAGTATCTGATGGGGAAGACATAAGCAGAAGACAGGAGCGGACGGAACCTATTAGCCAATGACAGGGGTGGACATAACTTTGTATTCCTGTAAACCACCCAGTTGAAGGTAGAGAGACCTGATGCACTCCGTTGAGCCAGCTTGTGATTTCCCTGCCCTACCACTGATAGAGAGGGAGCAAGTGTACGGTAAAGACATTTCGAACGTGATAACATGCCTGCCGTTAATGTCGGGGTGTGGCAGCGACCAACTCCAAAGTATTCTGAGACAAATAATCAGTGTATGTGTCTCTTTTATGCCTATATATGGGCAATCCCCCCAAGCTGATTGGTTGAAACACTTGCCCATATATGGAGATCCCTGATCTCTCTCAAGCTGGTTTGAAATCAATATGACATCATAGTGCTTATGTCATGGCTGTCCTCCAGGCACTCTGACGTTATAGAACATTAGTATTCATGACAACGGGTACTGCGCTAGTGTCAATAAAGGTGATATGATCTATGTTTATCATTTAGGATGGTCGTACATAGAATACAGAGTAAAAATGTAAGTATATTTTATTTATATAGCTTCTCATAGAGAAAACTCACAAAGTGCTTTACATACAAGAACAATACAACAATAAAACATAAACAGCAGTAAAACTATACAATAGAGCTCAGAACAAAAACAGAATTTGCAAAGAAGAAATACAAATAAAATCAAAGATATTCCACGAAAGCCAGTCCAAAGTTTTCAAGTGGTTCTTCAAAATGCCCACAGACGCTGCAGCTCTCAGGACCTGCGGAAGGGCATTCCAGAGTCTGGGAGTTGGTTCGAGGGGTGACTAACAGACCCTGGTCGGCTGACCTTAGGGTCCTGCTCGGCAATGTTCCTGAGATGGAAAAAGAGCTTGTGCTTAGTCTATTTACTTCTAACTCTACACTGAATATGTCAGGGCTTAGCTGTTTATTTCACACAGCCATGCAAACAAAACGCCTCACAACCAACGCAACAAAGGGGGCTTTACATTTTACGCGGGTGTCCAGCATGTGGATATGCGATGAAAGTTGTGTCCATAAAAATATACTCTAGATCTGCCATTTTATAGCACCACACAATACATCAACAGAGCCTAAAAAATGTCATCAGCAATGCATACATGCGTTGTTGTGAGCTCCGTTGTGGTCGCGACCCACAGGTTGAGAACCACAGACACCGACCGCCGCGGGCATGTCGTCTAGCGTTGCCAGGTTGTGGGAGAGGAATAAGCAACCAGGTCTATGAAAACGAGCCCAAAAGTAGTGACTAGCCGACTATAGGCCACATGAGCACTTGAAGCCTATCTGAAAATAGCCGATTTACAAGCTCACACCCGCAATCACAATGTTTTACAAGCAGCTTCACAAAAAAACAAGCCCAGCGTGGCTTATAGCAGATATAGAAGCTCATAATAATAATAATAATAAGCAGACCTGGCAACACTGGCTACGACTCAACACACACAAAACAGCTGGTTTTCTCCATTGAATCAACTACGTAACACACAAAACACGATCAAATAAAATACTAACAAATAAAACAATGTATCAAAAAATGTATGTGTGCTTACCAGTGTCAAAAGCAGGCGTCGGTTCCCTAACAGAGCCTCCAGTGTCACTGGAGGAGACCACACCGGACTCGATCTCACTCTCCGTGCCTGGGACAGACTCTGGGTCTGAGACTGGATCAAGTACGGCCACGGTGATCCGTGAACTGCGACGGACAGGCGGGTCCGGCACAGGTCCGGTCACTGGAGGAATAACCACCGGCGGCTCCGGCGGCTCCCGTGGTTGGGGTTTGGGGGTTGGGGCTGCACTAGGCCCCCCGAACTGCATCTCCAACAGCGTTCGCTGCCGTGGACCAGACGATCCAACGGCGACGGTGTGCTTGCGCTTGTTGGTTCTCTTCATAGTCTACTCTCTCTCACTGAGTAAACTATAACTAACTCCTCTCTACTCTCTCTCGCCGATCAACTCACTACTTCTTCACCTACTCTACCTATATAATTTATTATGACCTCCACGCCTCCCTATCTATATATATATTTATATAACTCACTAGGCTATATATATACCACTCACACTTGCTGTAAATCACTCACTCACAAACACTGTATACTACACTCACCTATATAATTATTACCCCCTCCATGCCTCTCTATATATATATAACTCACTAGGCTATATATATGCCACTCACACTTACTGTAAATCACTCACTCAAATATCAAATAAGTCACACAAACTCACGTACAAATCTCTCAGATCACTCACCGTCTCACTCACTCAAGGTCTCAAACTCGCACAACTTTCTCACTGACTCACTCAAATCTCTCAAAACTCACACTCAAACCTATCAAAACTCACACTCAAATCTATCAAAACTTACAACTCACTCAATCAATCCACGCAACTATACTCACACTCAAACTAACACCAAAAATCACTAGCAATCTATCTATCTCTCTTTCTCTCTCTCGGTAACTCTCTCTCAATGATCGGCTTGTCTAAACTCAAAAATGGTTTTAGATGCACAGAGTGAGCAAGCTGCCCGGCCCCTGTTTCAAGGTTTCGGTTGGTCACGTGACCGATGACGTCACCCAGCTGTGCTTTGAGCTACGTGCATGACATTAACCCCCAAGCTGCCAGAGGACCTTATTTAACAGAAACCACTAAAAAGACCATGTCCCGAGATATCTCGGATCAGCGCTTAACGGGTGGATTTTATATCTCGAGATATCTCGGGATTGGCAGTTAATGTGTTAATGGGATGTCGCAAAGCACTGGGAGAAGGCTGATACAGGTGGAGACACGGTATGGCCAAATGGACGGAACTTCAGAGGGCCAAGGCCAACAAACATCAGGCATCACCACCAAAACCATCTTGGTAGCCGAACAAACAGTGCCAGGACAGGCTAGCCATCTCTCACCAATTGAAGAAAGCCAAGTACCAGGATTTGATTGGTGAGGCTCTTGTCTAAGGATGATACGCAGACTTATTCCCCATCGAAGTTGGCTGCCGCGGTTACCCAGCAACATCAGTGCACTACATAGAAGGTCAGTTTGGAACCCAAACTACTGAAGAAAGCTACTGAGGAGATAGCCACAGTAGTAGAGAACACATCAAGATGGATATGGCTAACAAAAGCCCACAGTTGGAACCCTACAGCAGACGAATCTTAGTCTCACTAGCA
The DNA here is from genome assembly GCF_963280865.1 of Gymnoscopelus braueri. Classification (NCBI taxonomy): domain Eukaryota; kingdom Metazoa; phylum Chordata; class Actinopteri; order Myctophiformes; family Myctophidae; genus Gymnoscopelus; species Gymnoscopelus braueri. Next base: position 10,206,919 of record NC_137607.1, read on the forward strand.
GCTCCCAGTCAAGAAGCAGAAGGTATGCGGCCAGGTTCAGAACTGGTTCAGGGACTAGGACTAGGCCCCTGCCATGCATAGTCCCGAGTCCAGCTGCAGAGAGTGGCAGGGAGACGTCCCTGACCACTGCCCCACCATCCTTAGATGTTATGGTACGAAAGGGGCGAAACATCAAGGAAAGATGGCTCCGAGCTGATGACCCTGCAGCTGGTACGTGTGTGTGTGTGTGTGTGTGTGTGTGTGTGTGTGTGTGTGTGTGTGTGTGTGTGTGTGTGTGTGTGTGTGTGTGTGTGCATGCGTCCCTGGATCAGCAAAACCTGCCCAAATATAGTCATACATCATAGATACCTCATACAGTAGTTGAATGATCATACATATACTGGTCAGTGGTCACATACTGTAAGTGCGAGATCGCACCGTTATTAAACTACTTAAACCCGTTGACCGGAGTCCCTCATGGTTCTATGCTAGTGTATTTTCCGTTATCTGTTATTGTGGGGGAAAAGCTTCAGCTGAAAAGCTTGTTGATCTGGGTTTAAGTGGTTAAAGTGTATTATGTTTAGAACTTTCACTCTGACAAGTAGAAGTGTCTTTAACCCATTAAAACCGGGTAAGCATCTATGTCATTTTAGCTAGCTATGGTAGGCTATATATGGTACAGACAGACAGACAGACAGACAGACAGACAGACATATATAGCAACATATGTTTTTCAGAAAACTCTTAGGATTTAGAACAGTGGTTTAGAACAGTATAGTGGTTTTCAAAAACAGCAGATATACAAGCTCACAGTGCGTCACTTTGTTCCGCGCTGCAACTTTGTATATCTGCTGTTTTTTTATATTTTAGAAAAACACATCTCTTCTGAAAGGTCTCTTGGCACAAAACATTTTCAGATGGGGGGTCCGCGGCCAAATATATACATCAATGTGGGGGTCCTTGGCACGAAAAAGTGTGAGAACTACTGAGTTGGAAGGATCGGCCTCAGGTCTTGGGTTTTAAACGTTTAAGTGAATTCAGTGTGGTGTGTAAAAAACTCTGACCCAGGTTGTCTGAGGGGTTGTGCTGCTTAAAGAGCGAGCAAACGATCCAAAGCATCTGGCCAGGCTCTTCATTAACCTTACACACTGAGAACGGAACAGCAGGTCAAGTTATGCAGACAAGAGAAGAAAAACCCGATAAATCCACTTAGCCTCTGATGTCGGTTTGTTCATAATGCAAATTACAACGTCAACGTTCCCGGATCTGGCAGTGCAAAAAATAAACTGCTCTCTGCATCCAAAATGTTTTGAACGCAGGCCCTTGAAACCATAGATATTCTATAATACACGTAGATAGATATAGACACCACATTAAACTGCCGCTCAACGGGCCGCCGTATTGACGGGGGCAAGCCACGCCTCCTAACTGTATGCTCCATGTACTATGTCTATTCAGTGGTGGAAAAAGTACTCAAATGTTTTACTTAAGTAAAAGTATCAATACCGCACTGTTACAAGTAGAAGTCCAGAATTCAAAATGTACTTGAGTAAAAGTACAAAATTATTGGTATCCAAATGTACTTAAAGTACCAAATGTACTTAAAGTACCATAAGTAAAAGTAGCCTACTAAAATGTTTGAAAATAGCCGATCGACAAGCTCAAAACGCGTTGCGATGCGACACGTTGTGAGCTTGTAGATCAGCTATTTTCAAATAGCCTAGGTATAAAATAGGTGTTAATGTATGTTTTATAATGTAATGATTTAAATCTGCAAAGTAACTAAAGTTTTCAAATAATTGTAGTGGAGTAAAAGTACAATATTTGCCTCTGAGATGTAGTGGAGCAGAAGTAAAAAGTACTGATAATTTAATGTGCTCAACGGTGCCGCCACATTGACAGGGGCAAGCCACGCCTCCTAATTGTATGCCCCATGTACATCTATTGAAGCAGGAGGTCTCTCCACACACAGAACCTTTCAGACCATTTATTTGAATGGTTCTATAAAGAACCCAAACCCCTTAAACCGTATAAACTTCATCAACCGGCTGAAATGTGTTGTGAACTTTGACAAAAAAAAGGTTCTCTAGAACTAGATGAGGAACATGAAGAACCATTCACTAGATCAAATGGTTCTTTAGTAGTTGATGGTTATTAGTGGAACCATATAGCCTTTTAAAGAACCATTTAAGAACCATTATTTGTCTGTGCGCACTATTAAAACCATCATAACTCATAATGCAATAAGCCTATTGAAGCAGGAGGTAAAGTATCTCAACATTAAAATCATCATAACTCATGATGCATGTATGTCAGGGGCGGAGGGTAATGCATTTACTGCTAGCTTTCATATCAAAACGCCTCATCTTACTGTACATATAGTAACAGCAGTGGTGTAAAGTAACTAAGTACATTTACTCAAGTAATGTACTTATGTACAATTTTGAGGTACTTTTACTTTAATATATGGAGTATTTCCAATTGTCTATACTTATACTCCACTACATCTCAGAGGCAAATATTGCTTTTATTCCACTACAGTTATTTGACAACTTTTGTTACTAGATATTATACAACATACATTAACCACTTAACCTCTATTTTATACCTAGCCTATTTGAAAATAGCAGATCTACAACGCATTGCATGGTGACGCGTTGTGAGCTTGAAGATCTGCTCTTTTCAAACATGTTAGTAATTTTAGTACATTTTGATACCAATACTTGTGTACTTTCACTCAAGTCAATTTTGAATTCCAGACTTTCACTTGTAACGGAGTACTTCTACATTGCAGTATTGATACTTTTACTGAAGTAAAACATTTGAGTAATTTTTCCATCACTGGATTTCATATCAAAACGCCTCATCTTACATTAGTTAGTAACAGCAATGATTATACAACAGAAATAGTTTTAGTCTCCGGTACTTCTATACAACTCAGGCCTGTTTCTTGCAGTGGAGTTGGGGCAAGCTGTCCTGCTTGATATGGGGGCGGCATTGGCGTGCGTCCCCAGTGGTTAATGCTTAGTATGGGGGCGGCATTGGCCGTACGTGTCTATGCTTGAAGTGCCTTGAAGAGCTTGAGGTTGGAGAGGTGCTTGTCAATAAAATGTGTTCTAACTCTTTACTTTTCAGGATAAACTTCATAAACGGTACTGTACAGAATGCCCTTGTACTGACTCACCAAACATCTACAGTATTCTATAGCTACCACTGTTTCCCAAACAGTGGGTCGAGGGATCCATTTGTGGGTCGCGGATCCATTTCCGTGGGTCACGAGTGAAGAAATTATAGAAGACCTTGTGTCGAATTCTTGACTGGGAGCTTTTTGCATTTTTTTTAAAATATTAATCCACTGTTGGTCCTGCACCTGCTGTCCAGCGGATGTACCAGTTTTATTTTTTCACGAGTGAATATCCCTTTATTTTTTGTTTCCTAAATTGTGTCATTAATTATTATAATTTTAAAAGATTTTCAAAACATTTCCACAAACATGCACATTTTCATGAGTTGAAAACAAATTCAAGCATTCTTCTAAAAGAATTTCATGAATAATCCAAGAAAGTCGCTGAATTAGAAAACAAATGTTTAAGAAGGGAAAATAGCTCGCAACGCGCCGCGTTGTGAGCTTGTACTATTTTCGTGGTCCCGGATCCAAACTAGTCACTTTTTGTCGCGCTGCGAGCTATTATCTGCTATTTTTTTAACTCTTGAAAGCGTCCTGAAAAATGTTGAATTATTTTGAATAATTTTGAGAACTACTGATTTAGATGGCATTTGTAGAATCGGCATCAGGTCTTAATGGGTTAAGAGCTTGTAGATCTGCTATTTTTGAACAGTATAGATGCTAGGGTTCATGTTTGTAAGTATGATTTTATTATGCAGGACGTTTAAGTTGTAACACTGAGGTATTGATATACTTCTATAAGTCTAACATGTGGCTGCATTTCACACTGTGTTATAAATCAGCCTGGACCTCTGTCTGTTTGCTCTGACCGTTGGTCTGACTCCCACTCTGTTTGTTTCTTCAGTGTGTGTGTGTGTGTGTGTGTGTGTGTGTGTGTGTGTGTGTGTGTGTGTGTGTGTGTGTGTGTGTGTGTGTGTGTGTGTGTGTGTGTGTCCACAGGATGTGAACCACATTACACACTACTGTATGCATGTGGGCTTTAGACCTTGAGGTCGACGGGAAGTTTCAAAGTGCATGTTGAGGGTCAGAGACAGACAGACAGACACAGACAGACAGACAGACAGACAGAGTATGCTATACTGTACACTATCAGCATCACATGGTTGAGGTCATCAGATTCTCAAGCTTATGGTCTAAATATGACCGCGCGCGCGCACACACACACACACACACACACACACACACACACACACACACACACACACACACACACACACACACACACACACACACACACACACACACACACACACACACACACACACACACACACACACACACACACACACACACACACACACACACACTGAGCTCGTGCTTCCTTCAACGCATGAGGGGTTAGCAGGCCGCTTCTTATCACCTGACAGGGTGACCAGGGGGAGGCAGTATTTTTTTAAAGGAGAACCCTGAGGTGCTGTTCGGGGGCTTAAAGCGGTAGTTCACCCCCAAAAAATAGCCTCAGGGCATGCCATCTTTTTTTGAGGGGCACAAGGCCTAACTCTTTCGTGGCCTCCCTGAAATTCCTGCCCCTTTACTTAAAGCACCAACAGACCACTCATAGAGTACAACAGTGCATATAATACTTTATACGATTAGTATAATCTATTACAACTATGATAGATGCTATATATGAAACTATGATTGATTCTTGCCCCCCAAACAGTCTTATTGAATGCTTTATAATGTTTTATGATTACTATTATAAGAACTCATAAATACTCATAATATTGTCTAACTATAATTGTACAGTGTTATAAGCAGATTATAAGCATGCTTAGAATGCATTATAGACATGGCTTGCATAGCAATTGTTACCAGATTTAAAAAAAAAAAGTCTGCCTATAATAACATGTCCAAAATAGGGATTGTTGGCATTCTGTCGACATCCTATAGACCTCAGTCAGGTTGAGTAAAGTCATTGGGTATCCTAGATAATGACATCATCAAACAACCATATCACAAGGACGTCATCACATCCATGTCCTTAAAGTGAAATGTCAACTATAGACATTGTCATTTAGCAACTTTTAACAATAAATACAGCTCGTTGTAGTAACTGAAAACTAGTTGTCAACACTGCTGAACAGACTGTCGTAGCACGGAGGATTACCACGACAGTGAATCTGCTGCCGGTCAGTTTGCTATCAACAGCCATCGACTTCCTTGATTGGCCAGACCCAACTCATCAGCTTTGTGGATTTGTCAAACCTTGCGAGACGTTTTGTGCCACTGAACCAACAGAAGCAATAGAGCACAGACATAAGACTCTACTTTATAGAGAGCAAGACTTAAACTGTGGGTGTGAGAAATGTTCTCCTGGACGGTGCTTCTGAATGGATTACCGAAAGGATCCTGTTATAATGCTGTGGCAGTGGAGCATGAGGTGTACTGTTTTGGAGGATCCTGTCGTGGCGAAATGACTCATGACATCGGCGTGCACGTTTTCAACACAGTGGCTTTGCGCTGGCGGACATTGCCACGAGTGACAACTGGAAGAGGAGAGCGACACCTCGAGGTTCCCTCAATGTGTTGGGTCCACACTGCTGTACTGATAGAACATATCGTCTACATCTGGGGAGGGTATAACGTCCATAAAAGGGAGTGCTACAACGTGCTTTATGCATTTGATGTCGACACCCACAAATGGTTCACACACAAGGTTTCTGGGAGTGTTCCAGAGGCAAAGATTGGCCGCTCAGCCTGTGTCTTGGGGAAGGTCATGTTTATGTATGGAGGAATGTCTCGAAACCCAGGAATCAAGTTTCAATTTTCAAGTTTGGTGTTTCAAAACGCCAAAGACAGGTTGTACAGGTTGGACACCAACACAATGGTCTGGACTTTAATTAAAACCAGAGGCTCTGAATCATCATGGCACTCTGCCACATCATGGCACTCTGCCACTATCATCGGGACAAAGATGTTTGTATTTGGGGGCAGAGGGACCCGGAGCAACATCCTCAGAGTGTTTGACACAGAGACCAACCGCTGGCTGAGCACAGCTTCTGCACACAATGTTCCCAAATACCGCTGGAAACATTCAGCCTTTGCCCACAATGGAGAGCTGTACATATATGGTGGTAAAAGCAATTATCATACCTTCATCGATCTGTGGAAATTCAATCCAAAGACTTTCTCCTGGAAGGAGGTTGAGCCCAAGGGGAAACGCCCCGATGTAATAGGCCTACATGGGATGTGCTGTTGCGTGGTGGGAGATCGTATCATCTTCTTTGGGGGATACAAAGACACATGCGTCGGTATCTTAGACGACAGTAACCTGTCATTCTTAGACTTAAGTCCTAGTCTGAAGACGGAATGCAAGCTAGCGGTTATTCAGTACGGGCTGCGGAAGTCCAAACTCCCGCACAACCTCAGGTGGGAACTGGCAGCCATGACTACCGACAGCAGC
>NC_137607.1:10218490-10338490 GCF_963280865.1 Gymnoscopelus braueri
AATACTGACACCATGATACTGACACCAGAATACTGACACCAGGATACTGACACCAGAATACTGACACCATGATACTGACACCAGAATACTGACACCATGATACTGACACCAGGATACTGACACCAGGATACTGACACCAGGATACTGACACCAGGATACTGACACCAGGATACTGACACCAGGATACTGACACCAGGATACTGACACCAGGATACTGACACCAGGATACTGACACCAGGATACTGACCATGACTTTTTCTTTTTACTTGTTCAAATGTTGAACACAGGCCTGTTACTTCAGGGTATACAGAGTATTCATATATTGTGTTACAGCTACTTTTAATTACGTTTAAATCAATCTGAATACTTCTTCCACCACTGGTTTTCAAGTCAGACTTGCAGGCAGAAAAAGCCATTTATTCTCTGATTCTCTTCCATGTGGAAACAAAGCCAAGCCACTCGCCTATGCATGAAAACACAACACAATTAATGGCAGCAGGTGCTGCGTATTAATGAGTCAAAACTTTGAAATGTATCTGGCTCCTAACAGAGAGCAGGTTGTTAGCCGCAAGGCTGAAGAGCATCTGCAGGCAACGGTGGAGGATTATAGCAGGTTTTTTGGGGGCCGAGTTTAAAAAGAAAAATGGTTCTGGTCAGAATGAGTGGTCTCTTCATCGCTGAGGAGAACAGGTGGATTTTTAACCACTGATGCAATGCCATCATGCAGGTGTCTGACCCAGAACATAGTATACAGCCACACACACACACACACACACACACACACACACACACACACACACACACACACACACACACACACACACACACACACACACACACACACACACACACACACACACACACACACACACACACACACACACACACACACACACACACACACACACACACACTTTCGGATTCACATTTGGTGAATGGCCTTTTATAAAATGTATCCCGAAAATAGCCGATCTACAAGCTCACAACGCGTCACAGCACGACCTGTTCGGCTATTTTCGGTGCGCGACACTAAGCATAGGACCAGGTCATGGACATGTATAGAAATGCAAGCACACACACACACACACACACACACACACACACACACACACACATTTTAGCACACACACACACACACAAACACACACTTACCGTTGTAAAGCCTGTTTATTTCCCTCTGCGCCCCATTTGTAAGGAACAACATGCATTTGTGGGAAAAGAGCAGCTGTTGCTATTTATTGACCCTTGTTTTGAGCTTGGGGGTACCTGGGGGTAACACAGGGGTACATGGAGTGGTACCCCTGGAGGCCTGTTAGCCCAGAGCTCTGAATTTTACTTGGTCTACTCTTGTTTCCCTCTACACCTATACCTCTTTGCCCAAAAATAGCAGATCTATAAGCTCACAACGCCTCGCAGTGCGAGGCGTTGTGAGCTTATGGATCGGCTATTTTTGGCTTAAGTTCTCCTCATAGGGATGCTATAGGGTTCAAGTGGTTAATGTAAAAGGGACCCCCTGTAGTAACTCTGAGGACCCGCTAGGGGTCCCGGACCCCCTGTTGAAGACCCCTGTGTTAGCCCATTAAAACCGGGAATCTGTGTCATTTTAGATTCTTGCGTTGGTTATTCAAAAAAATAGCAGATATACAAGCTCACAGCTGTGAGCTTATCTGCTACTTTAAAAGAAAAAGAAAAACATACTTTAAAAAGAAACATCTTCAATGTGTGAGAACTACTGATTTAGAAGGCATTCGCAGGCCTCGGGGGGGGGGGGGGGGGGTCTTAATGGGTTCGAGTGGGATGAAATGGGTCGACACGGAGTCCAGGAGGTCCTGGGATGTTCCCCTCTCCCCTCTCTGGGGGGGAAAAAAAAACTCCATTAAAAACAGAGGGACTGAGGCCAGCAGGGTGTATGGGGAAATGAAGGCCCGTCCCTGGGATAAAGATCAGTGGAACGGTCCCTTAATGGCCTGGAGGTCTGTGAGAGTGGGATCCTATGGGGTATACTTTATATATCGTCGCTGTCGGGCTGAAACCTCGTATCAACATGTTTCAACTTGTTATGTTTTTTTTTATATTAATGACCTACTTCAGCATACAAGAGTGTCACACAAAAGTTGCGATTATAGCCGATCTACAAGCTCACAATGCATCACATCGCGATGCGTTGTGAACTGAACTATTTTTGCCCTTTTTTTGTGTAAGTGGTTAAAGCAGCACTACGTAACTTTCCTCTGTTACCTGCATGTTTGAGCCCGGTTTTCTGCGCAAGTGCTGACATTTTTTTTTTATACCAACGAGCTAATAGAGCCTGCCTGCTTGCTCAGGGGAGAAATTGAATCTTGACCATCAGGTCAAAATTTGTGTCAGATCCATGTGTCTAGGTGAGACATGACCTTTGACACGATCTAAATGTCTCAATAGAAGAGCAGGGAGACCAAATGCAACCACCCCGATTATATAAGTTATATTGTATTAACATACTCTACCAAACAGATTGTATAAGTTATATTGTAATAACATACTCTACCAAACAGATTATATAAGTTATATTGTATTAACATACTCTACCAAACAGATTGTATTAGTTATATTGTATTAACATACTCTACCAAACAGATTATATAAGTTATATTGTATTAACATACTCTACCAAACAGATTATATAAGTTATATTGTATTAACATACTCTACCATATAGATTGTATAAGTTATATTGTATTAACATACTCTACCAAACAGATTGTTTAAGTTATATTGTATTAACATACTCTACCAAACAGATTGGGCAACATTTTAATGTATTAATACAAACAAAAGTTCCACAGTGATGCTTTAAGTGTGTCTGTGGGTTTTGTAAACATTGATGTTTAATAGTATTAACAAGATGCTTATGACTATAAATAATAGCTACACTGGATCCGCTGGAAAACAGATTATTTGTATTCTTTTTACATTCGTGAAGAGTGAAATTTCCTTAAGGTTTTGGACATACAAGGTTTCCACCTGACAGAGACGACATATACATACATACATACATACATACATAGGTACTATTATAGATGAATTATTCATCACTAGTCTGGTGGTAATGAAAGGAGACTATGATGCCTTTAGCAGGAAGAGCTACAATAAATTAGAAAATGGCTGGGTAATATATGGAGAGATCAAAGCGGTCTCTAGCCAAGTGATACCGAATGACACTGAAGGCGGCGACACGGCAGTGTTTAATTAATGATCAAAGGTACGCTAACGGCACAGCGTGGTCGATGGGAGGTGGCTGTCGCCGCGGTCTGGGACTTCACACGTTTCCTCAAACACTTTCACTTTGTAGTAAAAAAAATAATATATATATGATAATAAAATAATTAATACATAAATGAACTAATCTGCAACAAGTCACTTGACAGGTGGAATACGTGTGGGGGGGGGGGGGGGGGGGAGACTACACGCAGACAATATAAATGACACTTGTCACTCCAAGCATAAATACAGACAGACAGACAGACAGACAGAGAAGTATATAATTTTATAGTAGGCTCGTAGCATAGGATTGTATTGATTATTTTCTAATATACTGTATATTATTGTTGGATCCTCTTATTTATGGCTCATGAATGAAATTCAGAATGTTTCTGCACACACAACATCATTGGGATTCATCATGCATATCTCACACACACACACACACGCACACACACACACACACATGCTGTGCCTTGGTAACCCCCTCCCCCCCCCCCCCCTCCCCAACACATTGAGCTCAGCCAGTCTAATTCACAAGAAGAAACACCCACACAAACATCTATTTATGTCATCAAACCTTTCTCTTAAAATGCTGCAGGATGTGTTACAGTACAACTTATTTCATGAGAACCTCAATCACTCAGCCCAACTTTGAAAACAGCAAGAAATGCACATTAACAACTTCTCTGATTAATGTCTAAGTCACTATGGCTGCCAAGACTGTGTTTTTGAACAATTTTAAACACAGTAGCGTATAATTAGCCACTCAAGCCCTTATATACTTGTCATACAGCAAGTAGCAGATCTACAAGCCCACGCTGTGGCATCGATGGCGCAAATTTATGATGAACTAGACCGGTGACCGTTGGTTTACTAAGGAATGATAGATGTCGGGAACGATGCAAATAGGGAATGCATGCCCCACCCGGTTATGCAATACCTGTTTGCAGAGTACCCGTTGTACCCGTATGCCTGGGTTCCTTTTCATGCCCGTGTATGGAGATCCCCGTATCTGTCCGGCTGTGCCCCTTTTATGCCCATAGATCTCTGATGTAATCAGTCTGGCCATATAAGGGCAAATTGGTTGGATCGACAGGGTTCTGGACAACAAGTTTGAGGTCAGTCGGTCCCATATGTGCGTACGACCATATATGGGCAGTCGGATCAGTGGTTCTGGACAACCGGTTCTCCATATAGGCCTATATATGGGCGTCAGACTGGCGGTTCTGGAAAAAAAAACGCCTATCCGACCGCCTCGACGCCGAGCATATACATTTCTTTCGAGATAATGTGAACTACAGATGGACGCAGTGGTGGTAAAAGTAGTAAATTGTTTTACTTAAGTAAAAGTATCAATACTGCAATGTAGAAATACTATACTCTAAGTAAAAGTCCGGAATAAAAAACTTACTTGATTAAAAGTACAAAAGTATTGGTATCAAAATGTATTCAACGTACCAAAAGTAAAAGTGCTCCTTTTGCAGAAGGTCCCTTTACACAAGTTTTCAAAGGTATAAAATGTATAAAAATCCCTTGAAAATAGCAGATCTACAAGCTCACAATGCGTGGCATCGCGACACATTGTGAGCTTGTAGATCTGCTGTTTTCAAATGGCCGGGGGCTGAAGAGGTTAATGTATGTTTTGTAATAATAATCAAAATCTACAAAGTAACTAGTAACTAAAGTGTTCAAATAATTGTAGTGGAGTAAAAGTACAATATTTGCCTCTGAGATATAGTGGAGTAGAGGTAAAAGTACTGAAAATTGGAAACACTCAAGTAAAGTAAAACAAAATCCTCAACAGTGTACTTAAGTACAGTACTTGAGTGAATGTACTTAGTTACTTTACACCACTTGGACGCCGGGCATACAAATGTCTCTGGAGATAATGTGAACTCCAGCTGGACGTATGACGTACAGAGATTTTTAGCATTTATTGTAAGATGAAAGGGCTGATGTCTGCGCTCTCCTCTCCTCTAACAGTGATTGTGACTCTTGCCCTGATGGCTCTGTTCCCTTTCTGAGTCTTTCTTGTCAAAGTCCCGACTCTTCTTCTTTTCTTCCTCAAAGCGTTGGTCTGAACATTATGTAAATATATTCATGGCATGAGACAATTTCTCCCACACCCGTAGATAGATAAGACAGACCTGCGTTGATCTATGGGTGAGCCGGTGGGGGGACGGACCACCGACCCGTCACTATGACTCATACTTATATAGAGTTCACTAGGACTCAGACATATTGATATAGAGTTCACTAGGACTCAGACATATTTATATAGAGTTCACTAGGACTCAGACATATTGATATAGAGTTCACTAGGACTCAGACATATTTATATAGAGTTGACTAGGACTCAGACATATTTATATAGAGTTCACTAGGACTCAGACATATTTATATAGAGTTCACTATGACTCAGACATAAATGTGTATGTCTGAGTTACATTACATACATAAAGGTCCTGTACCTGCGTCAGTAATTATTTATACTGTAATTAAACTGTAATGCAGACCAAAAGGAAAACACAAAACTGTTGCTTTTAAAATTAAATTGCAATATGTTATCTGACAAAAAATATATCACACTAAATTAATAATTCGATGCAATTAAACAATCAGTGTGCATCTCAAAATACAAATGAAAATGATCAAACTCTGATCTTTAATCCCTTAACGTAAAGTTCCTTTAAACGTCTCCAATGAGAATATATTCCGAAAGTAATTGCTGATCTTATTGTCCAAAAAACAGGTAGTTCACAAGTCAGAAAATAAAATGGCAATGCATTGCATAAAAAAGGGAAAACATGTATTCCTCACCCAACGTCAGGAGGCCCCAGGAGGTCCCTTTGTTCTGTTGTCCTGAATTGATTCAGAATATAAACCGTCAGAATATTTTCTTTCGACCCAAAGTCCCTTCTTCAGGTCACAAAGTTCTTCGGCCGTAGGCTACTACTACTCAATGGGTTGAAAAGTTCTGATTTGGTTCATAGTGTGTAGGCTTCAAAAATGCTCTTTGTCAAACCACCACCAAACACTCTTTCATGGCCAAAATGGATCCACGGCCGCCTCACTTCCTGAACCTATATAGCTGTTCCTGGTACCTCACTTCTTGAAACTTTTACTACACATGCTGCTTTTCCCCAACAGCGCCCCCTATGCAATGAACCCTGACAGCAGAAAATGAATGGCCATATTCAACAAAACAAAACTAAAACTAAAATCAGTACAGTGCATTTAGGTGTTAATATTCAACCATATTTTAACCAATATATTCCCTGTATGCAGTGGTGTAAAGGTTTACCAGAGTATTTAAACTTTTCAGTACTTTTACTTCTACTCCACTACATCTCAGAGGCAGATCTTGTACTTTTACTCCACTACAATTATTTAAAAAACTTGAGTTACAGTTACTTTGTAGATTGATTACTATTACAAAACATATATTAACCACTTCAGCCCTAAATATAACCCTAACCCTATATATACACATTCCGGCCATTTGAAAATAGCCGATCTACAAGCTCACAATGCTATGCGACATATTTGTGAGCTTGTAGATCTGCTATTTTCAAACGATTTTTATACATATGAAAACTTGTGAAATGGGACATTCTGCATAATGAGTACTTTTACTTTTGTACTTTAAGTATATTTTGATACTAATACGTTTGTACTTTTACTCAAGTCAATTTTGAATTCCGGAGTTTTGTACTTTTTACACCACTGCTTGTATATCTTTCTTTCTCTTTCAACACTCATACCTGGACAGGAAATATACTATTTCACACATTTATGAGGCAGTGTCACAACTATGACTCAGATAATATCACCATATATAGAGTTTCCTCTGCAGGTGTGACGTAGGTGTGAGGACCTCTAGTTGGATAAAACTGGTATCCCGACCTGTAATCTTCTCTTTATTAAAGAGCTGGAGAGACAGAGAGACAGACCCCTGTTACAGAAAAAAACTATAGCAGGGGTCTTCAACGTTTTTCAGGCCAAGGACCCCTTAGCTGAGAGAGAGATGGAGCAGGGACCCCCCACCACATATTGGATTCAGGTTAAATGTGTGTTTTCAGACATTTAACGACTTAAACCCTCAATCGGTACTTGGTCTGCTCTTTTCCCCCTGTACACCAAACCTCCTAGGCCGAAAATAGCCGATCTACAAGCTCTACAAGATCTACTGTACATGCTCACAACGGGTCGTGTTTGTTCAGCAACACTGTTACTGAACAAACACTCTATAGCAATGATTACTATCACTATATAGGGCTGAATAATTATTTGAATGAAAAACACTTTATATAATGTTATATTTTCACAATTTGTTATGTTATGCTTTTAAAAAAAGCCACATTCAACTGGCCACAACTATGGAATGGATTATTGGGACGGCACATTATTTTTTCTCCGATTCTACGAGACGCCACTACGTCTTTTAAAGTGATCGGTGGGTGGATCTTTGTGAAGAAAAATATTCTATGATTTGTTAAATGTTAGTAAAAATGCTCGGAATCGCTGACAAGGGCAGCTATAGACGATGTTTTAACTCTGGCAGTCAATGAGTTAATGGGTTATGGGAGATATTGTTCTAACCATTTACTCTAGTGGTAAACATAGGAGTGGATACGTGCTTAGTCACACGTGTGTATAATCTCACGCTACCTGATCATAAAACATGTGTGTGCATGTTTTTGTCATACATCGTACAAAAGCTTCCCGGACACACACACACACACACACACACACATACACACACACACACACACACACACACACACACACACACACACACACACACACACACACACACACACACACACGTTTACAGCATCCACCATTTAGTGGTGGATGCTGTTGAAACGGTCATATGACCCTATAGTGTGTGATACCGGAGGTGTGTGTTTTGTGTTTTGTGTTTTGTGTGTGTGTGTGTGTGTGTGTGTGTGTGTGTGTGTGTGTGCGTGCGTGTGTGCGTGTGCGTGTGTGTTGTTTTGAATGAGCCAAAACAAACAGCCCAGCCTGGATTCTATAAGTCTGTCATTACATCCGTGACTTGCTGCTGTACGGAACCGGATGTTGGCGATGAGCCAGAGGTGGAAGAAGTATATCAGATATTGTACTTACTTAAGTAAAAGTAGCAATACCACAATGTAGAAATACTCTGTTACAAGTAAAAGGCCTGTGTTGAAAATGTTACTTGAGTAAAAGTACAAAAGTGTTGGCATCAAGATATACTTAAAGTACCAAAAATAAAAGTACTAAAATGTTTGAAAATAGCAGATCTACAAGCTCACAATGTGACGCGTTGTGAGCTTGTAGATCGGCTATTTTCAAATAGCCCAGGTATAAAATAAGGCTAAAGTGGTTAATGTATGTTTTATAATATAATACTTATACAATATCTGCCTCTGAGATGTAGTGGAGTAGAAGTAACAGTACTGCAAATTGGAAATACTCCAGTAAAGTAAAAAATACATTGTACTGAAGTGTCGTAAATGTACTTAGTTACTTTACACCACTGCCTCCTCCTGAATGGGAAAAACACACATCCAGAACAAGATACGCATAACATACGTAAAGTATAAACACAACCTGTTTAATTAATCCACTTCCGCTCTGGTTTCTGGTTTCCATTGTCCCTGTAAACAAACACAAATGACAGGATTGATAAGGAATTAACTGACAATCATATCATCCTTCATCATAAAAGCCCTTTCCTCCCCCCATGTACTTATTCCATACATGCACACAATGCTGAAAAAACTGTCATCACATGCTACAGACAGACAGACAGACAGACAGACAGACAGACAGACAGAGTTAGGTAAGACACGCCTCCAGGTGGAGATAATGCGCTCTTCTAAGCCTTTCTAGTGTTTGGATTTCTGACTGGCATTAGGATTTCTTTATTTTTGAGTGGTGCCAACCACTCCTTTAAGTGACCGAGTGTGTAAGTCTGTGTGTATGTCCATATGACTACAGGGCTGCCAGAAATTTCTAGGAGTGAGACTTTACTGTCATAATGCGTTCGTCGGCGGCGGAAAAAAAATAGACTTTTGGAAAAAGAAAAGGGGCCTTTTTAACGCTGATTTAGAGGAATTTAACATTAAGACTGATGTCTTCACCCCCATGCCAGCTGCTCTCCCTGTCGGCCCCCTCATGCTTATATAGTGTTAATAATTGACCAGCACAAGTAGAAATTATGTAGAATACCGATGTTTTGACCGATATATTGTCAGAATCTTTTACGTTTCCAAATCAATTTGAAAACCTTGGATTTGTAATAAAGTTACAAAAGCAAGCAAATACAGGGTTTCCTGCAGGAAAAAAGTTAGGCCCCGTGCTAGGCCAGGGGAGACTCATGCGCGTCCGCATTTATTCATTAATTCTGATGAAAAACACGACTACATTATGCTATTGTTAGTCACATTTATTCAACATTGGGTTTGGACACAGGTTTCACTTAGAGCAAAGGTCTTATAATATATTACTCTCTACCTACCCCTACAGGCTGGTATTATAATATGTGACTCTCTACCTCCCCCTACAGGCTGGTATTATAATATGTTACTCTCTACCTCCCCCTACAGGCTGGTATTATAATATGTTACTCTCTACCTCCCCCTACAGGCTGGTATTATAATATGTTACTCTCTACCTCCCCCTACAGACTGGTATTATACTATGTTACTCTCTACCTCCACCTACAGGCTGGTATTATAATATGTTACTCTCTACCTCCCCCTACAGGCTGGTATTTTAATATGTTACTCTCTACCTCCCCCTACAGACTGGTATTATACTATGTTACTCTCTACCTCCACCTACAGGCTGGTATTATAATATGTTACTCTCTACCTCCCCCTACAGGCTGGTATTATAATGTGACTCTCTACCTCCCCCTACAGGCTGGTAGGGCCTGTAATAAAGGCCAATAAAAAAGAAGGCCATCAAATAAAACGATGATTTTTAAGTCCACAGAAATAATTAATTTAACTTGAAGGTTAAGGATGATTTAATTTTAATATAGTACAAGAATAGTGTAACTACTGTATCTGTAAAATATAACCCATTTATTTCATAAAATTATGTATTGGGTTAAAGCCTATTTTCTCAATATTTGTCACATTCAGCCCTGGACTTCACTGACTGTAGGGGTCACATTAGAATCACAGATTAGAGATTTTATGTATTTTCCCCTGTTCTCTGTATTTTTCACTATTTAAAATATAGTATTTCTTAATTTGTAATAATTATAGCTTGTAGATTGTTTTTTTTCACCATTTGAAATTGTTTTAAAATAAAAGGAACAGTTTTCCCAACCGACAGAGTCAGAGACAATATTTTGCCTATATACTGTATGGTTCTGTATTAGTGTATGAGTCCGTTTTAGCAGATTTCATTCTAATTGGCTACTGTAGACTGCCTATCAATTTCATGGGCCTGGGTAGGGCCACCTGGCCTGGCGGATATCTGCCCTGTTGCGCAGCAGCACGTCAGCAAGTGAAGGAAATGAATAAATACAAATAAACATAATGTTTTGATGGATAAATGCAAATGATTAAATCATATATATATATCTTCGCTGTCAGGGCGAAACCTTGTATTTCCATATTTCAACTTTATGTTTTTTCATAAATGAATGCCTTACTTCAGCGGTTCTCAAACTGGGGTCCGGGGATCCCCAGGGGTCCTTGAGGAGTTACATGACTTTAACTCTGAGAGTGTTCCATTTGTACACTCTCAGAGTTAGGATTTCTTAGTATAGATTGGGGTCCCAGAGATAGCAAAGAGGTATCAAATGGGGGTCCGTGGCCTAATGCTTATTAAACTGGGGGTCCATGAAATTAAAAAGTATGAGAACCACTGCCCTATACTTCATCATACAAGAGTGTCACACTATAAGAGTAAAAATAGCCGATCTACAAACTCCCAACATGCCGAGATATGATGTGTTGTGAGCTTGTAGATCAGCTATTTTCACAAATTACAATTTCCTATAGTATTGTTTGTTGATTACTTTTCATGCAGTAATGCTATTTTATATTTAATTTCTTCCTTCTTTTTTTTTGTATTAAAAAGGTCTTTAAAAAAATGGTCACTTTACTGTCATCTGGGGACCCCCCCAAAAAAAAAAATTACTTGGGGACCCCCCTGACCCTTGTGGGTCCCGACACACAGGTTGAGAACCAGTGATTTGACTAACACTGCTAGTCACGGTTTGTTGTTAAACCCACCAGCAACATGTATGCTGCTCACCAGCAGCCTGTGTAACGTTTAAGTCTCATGTAGTCAGACCCACCATTTCATCAAAATAAAATCATTTGTAAAGATAATGTGTTTGTAAAAAGGAGGTGGTTAAGTTACCTACCGTTTGACCTCCCGCTTCCGAATCAGTCACGGCATTATTGAGGCGCTGACGCTGACACAGACGCGTCGGTCGACGTTTCACGTTGTATACTTTTTAAATTTCTCCGCCAAAGTGTTGTGCTACCTTAAATCCTTCTCCTTGGCTAGAGAGATGCTATGACCCGCCTTAAGCTGCCTCTGATTGGTTTGTATTAGTGACAGACGAGCGTCATGTGAACCATGGCTACAGTCCATCCCATCGCGCAGCGCACCTCCCCAAATCTGGAAAAGTCATCCTAAAACACCCTCGCCCCCGGTCTAATCCGGCGGCCACGGTCCGCGAAAAAAAGGTGGCAGTGTGTTTTAGGACGAGTCGTCCGTTTTCCACCCTGTTGCTCTTTTTTTTTTTTTTTTTGCTGTGAGAGGGGTGAAAAGGCGTGAGAAATGGCAAGTGTGGCGTGAGAAGAGGTTAAATTGCGTGACTCTCACTCTCAAAGGGTGAGAGTTGGCAGCTCATCAACAGCTGCAGCTGATTGCAACACAAAGATGCAACCAGTTACACTGATTAAACACAAACAGGAGACAGTGCAACACGTGCGCCACTTAAAGACATGCACACGCACACACGCAAACGTGCACGCATGCACGCACGCCCGCCCGCCCGCCCGCCCGCCCGCCCGCCCGCCCGCCCGCACGCACACACACACACACACACACACACACACACACACACACACACACACACACACACACACACACGCACACACAACCACACACTACTAAAAAGACGATCTACAATTTGATTAAAAGTACTTTGGGTACTTAAAAGTAACTAAAGTGACTAAAAAGGTGACTACAGTGGGTAAAAAGTACTTAAAATGAGTAAAACATACTAATCACAAAGATGCAACTAGTTACACTAATTAAACACTAACAGCAGACAGTGCAACACATGCGCAACTTAGAGACATGCACCCACACACAGGCTGGCTCAGTACACGTGCTCAGGCACGCACGCACGCACGCACGCACGCACGCACGCACGCACGCACACACACACACACACACACACACACACACACACACACACACACACACACACACACACACACACACACACACACACACACACACACACACACACACACACACACACACACACACACACACACATTGCTTAAGCCCCGCCCGTTGTTTTCCTATTGGCTGGGCTTTAAAGAGCTATAACCCCAGTTCCCAGCATGCTAAACTTCCCAAACTTGGTAGATGCCCTTAGAGGGCCAATAGGGACAGGCTGTAATTGCTAAAGCCCCCTCCCCTCTGAGTACCTGTTGAGCAGCCTTGAAATGAATGGACAGGGATTTAATATTGTTCCTCTAGTTCATATAGCTTAATGGAATTAACTCATCAAAGGCACTGGGTGTGATTTTTTTCTTTACCCCTTTCTCCCCAATTTTGTCATTGTGAAAATGGATTCCTCCCCACACATATATCTGTGTTGTCACTGCTGTTGAATCCTACTGACTAACCTGCCAGTGAGGAGCCCGTACCGGGAGGACTTTGAGCCTTCGTCATACTCCTCCCGCCCAACATTCCCTGCTGACAGGCTCCACCCCCAGCCCGTAGGAGTATTTGCAGTGACAAATATCACCCTCCTCCCCGCCCGGCTTCCCTCCCCCGAACACGGGCTAAATGTGTTCATATAGACACTCAACAAAGCCGGGTTCACCGCGGTGGTTTCGAACCCCTAGACTCCACGGTGAGGGACAGGCACTTTACCACTGCGCCACCCAAGCTCTCTGATTATCACAAAAACAAATCTGTGTTCCTATTGGCTGGGCTTTAAAGTGCCATAACTCAAGTTCCCATCATGTTGAACTTCCCAAACTTAGTAGGTGCCCTTAGCCGGCCAATAGGGATTGCTTAAGCCCCGCCTCTCCTCTCCCCTCCTCTCTTCTCCCTCTAGTTTTGGGCGGTGAAACCGCCCCTATATGTGAGGTTTGGATATTTGTACACCAAATCCTGCGCTGTGATTGGCCAAAAATGTACCCCGCCTAACCCTGCACCGTGATTGGCCAATCACAGTCTATTCAGGACTGTGATTGGCCAGTGTCACATGACACATGTGCATAGCCCTATATAAGAAACTATAACTTAAAGGGATATTTCACTTTCAAATAAAATAAACATTAAAAAAATATATTTAAATAAAATGAAAGAAGTTATGGCAAAATCACGGCCCCCTCACACATTAGTAGGACACTCTAATGCGTGAGGGGGCCGTGATTTTTCCATTACTTTTTTCATTTATTTTTAATATATTTTTTAAATGTTTATTTTATTTGAAAGTGGAGTATCCCTTTAAGTGCTATTTTTGTGATGGAAGTGCTATTTTAGTGCTATTTTTGACTTGCCAGCTTTAAAATAGGGCTTAAAGGTAGGGTAAGTGATATTTTTTGGTTAAAACAAAAAGTATTTTTTTTAAAGGTTAAAATACTATATTCTGATCGTAATCATTGCTATAGAGTGTTTGTTCAGTAACAGGAGTCTCCCCGTCTCTCCAGCTCTTTAATAAACAGAAAATACATTTTTCGGTAGGTGTCAAAATCTCAGCCAATCAGGAGAAAGTACCCATTTTTAAGCTTAATTTGTATAGTTTTCAGTTCCAATTTTGCATGCTCATTTCTTAGTGTCATCACTTCCAATTTCACTTGTTTAATCTGTATCCTGATTGAGTTCTCTGTCCTGGTTGGATAAAATTGGAAATGAAACTACAAAAAAAAAAAAAAAAACTACAAAATACATTTTCTGTTTTATAAAGAGCTGGAGAGACATGGAGACTCTTTATATGGACAGGACACTCTATAGTAACGAGCACTATCAGAACATAGACCCATTTTGCAATTATTTGAAACTTTGCAAATCACTTACACTACCTTTAAGTGGTTAATGCTTGTCAAATTTAAATCTGCAAAGTAACTTTTTTTTACGTAACTTTTTTTTAAGTTATGGTTTCTTCCATCACTTCTTCCATCACTTCTTCCATCACTGTGATGACCACTGTGACCACACCGCCCACTTCACACTGGGTGTGATTATTTTTCTTCAAATGACCATTATGTGAAAACACAGATATTGTCGCAGCACAAAAACCCACACAGAGTGTAACGGTCAGATATTATATATTTGACTATTACTAATTTTTAAATCACGGGTTGTGAATGATCTCTTCAGATACAATTGATTAGGCTGAGAGTAGTGCACTTCAATAAATATACAGCAAATAAACACAGCCAGCAATAAAGCACGAAAGTTTGTGTCAAAGTTAACCCTTTTATCTAAATCAATGACAGGAAAATAATACATGTATTTCCAAATGTAGCAGATCGTGAAGCCCGACGGTAAAGTCCGCGTCTCGCGCACGCTCCCGCGCACGCTCCTATTGTTCCAATATAGTTCCCTGTAGCGTCTCCAAACGCTCCCAAAACAGCACGAAAAAAGTAATCCAAAAGAAATCCAAAAGAAACTTAATCCACTCCAGAAGCGGTATAATCCAAGTGAAAAGCTCGGATCTCCACGGAGAAAAGAAAAGTATCCACGCTGGATATAAACAAAATATAAACGGTCTCACCAGTCAGAAGAATGTCCCCAGCGTCTCTTCCTTTTAACGGTGAGTATTGACAGTTAATGTGGCCTTTGCTATGTTCCACCTATAGCTTAGAACTAGACAAATAAATAATCAAACTGGACCAGGTCTCCCGTGGACTCCCTGTCGGTTTGTTGTCTCGTTTCGGGGCCGCGAGCCGGCAGCTTCCGCACACTATATGGTGCGTCAGTCATTACCAGACAGACCCGTCAATCAATGTCAATCAATCAATCACAATACATCAAAATGAAAGCATAAACGTTTAACCCCCCCAAACAATAACAAAATGAAACATAGACATCACAAAAGATAGGACCTTACCCTTAAAGGATGGCGTTAAATTAAGGAATATTTTAATTCATAGGCATAAACTTTTAAATGCCATTATAAAACTAAATCCTCTTTTACACATGTGTGGCAGCGCTACATAGACCCCCCCTCCAGCCAGCGGCTTCTAGGGTGAGGTGCCATAGAACTTTTTTATGTTGACCACATTTATTGTGTCCTGTTTATCAGGTGGGTTATTCCATCCTATTCGGTAATTTACCGGCCCTAATTTTCTCAGTATTTTAGCTGGCCCTTCCCACTTCGGCGCAAGCTTAGCTGAGAACTTGTCACTGGCTTTTGAGAGAGGATGCGTCCTGACCCAGACTAGGTCACCCGGCTGGAAGTGCGCATCTTTCCTGCGGGCATTATAATACCTAGCTTGTCTAGCCTGGTGCACACCCACTCTCCTCCTGACCCCCTCCGCCATCTTCTGCTGTCTCTCCACCAGATCGTAAGCGGCTTGCTGTTCAGGAGATGGTGGTTTGTTTATCAGCCTCTCCAGTGGTCCTTGGAGCTTCCTGCCCAAGGCAAGCTCAGCAGGGACTTTGCCTGTAGTCTCCTGTTGGGCGGTGTTGAGGGCAAAACGGAACTCCGGTAGCCACTGGTCCCAGGTGTTATGATGCTGGCCGACGAATGATGCAATCATGGTTTTCAGTGTCCGGTTGACACGCTCTGTAAGGTTGGTTTGTGGATGATAACTGGTGGTGAGCTTCTGGATAACACCCCAAGCCTTGCAGAGGTCCATCAGCAAGTTGGCAGTGAATTGTGGTCCTCTGTCCGAAACCAGGTACAACGGCACCCCCCAGCGGGTGAAGATTTCCTCCCTGAGGATCTTGATGAGACGAGGTGTTTTGCTGTCTCTCAAGGGGAACATCTCCACCCACTTGGAGTAATAGTCCACCACCACCAGAAGGTAACAGTTGCCGCTCTTGCTCCTTGGGAATGGACCCATGAGGTCGATTCCCAGCATCACCCCGGGTGCGGTGACTTGGGTGCTCTGCAGTAACCCTGACGGTTTGGTGTTGTCTGCCTTATACTGTTGACAGGTGGCACATGTCTTCGTATGATCCCATACGTCTTTGCGGACATTTGCCCACCAAGCCACCTCCAGAACTCTCAACAGGGTCTTCAGCCTGCCCAGATGGCCACCCAAGGGATTGTCATGGAAGTACCGAAGGAATTCTGGCACCAGAGACTGAGGAACAACCAACTGCCATTTTTCTCCCTGGTTTTTCACCGGAACTCTTCGGTACAATACCCCTTGGTGTTCGAAGAAGCCGATGCGATCCGGCGGAGATGTTGACTGACCGATGTCCCTCCTCAAGTCACATACTACCTGGTCTTTCTCCTGTGCCTGGGCCAATTCTGCCAAGGTGGTCGGTAGGTCAGAGTGGCTTTTGGAGGAGATGACCAGACAGGGTGCCGAGTGAATGGAGAGTGGTTCATAGGCTCTGGACAGTGCATCCGGAGCGGCGTTCAGACAACCCTTCCGATAATGAACCTTGAAGGTGAATTGCTGCAAACGGAGTGTCCACCGAGTCAGCCGAGATGTGGTCTTCGGACAGTTGAAAGCCCAGGACAGTGCAGCGTGGTCGGTGAAGACATTGAACTCTGGTCCCTCCAGATAGTGCCTCCATTTTTCCACCGCCCAGACCACTGCCAGGCACTCCTTCTCCGAAGTGGAATAATTCCGCTCTGGGCCTCGGAGTCCCCTCGACGCGTAAGATATTACGTGCTCACCATCCTCGGTGATTTGGGAGAGGATGGCTCCGAGACCCACTTCGCTGGCATCCGTGTGTACCTGGAATGGCAGGGCGGTATTGGGTTGAGCCAACACCGGTGTACTCTGCAACGCCTGTTTCAGAGCGTCCATGCTGTCTTGGCACTCCATGGTCCAGTTCCATTCCACTCCCTTCCTCTTGAGGTTGTTTAGTGGAGCTGCCATGTCCGCAAACCGGGGTATGAATTTGTGATACCATCCCGCAAGCCCCAAGAAACGCTGTACGGCTTTTAGGTCCCGAGGGACAGGGTAGTCCGACACAGCTTGGGTCTTGGATGGATCGACCTCCACGCCTCGGTTGGAGACAATGTGTCCGAGAAACTTCAGTTCTCGCTTGAAGAAGTGGCACTTTTTCATGTTGAGGCTGAGATTGGCAGCATGCAACTTCTGAAAGACAGATTCTAAGTCCCGAAGATGCTGCTCTTTGGATCGAGAATACACAATGATGTCATCAATGTACACGAAGCATAGCTTTCCTCTCAACTCCGCCAAGACCCTCTCCATCAAACGTTGAAAGGAAGCTGCCGCATTCCGCAAACCGAATGGCATGGCCTTAAACTGGAACAGGCCAAGAGATGTTATGAAAGCAGTCTTCGGCTTGCTCTCCTCTGCCATTGCCACCTGCCAGTAACCAGACTGCAAGTCCAAAGAACTGAACCAGGAGGCACCTTCCAGGGATTCAAGGATGTCGTGAATGATGGGCATCGGATAAGCGTCTGGTAAGGTCTTGGCATTGACCCGCCTATAGTCCACACAAAACCTATAGGATCCATCAGGTTTGTTTACTAGGACCACCGGGGATGACCAAGCTGACTGCGACGGCTCAATGATTCCATCCACGAGCATTCTCTCCACATGGTCTTCGATGACCTTCTTCTTCAGAGGGGAGACACGATAAGCCTTGGATCGCACCGGCACTTCATCCTGCAGGAAGATGGTGTGTTTCTCCACCGACGTCTTCCCCAGTCTACTGGAGGTGACGGTGGGCCAGTCTCCCATGAGCTGGTGTAGCTCCTCCGGGCTGTCCGTGTCGTAGGGTGCCACTGACTCTCTCTGGACAGTGGAAGCCCAGCAACTTCTCATCTCCCCTGGTGGTAAGGCGTAGTAGAGGCGAATGCCTGGTTGGTACATGACGGAGGGAGACTTGTCCCACAAGCTGGAGTTGGGGTTCTGGCATAAGAATGGATAATAGGTGTAACCTTTACCTGATTTCAACCCATACCTCTTCCTAGCCAGATCAAGAATGGCACCGGTTTCAGAAAGGAGGTCCAGCCCAAGGATTAATGGGAACACAAGATGGCGGTCCTGCATCACATGGGTGTCGATAGTAGTTTTCATACCGTGCCAGTCGAAGCAGAGACCTATCTTTCCCACTGCTTGGTGAGCTGTTCCATCGGCTAGGACAAATTCCTGTCTCTCTGCCGGTAAGAGGGTTTCGTCGGGTAACATGATCCGCTTCCACAGACTTTCCTTAATCAGCGTGTATGAACTCCCAGTGTCCACAACGGCTTCTACTGATATTCCCTTGATGGTAACTGGGACTAACAGGATCCTGGGTTCTTTCTTTTTGTAGCCCTGGTGTTGTACTACTGAAAGCTCTGCTGTTTTCTGAGACTGTTTCTTCTCCTTCTTCCCCTGTTTTTCGGTACTTGCCTTCACCCTCTGCCAGTACTCCTGGGACCCTGAGAAGTCCTTCTCCACCATGGAACCCACTTTCACCAGCTGGGTCACTGTCGTCACCGTCCCCCTCAGGCAGCCAGCCACTTTCGGGTTGAGGTTACTCAGGATGCGTCTCACTATCTCGTCCTCTGGCATGTCTCGCTTCCACTTGAGACATAGTGCACGATAATCATAAGCAAAGTCCCTGAGACATTGTTCTGGTTTCTGCACCATGGCCCTCAATCTCTCCTCTACTTCAGTCATGTAGTCAGAGGGAAGGAAAGCAGACATGAAGGCATTCTTAAATGAGACCCAGTCCTGAACTTGGCTTTTTTCAGCCTTCCACCAGCTGAGTGCTGGCCCCTTGAAGACAGAAGACAGTGCTCCTAAGAGTTCCGGGTTGGAGAGGGGTCTGAGCCCAAGGAAGTTCTCACACTCCTCGACGAAGGCAAGGACATCAGAAGTTTCAGTCGTGGCGCCGAATGTAGGAAACTCCAACTTCACGGGAGGTTTGGAGTACGACGGAGAGGAGAGGGAATGTGCACCAGGCAGACTATGGGATCTAGGGGGTGCTATGGAGCTGACATCTGTAGAAACCGCTACCGTCCTGGTTCGGTTTGCCACAGGAGTGCTTGTTGGTCTTAAGCTACCAAGCTCCTTCTTCCATTTGTCATCCCTACGTAACATACAGTTCACTGTCTCTCTTTCTAGTCTCTGTATGCTTGCCGTAGTTCCCTCGTCCACCTTGGCTAGGGCAGTGTCAAGGGAGTTCCTTAGGTGGGTCTCTCTATTCAGGGCACTGTCTACAGAATCTCTGAAATCAGTTTCCAGCTTAACCACCTGTTCCTTCAGGGAATTCACCTCCCCTTTAAGTTCCCCATAATCAGCCCTCATAGCATTCACTTGGTCTTTAAGCTGCCCAAAATCAGCCTGGGTAACATACTGTATTCCCTGTCTGTCACCAGTGACATTTGATTCAGCCTCAACCCCTTCACCATCATCATCCCCCTCATCGTCATCATCATCATCATTGTCATCATCACCATCATTATCATCGTCATTTTCACCAGGTGCTTTAACTTCGTCATTTTCTATGTACAAATCACTCAACAAAGAGGATATTTCATCAGTAGGATTTCTCCTTGTGACAAAAGGTCCTGCAGTGAAATCTGGGTCAGCAAATAAAGGCATACTTTCATTCACTGGAGTAGAGGGAGCAGCAATAACTTCGGCTGTATCTACTGGGTGTTCTGCCATATTGTTCAATGTTCAATACAAAACAAACAAAACAAAATCAATTTAAATCATTCCCCGTACGGGCCACCATATGTAACGGTCAGATATTATATATTTGACTATTACTAATTTTTAAATCACGGGTTGTGAATGATCTCTTCAGATACAATTGATTAGGCTGAGAGTAGTGCACTTCAATAAATATACAGCAAATAAACACAGCCAGCAATAAAGCACGAAAGTTTGTGTCAAAGTTAACCCTTTTATCTAAATCAATGACAGGAAAATAATACATGTATTGCCAAATGTAGCAGATCGTGAAGCCCGACGGTAAAGTCCGCGTCTCGCGCACGCTCCCGCGCACGCTCCTATTGTTCCAATATAGTTCCCTGTAGCGTCTCCAAACGCTCCCAAAACAGCACGAAAAAAGTAATCCAAAAGAAATCCAAAAGAAACTTAATCCACTCCAGAAGCGGTATAATCCAAGTGAAAAGCTCGGATCTCCACGGAGAAAAGAAAAGTATCCACGCTGGATATAAACAAAATATAAACGGTCTCACCAGTCAGAAGAATGTCCCCAGCGTCTCTTCCTTTTAACGGTGAGTATTGACAGTTAATGTGGCCTTTGCTATGTTCCACCTATAGCTTAGAACTAGACAAATAAATAATCAAACTGGACCAGGTCTCCCGTGGACTCCCTGTCGGTTTGTTGTCTCGTTTCGGGGCCGCGAGCCGGCAGCTTCCGCACACTATATGGTGCGTCAGTCATTACCAGACAGACCCGTCAATCAATGTCAATCAATCAATCACAATACATCAAAATGAAAGCATAAACGTTTAACCCCCCCAAACAATAACAAAATGAAACATAGACATCACAAAAGATAGGACCTTACCCTTAAAGGATGGCGTTAAATTAAGGAATATTTTAATTCATAGGCATAAACTTTTAAATGCCATTATAAAACTAAATCCTCTT
Organism: Gymnoscopelus braueri; assembly: GCF_963280865.1. Taxonomy (NCBI): domain Eukaryota; kingdom Metazoa; phylum Chordata; class Actinopteri; order Myctophiformes; family Myctophidae; genus Gymnoscopelus; species Gymnoscopelus braueri. The sequence goes on from NC_137607.1 coordinate 10,239,719, forward strand.
TTACACATGTGTGGCAGCGCTACAAGAGGATAACACACTTTTAAGTTTTTTCATGTGTCTATGAGGTTGATAGAACTTCATTAAGCCCCCTGGTGGTGTTTTTATGGTGTTTTATGTCTTCTCTGACTATTTTGACTTTCTACCTGGAGGCTGAAAACTTGAGGGTCAAACTTGCCAATAGAAAAACAGCCCTTTAGTGACATGGTACAAATATACCACAACAGGTGTGGGCATGGGTAGGACGAGGGACTAGGACAGGTGGGTGGTGCTAAGGTGGTGGAGGAGGTGCGAACCAGGTAGGTACCAGTGAGAACCAGGTATACTTAATGAACTGGAGGCGTGTCCACATAAAAACATAATTTTAACAATTTCTGTATACTTTTTTGAAAAAAACATGTATAGTATAACCATGCATAATACCTGATGATTATGTTTTAGGGGGGGAATCACTGAAAATCACGGCACCCCGTCTTTAACTTTCAACATTAAAAGAAACTGTGAAAACAGCTAATCTACAAGCTCACAACGCGCCACATTACATTTTCACAAGCTTGGAAATGCTTGTGATTCCACCAGATGCATTTCAGATTCCCCACAGTGGCACGTTGTGAGCTTGTAGATCAGCTATTTTTTGCTACTATTGAAGGGGGCGGGGGGGTTGAATCAACTTGAAGTGTGTGAAATTCGTTTTTGCGTAAGCTCTGTCATATCTGTGGGTTGTATGAATAATTAACCGATTGCTGCTGGGGGTCCCTGGAACTACACGTTTTGATACTATAGCAACATAATTGAAAACTGTTAGGATTTAGAAGACATCTGTAGAATCGGCCTCAGGTCTTAATGGGTTAATCAGTAAAAAGTATTAACAAGAGCTTGCGACTGAATAACAACTACATTGGATCCATTGGAATCCAGGTTATTTTATTTTTTTTGCCATATCCTGAAAAGTTTTGGATATATGAGGTTTCCACCCGACAGAGACGATAACATATCAGGTAAAGCTCTATAGACACAGACAGGGGTGTAATGCCGGCGAGCTAGCCAGGAGATCCACAGGGAAGAGGCAGCTCTAATGGCATGCAGCTCCGTGTGGGATGGCAGCGCTGCATTTGTGTGCGTGTGCGTGCATCCGTGCGTGCGTGCATGTGTGTGTGTGTGTGTGCGTGTGTGTGTGTGCGTGTGTGTCGCTCCCCTGCCATTAGAGAGGGGGGGTTTGCACTCTGGAAATGAAAAATCGCACTTGTGCAAAGTTTTATTCCATCTTCTCGCGGACGTGAACTGCTTTCTAAACTTTGTACGAACACACACACACACACACACACACACACACACACACACACACACACACACACACACACACACACACACACACACACACACACACACACACACACACACACACACATTTGCATTACCATACTTGTGAGGACATCAATATTTTTTGTACAGCGATTTTATGAATGTCATTTTTTTTTACCATTAACTCTTTCACATTGGCTATTTTGGGTGCACCACACTGGCATGCAACTATAAGTACACTAATGGCATAATTCCAACCCCAGTCCTTAAAACCTAAACCTGTAAATGTGTAATCCTAAAACCTGTCCTCACAATGTCTATGTCTCAAATTCTACTATACGTGTCGGCCCACAAAAGTGGCATTCACGCACGCACGCACACACACACACACACACACACACACACACACACACACACACACACACACACACACACACACACACACACACACACACACACACAAGCATGCATTTCATGTATTTCTTTCCCGCTATTTGTCTAATTAGCAGCAGGTGTTGACATTTATAGTCATTTGTACCAATTAGTGAACACAATGGTCCACATTAAATCTTGTTTACAGCTCAATTTATTGAGAATTAATTTCACAAAATTACAAAAACACCAATTAAGCATCTGTCTATGATCACACAACAAAGCTGTTGTAGGAGAAATACTCGAATGTTTTATTCTTTATTACTTGAGTAAAAGTAGCAATACTACAATGAAGTAGTAATAATAAAATAATAATACATTATACAATAAAAGGCCTGCATATTTGTTTTAAATGAGTAAAGGTTGAGGTATTGTCAGCAGAATATACTTACTGTACCAAAGTAAAAGCATTTTTCTTTGTAAAAGAGTACTTAAAACAATGCTGATCTACAAGCTCACAATACATCGTGATGCAACGCATTGTGGGCTTGTAGATCTGCTATTTTTGACTTGCCAGCTTTAAAATAGGGCTTAAAAAAGTGGTTAATGCTTGTCAAATTTAAATCTACAAAGTAACTAGGAATAAAAGGGGAAAAAACATTTAGTGGAGTAAAAAGTACAATATTTACCTCTGAGATGTAGAGGAGCGGCAGTAGCTTATAAGTTATAGACAAATGTAAATAGGATAAAGTAAAAACAGCAGCGCTTGACTATAAACACTGTTACTGAAAATAATAATTCACAGAAAAAGCACCAATAAAGCATCTGTTTATGATCACACAACCCCACGTGTGTGTGTGTGTATGTGTGTGTGTGTGTGTGTGTGTGTGTGTGTGTGTGTGTGTGTGTGTGTGTGTGTGTGTGCGTGTGCGTGTGTGTGTGTGTGTGTGTGTGTGTGTAGAGCTAGCAAGAGCTAAGGCCCCCTTGGGGGTTCAAGGGGGTCCCCAGGCCAGAGGGTGGGGGATTTACGCACCGACCGTATCAGAGAAGAAAAAAGAGACTAATGCCGGTCACTGCCATTGTCACCGGGCGGGAACTTGTACTGTGAGGAACCAAACCAACACACAGGCATCGATCAAGACCAGGTCCGTCCCACAACTGCCTATACATGTGGATGTGCTAAAGAAAGATGCTGGTGCGGAATGCAACAAACGAGCCGTCCAGAATGATGTGTCGGAGAACAGGGATGACAGGAGACGTCGTTGGACATTGGGCTCGTCTGAGGACTAGAGTTGTCACCATTACAAATTAAGTTGACGATTAATTGTCATACAAATAATTGCGATTAACGATTTAATTGTATTAAAATGTAAATTAAAATTATTTTGCCTTCTGGCTTCGTAATAAAAATTGCACAGGGCAGATATGACATAACTATAAATGATTGACATATTTAATAATTGTACATGTAAAAATAGCAGAAATAGCTGATCTACAAGCTTACAACGCGTCACAAAGTGACGCGTTGTAAGCTTGTAGATCTGCTAATTCTGCTTTTTTTTATATATTTCAAAATGTGTGAAAATTTTTCAACGTGGAAACGATTATTGCGATTATCTCAAATAATTGTGATTAGACGATTATGTAATAATTGTGACAGGCCTACTGAGGACCTAGGGGTGTGCCGATATATCGTCCCGCAATATATCGCGATACGTTTTTGTGACGATATGTATCGTTTTGGGGGAAAAAAATATCGTTTTGATTTTATTTTATTTTTTTACAATAATAATAATCAGGCATGCAAACAGCCCCGAGGTGAAAAGGGTGACAACATGTTTTTTTTTTTTCGGGTCAGGTGTCACACTATTGCCCTATTTGGATTCAAAACGGCTATTGTAGCTGAAAAGCTACAAGTTTGCATGTCTGAATAATGCAAAAACTGAAATATTTGTTTGCATTTGCTTTTTTTCTCCCCCATATATTTTCATAATAAAAAAGTGTGTATCGTATCGTATCGAAATCGTATCGAAGTTGTGTGCCCAATATCGTATCGTATCGTTTGGTGAAATTAGTGTATCGGCACACCAGGACGACATAGAGGGTTGGAGTCGCTTGCAGACAGAGCAAAGCGAGGAGGCAGTAAACCCCAAAGTATTCACCCAAACCTTCACATCACAATAAGCGAGAGCAAAAGAACGGCTTCATGAGATCACCCAGAAGCTGAAGAGAAGCGGAGCGAGCAGCCTGTTATACTGGTGCCCTACGGCGCTAACTGATGAATAAAGTATGTTCTGTGACGTTAGGAGACCCATTATCACCAAGACACAGGGCAAAGACAGAACACATGAGAGAGCACGTCAATCAAACATCCAGGGGTTTGCAATGCGCTGCATTAATGTGTCATATTCCATGTCCATGAGCCAACCATTTCAGGCTCAGTCACAGAGAGATCTAGGAGATCACGTGATCACAAGATCTACTGCTCCATCCGCTTCCTGGTTAGCGTCTGTGGGGAATCGGCCGTATCTTAAGTTGCTTTTGTTCCCCTGCATTTTTGACGAGACATGGTATTTTCAACGGCCTATAAGAGGCGAACGAGGGGTCGTGGTGATTTTTTTTTTCTTTTCGTGGAAGCACAGTGAAAGGGCAATTGATCATACTGGATGTAAATATTCTCTGACTACTTGAAAAGTTAAGAAAAATGAAAAATCGCTGGCACTATCGGCAATTATTTATTTATTTACTTGGCAGGCACTGAATGAGTTAATGTTGAATTACTGCCGCGTTCCATATCGTCACTGTCTGGTGGAAACCTTGACACTTATCAGTAAATGGGGGAAAAAAAAGAACCTGTGTTCTGATGGATCCATGACAGATTTGAGATATTTAGTCAAAAGCTCTTGTTTTAGTTTTTTTTTTTTTTTTTTGCCTTTTCTACCTTTGTTGATAGTAGATAGTGAAGATAGACACGAAACAGGGTGAGAGAGACGGGGGTGTAACATGCAGAAAAGGCCGTTGGGAATGTATTTATTAGAGCCTATATGTGGTATGCGCCTGGACCGCTACCCCCCCCCCCCCCCAAGGTCTTGTTAATACTTATTTTAATTGGTTCAATATTCATAAAGCCCACAGACACTCTTAACCACTTTAACTTACACTTTCAAAATTCCTTAAGCGAAAACAGCTGATCTATAGGCGTTGTGATGCAACTCGTTGTGACCCCTTGTGGAAGGGCATTAACTTACGGAGAAATTAAAGATTAATTATGGAGATACAAGGTTTGACCGACAGCAACGATGTGTAAACATGACAGCACTTTGTTAGACTTCCGACTCAGTACACTTCTTCACCGAAACGTTAAGATTTGACTGAAGTGGTGGACATTAATTGAGTACTGTACTTCACTTAGTATAGAGTATTTGTATTGGATATTGATCACTTTCACTATACTACAATATTGTACTTTTGACTCCACTGGGCCCCAACACCCCCCGCGTCGGGGCCCAGACCTCCCAATCTCAGGACAGAGTTTTTATATGAATATATGACATTTTCAAACTTCATATATAATGCCTGTCTTTTCAAATAATCACGATCCCAAACGTAACTGTGATATAGTTAGAGGGTGTTTGAGAGGAATGTGTCATCACTTTTGCAAAGGTAGAAATGTGCTGGTGTGCACACTTTAAAGTGTGTTCCACCTGGAGTTGAATATGCAGTTTATATAACCATGCCAGTTCTTCTTTCATTTCTCCCTGGGAGAGAGAGGCTTTGCTGCATGTCTGCAGTCTGACCTGGCTTCACCTCCATACACCACACATTTCTTTCTCTTTTTTAATGCTTTTTCTCCCCTTTGTTCTCCCCAATTTAGTCGTTTATTCCAATTAACTCTTTGGCTGCCGATGACGAGATTACTCATCATATTTTGCTAAGGTGCTAAGACGAGAATGAGGAGTTTAGTGTGCTTTTCCACTAGATGGCGCTGTTCGCTCGCCTATGGATCACTGTTTGGCTCCCAGTGAAGTAGAGAAGCAGCGGGTCAGTGATCGCAAAAAAACAACAACAGCCCGTTCACTTCCTTGTTATTCGAGTTGGAAGAATGTCTTTTTCTCTGTTTCTGGTGCTTTTTTGGCAAAATCAGCCTACATTCAACTGCCCACAACTAATGGAACGGATGCTCGGGACGGCACACTCACATTATTATTATTTCCGTGGACTTAAAATCATTGTTTTATTTGATGGCCTTCCTGCCCTGGTATTTTTGGTCATTGTGGCCCTCAAAAAAATTACAACACCAAAGGCCAAGTGGCCTTGACCCTAAAATGACACAATTCCAGGCCTAGCAGACAGTAATCATTCCAGGCACCTTAGGCGCAATATTCCCTTTGGTCAGTATCTACGCCTTAGACGGAACAGTAGCTCATTCTCAGACTGACTTAACAAATTGTTTCTTGGAAAGAGGCTACGACAATAGAAACAAACCTGCAATCGGCATTTTGACTCAATATGCAATATGCACAGATATAAACTCACTTTTAAATAAAAAAAAAACTAGAAAAAAAGCCACCCACTCGCCTGTGCTTTTCTACTCAATACACTCCCTCGGCAGGGTTAATTAAAACAACCATTTTAAAACACTGGCACGTCTTACAATGTGATCCCAAAAACAATATCTGTCCTGATCCTCCTCTCTTTGCCTTCAGAAGATCACGCAGCCTAAGGGAGCGTCTAGTCCGTTCGGACAAAAATCCCCCCCCCGCCCCTCTCCACTTGGCCTCCTAACCACCCTACGCGTGGTAACTGTGCACTAATGTACTAATTTATTAATTGTATACAGTGCGAGGCGTTGTGAGCTTGTAGTTTGGGCCATTTTCGCAATATTTTTTCTGTGGAACCCAGTCAAACTAAATGTAAAGCCTGCAATTCCAAGTGCTTGTCAGGGTGGTATGGAGGCAGGGGGTTGGGAGGGGGTCCCCCAGTATATCAAATAGGCTGTGGCTTTCCAGGGGACTTTCAGGGAAAAGATCAGGGAAGTGTGAAGTTCTGAAATGGCACATCTGTATTAAGTACTTGTGAAATGTAACCTTTAATTACTTGTACCACAAGTGTGAACTTGAGCACACATTGAATGTGATAATTGCCCCGCATGTGCAGAACAAATCTTCTCATCTCATTATGGGGATGAAGACGCCTGTGTTGTGTTCTCTGATGAAGATGCCTCGGGCATTGAAACGTTGGTCCTTTGTCATGATATTATAGCACGTACATAAAAAAGCACCTGCTGCGATACGCACTTTTTTATTATGAAAATATATAGGGGGGAGAAAGAAAGCAAATGCAAACAAATTATTCTGTTTTTGCATTATTCAGACATGCAAACTTGTAGCTTTTCAGCTACAATAGCCGTTTTGAATCCAAATAGGGCAATAGTGTGACACCTGACCCTAAAAAAAAAAACATGTTGTCACCCTTTTCACCGCGGGGCTGTTTGCATGCCTGATTATTATTATTGTAAAAAAAAAAAAAAAAAATCAAAACGATATTTTTTTTCTCCAAAACAATACATATCGTCACGAAAACGTATTGCGATATATCGCGGGACGATATATCGGCACACCCCTAGGTCCTATGTATTCAATTCATCAACATAGCATAACACAATAATGCATGTCATCAACGAATACAACACATTGTATACAAAGGAGAAAAAGGAAAATGTCGGCAGAGAATTAAACCTAATTTTTCTGGGAATTTGTATTTACCGCCCCGCATTAATTGTTTGATGCGCGGTGGAACTCCTTTTGTTCAACACAACTTTCCGAGGGAGAGTCAAAGCTCTCATCGTTCACAAAGTCACTCATAAAGTCGTTCAAAGAGCGAGCCCAACAATATCGTTAGCGAATTATAGTTGTGGTTATAGTTGTGGTGTTGACGCTGCCGTCCACTTGAGCTAGAACCATTTTTAAAACGACATTATTTACAGTTCTAATGCTTGGTGTGAATGGCACATAAGGCAGTGCTTCTCAAAGTTGGGTCCAGGGGGTCCCCTGCTAAAATGTGTTCATATCACGTCACAATAATTTTAACCGCTTTATCCTTATTGTATACTTTGGCTACTCAAAAATAGCAGATGTTCATAGCCTGTACATCTGCTATTTTTGAGGAATCTTGAATCATTAAAACATTTCTATATACAAATCTTGTCTTCTGGGGGTCCCTGGCACAACGTACTTTCAGATGGGGGTCCGCGGCCAAATATGTATCATTTGGGGGGTACTTAACAAAAGAATTGAGAACCAAGTGCTGCTCTTAATGCATAATGTCTATATCAGTTGAAAATCTCATATGTCCAAAGCTGTTACTTTTAAGGATTCAAGTTAAAAAGTAGCAGATCTACAAGTTTGTTTCGAGCTTACGGATCTGCAAATTTTTTAAGCTTTTGTGTGACGCTGTAGTATGATCTAGTAGGAGCGTTAATTTACAAAAAAAGTTAATATAATTATGGAGATAAGAGGTTTCTGACTCGACAGCAACAACATCAAACTGTGGGTCCTTGAAATGAATAAAGGTTGAGAATCACTGATAGAGAATTAAAGGTACATAAGGTGTTATAGTTTTATAATGATATGATGTAGAGCGTGATTATGACTGAACATGCCCTCCATGGCTGGGTGAGGATGAGAGAGAGAGAGAGAGAGAGAGAGAGAGAGAGAGAGAGAGAGAGAGAGAGAGAGGGAGAGAGAGAGAGAGAGAGAGAGAGAGAGAGAGAGAGAGAGAGAGAGAGAGAGAGAGAGAGAGAGAGAGAGAGAGAGAGAGAGAGAGAGAGAGAGGACATTCTGCCTGGAGGCAACACAAACTTTTAATTAGCTGCAGCTATTTCTGGAGTCTAATTCACACACTCACAGGTAGGTCGACATAAACGCACACACACGCGCACGCACACACACACGCACACACACACACACACACACACACACACAGACACACACACACACACACACACACACACACACACACACACACACACACACACACACACACACACACACACACACACACACACACACACACACACACACACACACACACACACACACACACAGATTGGTGGGGGGTGGGGATCAGCGACCCATAAATGATGCAGGCGTTTCATTAAGCGATCAAAGCTTCACCACAGTAATTAACTCACAGCCTAAAACTGTGACAGTGTGTGTGTGTGTGTGTGTGTGTGTGTGTGTGTGTGTGTGTGTGTGTGTGTGTGTGTGTGTGTGTGTGCGTGTGCGTGCGTGCATGTGTATACACGTATACACATATCTTGCCTAATGCGTGTGTGTGTGTATGTGTGTGTGTGTGTGTGTGTGTGTGTGTGTGCGTGTGCGTGTGCGTGTGCGTGTGTGTGTGTGTGTGTGTGTCTGTGTCTGTGTCTGTGTCTGTGTCTGTGTCTGTGTCTGTGTCTGTGGGTGTGGGTGTGGGTGTGTGTGTGTGTCTGAACTGCAGTTTTAGACCATGGTTCCATCAACAACAGTGCAGCGCGCACCATGCCAAAGACCCCCGGTTTCAGACCCACGACCAACAGGTTGAGAACCACAGCGTACAAGAAAGTTACATGTCTATTAGTCCAGGCATTTAAGGTCAAAATGGGGGTCAACCTCCCACTAATTGCAACAAAACCAAACTCAGCTGATTTTGTATCCTCAATATGTCCTGAATCACAGAAAAAAAGTTGCAAGGAATCGTATGAAGGGAAAGTTTTGAAAATTACCTTTAAGTATAACGCTTTTTGGCCCTTTCTGCTAGATTTGACTATGCTGTATTTGTTCCTTAAGGATACAGAATATCAGTGACAAGAATTTATTATGATCACATAATCACACAACTGATCAAGTACTGATCAAACAACTCATTTAAATTATGCGCAGATTGCGCACACAATATCACACTACAAAATGTCAAAATGCTCAAATAGGTGATGTCACAATTTCCCATTGACGCCCATGTTAAAAAAGGATTCGAGCATGTTTTCTTGTCTAATTTCCACAAAAAAGGTTCAATACTGCCCACTATCAACCAGAAACTGTTGGATGTAGTAGGCCTACAGCGCTTGTAAAAAGAAAAAGCCTTAACCCTTCGAGTGCTATTGCTGCATTTTATGCATTGTTATGAACTAATGTTCATTTCATATAAGTGAATATAATGTTTTAGAAATCAGACCTTTTTTTTGTATTACTAAATCCGAAAATAGTCTGGCACTGTCTGGCACTGTAAATTCCACCTGAGGTTTCGGAGGACAATCCCTGATCGAAATATGGTGAACTTCATCATGGAGATGCTGTCAAACCGCAGCTTCACTCTACAGACCAGTAATGGCCAGCACAGCTGGCTCAGATGACTGAGGAATGGTATTCCGTAAGGGTGTGTTCTCTCCTCAATGCTGTAACATCTACATCTATGACCTACCAGATACAACATGGGGCGGCAGTGGCTCAGGGGTAGAGTGGCCACGGTAGAGTGAACTGGAAACCGCAAGGTTCCCAGTTCGATCCCGGGCTTGGGGGCTCCCCAGACGCTGAACCCCTAATTGCTCCCGATGAGCAGGTTGGTGCCTTGCATGGTTTCCTCCGCCATCGGTGTATGAATGTGTGGGTGAATGTAATGCAAAATCTATGTAAAACGCTTTGGATAAAAGCGCTATACAAATGCACCATTTACCGTTTACAACATGAAAAAAATATGGTTATGTGGACGACCTAGCCATCATGCTGAGATTACTAACATGGAAGCAAAGACCAACAGGGTGGCCATAGCTGAATGGGTAGAGAGCCAGCCTCAGAAGCAGAAGGTCTCAAGTTCGATTCCCGGCCCTGCCAAGTTGTTGATGTGTCCCGATGACAATACACTGAACACTTCTGAAACTTAATTTCTCCCATGGGATCAAATAGGTTTAATTATAATTGAAGGTGATGCAAGACGGTCTCAACCAAGACATGGGCACCATGGTAGCCTACTTCCGCAGGTGGCGTTTGTAGCTCAGCATTGGCAAGACAGTGTCGGCGGCATACCATCTTCGCAACAGAGAAGATGGTACAGTATCTTCACAACAAAATGCAGTGCTTTACATCAACAAAATCACATGCGCAGTGCTTCACATAAGAATGTATATGAAATGAACATGAAAACCGAGTGCATACAAATGCATAATGCATAACATACAGAAATGGCACTTGAAGGGTTAAGATTAGTTTCTTCTTCTTTTTTTTTAACAAGCACTGTAATGCATCCAACACAGTTTCTGGTTGATAGTGGACAGTATTGAACCTTTTGTGTGGAAATTAGACAAGGAAACATGCTTAAATCTTTTTTTAACATGGGCGTCAATGGGAAATTGTGACATCAGCACATCACCTATTTAAGCATTTTTCAATATGTTCCACCACTGGGATTTCTTAGGACTTTTGATATGTTATAACAGTATAGGCATAGAATGCCTATACTTAATATGCCTGTTTAGAATGGGCCACTTAATTGCAGCTTTCTTAAGAACCGCTCATCCAAACAAGTTCAAACTTGATACTGCATTTCTCTGGGTCCTCAGCAACACACCTGCCAAATGTCGACTTCATACAGTGTTCAGTTTTCAAGATATATAATTGTATGTGTAATAACAGTGTGGATGGCGGCCATTTTGAAATTTCCCTACATGCAATTCCTTGCAACTTTTTTCCTCTCATTCAGGACATATTTAGGACACAAAATCAGTTGACTTTGTTTTTGTTGCAATTAGTGGGAGGTCAAGTGCCAATATTACTGGACTATATGTTGTTGACCACCGTAATGTAATGTTACAGGCTTTACAGGACTATTTGGGTTCCAAAATGCTTAGTGTTGTCCGTCGCGCCTCATTGTTTATGCCGCCCAAAAGAACAGATCTGTAAGCTGTCGACACGCCATGACGCGGTGCGTTGATAGCTTGTATGTCTGTTATTTTGGGTAGCCAGGCGACGCACATTACGCGTTGTAGCAATGTATCTGGGTTTGAGAGGCTATGATTAATGAAAACTTACAGTATCTAGATTGCCAGTTGTCACAATATTGTAGCTCTGTTCGGGATTATTGCACATAGGTGGATGATGAAAAAGTTGCGCTTTGCAAACGGGGACAATACTTGGACATAACTACACAGAGAAAACTAAATGGAGCAAGGCCTACTTCAGAGATGTTTACACACCCCTGGAATCCATTAGAATAGTGGAAATGGAACGTTAATAACAGCCAACGTGAGTACATACAGCATAGTGCATTTCCTGAAACTGGCCAATTTAGCCAAATGCTACTGTATGTCACTGTGTACCACCCGGCCCGGGGGTCGGTCAGGGGATGTCCATGGCGGTAGGAGCGTTGTCGTTAAGCTCAAGAGACACTAGATGTAGGCTATACCCAAACACGTTGACATGTCATTCTTCCTTCAGAAAACATAATGTAGACCAACTAGCAGCAGTAGTCTTGATCAGGCTGTGTGTGAGCCTGTGCCTTCCGCAGTTGAGCTGCGCTATAAGACGCAAAGGAGCCTAAATTAAAGTATCCTACTATTTTGATAAACATTCAATCTGTGCATTTCTCATTTCGGGTTGGGTTTGTGGACCATCATAACTGTATTTCAGCCTTAGGCTACATCGTATGAATACATGATTAAATAAATTAAGAAAAGAACCCCCCCAAAAAAACGTTTTAATTTAAAAATGTTATCCCACGATTTTTGTAACCCATTTTTTCACCCAGTGCCAATTATCTAAGTAATTGGCATTGGGCACTACACTCCCTCTGCCAGCCTAGGGAGAGCCTAGAGCCGAGCTCATGCCTCCTTCAATGCATGAGAGCTAGCAAGCCGCTTCTTATCACCCGACAGGGGGGAGTTTCCCTGGTTAGACGTAGCGCGTGGAAGGAACGCGTTATTCCATACAGTTCCTTTCCCCTCCATCAGGCGCCCCGGCTGACCACGGGGGGGCAGTATAGAGACCAGGATTACTGCATGTTTCTGTAAGGGTAGGGGAAAAATTAAGAGACTCGAGACTTGACTCGGACTCGTGCCTAAAGACTCGATGCTCGACTCGGACTCGACCCTCAAAGACTTGAGTCTTGACTCGGACTCGGACTTGAGGCCAAAGACTCGACTCGGACTCAAGCTCAGAGACTTGTGGACATCTTTGATTCACCTGGGCAGCTACAGGCTGCCATTCATTTTCAGTGTTAGACCAGGTTCCATTAACTACCACATTACTGCTACGCTGCAGCAGCAACACACCAAGGTTAATAAAGTTTGGGACTTTTCATTATGTTTCGTTTTATTTTCATTTTTGTTTTGACTTCATGTTTTCAATTTCGGTTTAGTTTTAATGAGTTGTTTTGGAGTGGGTTTGATAGTTTAGTTTTGTTGCTGCACGGCCGGGGACCCACGTGGGAATACTTAGTGTGTAAATGAGAACATTATTCTCAGACCCAGACCACTGTACTAAATGACAACCTATTCTCAGTCAACATACTGTATGAGTTAAAGATGGTGGCTCAGCTGGAAACATGTCATTTGCAGTGGTGGAAAGTGACTAAGCACATTTACTCAAGTACTGTACTTAAAAAAAATTATCCCGCGATTTTTGTAACCCATTTTTTTCACCCGGTGCCAATTTCCTAAGTGATCCTGGGCACTACACCAGCCCTACACCAGTATTACACCTGTCACCCCACAGTAGGGAGGCCAGGGCCGAGCTCATGCTTCCTTCAGGCATGAGAGCCAACTGACCTTCTTGTCACCTGACAGGGGGGAGTTTCCCTGGTTGGACGTAGCGCGTGGAAGGAACACGTTATTCCAACCAGTTCCCTTCCCCTCCATCAGGCGCCCCGGCTGTCATGGGGGAGGCGGTATAGTGACCAGGATTACTACATGTTTTTGTGAGGGTATTAACTACCCTAGGAGACACGGGGAGAACATGCAAACTCCACACAGAAAGGCCCTTTCGCCAACCCCACCTAGGGTATGGGCGCTGATGACACGGAGGAGAAGACACGCCCCCAGTGCCCACAGCGTCCCCGGCGGGAATCGAACCCAGGACCTTCTAGCTGTGAGGCGACAGCGCTACCGACTGCGCCACCGTGCCCCCTTCAAGTACTGTACTTAAGTAAAATTATGAGGTACTTTTACTTGACTGGAGTATTTCCCATTTTCAATACTTTTACTTCTACTCCACTACATCTCAGAGGAAAATATTATACTTTTATTCTGCTACAATTATTTGCCAACTTTAGTTACTAGTTACTTTGCAGATATAAATTATTATATTAACCCTATTGTATACCTAGGCTATTTGAAAATAGACGATCTACAAGCTCACAACGTGTCGCATCGCATCGCTTGTAGATCTGCTATTTTCAAACGCTTTAGTACTTTTACTTTTGGTTCTTTAAGTACAATTTGATAACAATACTTTTGTACTTTCACTCAAGTAAATTTTGAATTCCGGACTTTTAACTTGTAACGGAGTACTTCTACATTGCAGTATTGATACTTTTACTTAAGTAAATTTAAGCACTTTTTCCACCACTGAATTTGTGCCACTGGCCGACAGACACGGCTGTTTGCCAAAGTGTAAAATAGTCATAAGTCCCTCCTGTGCCATCTAGCAGCCTTCCTCTCTCTTCTCTCTCTTTGTACACACAGGCACGTACACACACACACACACACACACACACACACACACACACACACACACACACACAAACGCACGCACGCACGCACGCACGCACGCACGCACGCACGCACACACACACGCACGCACGCACACACACACGCACACACGCGCACACACACACACACACACACACACTGGCAGTGTGGGAGAAAGTTGCTTGTTAAAGAAGCCAGTGTTTCATGTGCGGGTGCCAATCAAAACCTCTAGAGAGAGAGAAACACATCACTGTGAAGCTGCAGGGAGCCTCTGTCTGCTGTCCACACAATCAATGGCTTAGTCTGTCTGTCTGTCTGTCTGTCTGTCTGTCTGTCTGTCTGTCTGTCTGTCTGTCTGTCTGTCTGTCTGTCTGTCTGTCTGTCTGTCAGGGAGTCAGTCAGCAGGACAATGCGTCATTCATTCATTCATTCATGTATACCTTATTAATCCAGAAGGATATCTGTTCAGCTCCAGTTGCAGTACATTCATAAATACATAAGCATGATGATGAATATATAAAATACATTTCATCAATGGAAATAGAATGACGTGAAAAACTATAAGTTATACAACATCTAAAATCCTAACAAAAAACACCACAGACAGACAGACAGACAGACAGACAGACAGACAGACAGACAGAAATACAGTTATTAAATCAGCCAGACAGCCAGCCAGCCAGCCAGCCAGCCAGACAGACAGACAGACAGACAGACAGACAGACAGACAGACAGACAGACAGACAGACACACAGTCAGTCAGTCAGTCAGTCAGTCAGTCAGTCAGTAAGCTGCGTGTCTCTCTCTCCTCCTACAGTGTACAGAGTGATGACAGTTCTCTCACAGAGTCAGCTGACAGCCTTCCTGCTCCATGTGACACCTTGTGTCACGGCCCTGCACACCTCAAGGTGCCAGGGTGCTTCATCTCTGACACCCAGCACATGACAGCCTGCAGTTACACTTCTGTCTTTACACTCTGAGCTACAGGCACACGTCTTCACTGTCAGGAGGGGAAACCTTGTATGAGCTACAGGCACACGTCTTCACTGTCAGGAGGGAAACCTTGTATGAGCTACAGGCACACGTCTTCACTGTCGGGGGGAACCTTATTTGTCCAAAACTGTTACTTTTCAGGGAATTAGCCAAATGGATCCAATGTACAATAGCTCAGTGTTTCTCAACCTTTTCACCCCCCAAAATAATCATATTTGAACTGGGGACCCCCCAAAAATGATCATATTTATACTGGGGACCTCCCACCCTGACAAGCACTTGTCCACAATTGTAGGAGTTGAGGCATTACATTTGATTACTTGCGATGCAGTAACGATGCAGCGATGCAGGTCTTAATTAATGTCTTTCTTTTCTTTAGGTACACGCACACACGCCAGTGAGATCTGCTATTTTCAGAAGAGTTTTAATACATTTTTAGACATAACGATAACTTGCGAAACAGGACATTCTGCGTGATGAGTACTTTCTACTTTTGGTACATCACCGATACTTTTATACTTCTATTCAACTACATTCTGAATTCCAGACTTTTACTTGTAACAGAGTATTTCTACATTGCAGTTTGGATACTTTTACTTTAAGTACAAAATGTGAGCAGGACTTTTTCCACTGCATTTGGTCTCCCTGTTCTTCTATTGAGACATTTTGATCCTGTGTGTCTAGGTTGGGCAGGAACTTTGACACAATCCTGTTTCTTGGATACAGGCCAGACAGAGCCCATTTCAAGGTGCTGCTCCTGACCTATAAAAGCCTTGAATGGACTTGTAGCTCCATCCTACATGTCTGTCTGTCCAGTCTAATGACACGGTACATTCCAGGACGGTCGCTACGCTCCCACGGTACCGGCCACCTCACAGTCACACAACGGCTAATTAAGCCATCAAGACCGGGAACGCATCTGTATCATTTTAAGATTTGTTTGGGCTATTCAAAAATTGCAGATCTACAAGTTCATAGCGTGGCCGCGCTATGAGCTTGTAGATCTGCAATTTTTTTTGATCTGTGCTTCTGGGGGTCAGTGTTAATTTTGACAGCAAATTCTGATTTAATCTTAGTCCTAGCCCAGCAAGCACAGTCAGGACCCGGACCAATCAGTGACGTCTCGATTGGGGCTAGATCAAGTCAAACCAAGACAAGTCAGATCTGGCCCAGAATATCACCTGATTTCAACCAAAATTAATCCTGACCACAAAAATGTCACTTCCAGGACGTCATCTAAACACATTTCTCATCACCCAAAATTGCTGTCCAAATGTCCATATGATGTCCCGGTGATGACGTCCTGTAAATGACGTAAAGATCATCCCCATATGGGCTGTGATCTGGCCTAGTCCTGAACGTCACCGGGGTGATGACCGGGCGTCGTCATAACGTCATCATGACGTCATTGTGCTTACTGGGAGTCTTTTGGATAACACACCATTTAGATTTAGTCCCATTGTAGTCATCTGAAATGGTTTAGTCTTAGTCTTTAGTCGACTAAATATCAACACCGTAGTCTTTTAGTCTTAGTCTTAGTCAACAAAATTTACACTGCTGGGGGTCCCTGGAACAACATATTTTGAGATGGGGGTCCGCGGCCAAAAACACATCATTTCGGGGGTCCTTGACATGGAAAAGTTGGAGCACCACTGATAGCAACATACTGTTAGGATTTAGAAGACATTTTTAGATATGTATTTGGCCCGCGGACCCCCATCTCAAAATGTTTTGTTCCAGGGACCCCCCAGAAGCAAAGATTTGAGTAAATGTTTGCTCAAAAAAATATATATATTCAAATTTGCACAAATGTTCAAAATTTTTCAAAAATAGCAGATCTAGAAGCTCATAGCTCATGAGCTTGTAGATCTGCTATTTTTGAATAGCCAAATAAATCTTAAAATGACAGAGATGCGTTCCCGGTCTTAATGGATTAAAAAAACACAGTCGGGGACGGAGCATTCTCACATCGGGTCCCCTGTCTCTGGAATGCTCTCTCTTCAATGGTTAGAGAGAAGCCCACTCTTTCGACATTTTAAAATCTAGGCTTTAAACCCTTTTTTTTTTTTTTTTTACGGTTCCCCCTATAGCCTTATTGATTTTACACTTGTGTCCACCTCTTCTAACCTTGTGGTTTAATACTTTGTTGTAAATCTTTAGTGATTTGTATTATACGTATAGCCTAGGTGTGCGCTGCCACATATCGATTATTTTGATCATACGTGCATTTTCACTGCGTATTCTTTGTTCATTGTGTCTTATGTTGTATGATTTGTTGTGAAGTGCACAGAGACCCCCTTGGGGTGATGTTGCACCATAGATAAATAAAACTGAACTTGAACTTGTTCGACACAAATCTTGACCTGAAGGTTTCTCCCCTGAACAAGCAGGCAGGGTTAAAAAAAAAAAACATAGTGCAGCTTTAAGTAAAAATACGTATTTAAATGACATAAATCAGAGTAGTTGTTCCAGCTCTGCTCCGGTTGTTCATCTGTGTTCAGTTTGAACACAGATGAGGATGAGTGCCTGGCTGTAGGCAGAGACAGAGACACACAGGTCTTCTATAAGGGACATATTTTATTTTATTCACTACAATTACACTCATCACTGCTCTGCACACCTTATAGACACCTTGAACCATTTAATACAAGTGTACTGGAGTTACACTGTGATTTACATTATTCACCTTGGCTTTCTGACCGTCATGCCTGTTCTTTTTGTTATGCTTCCCTACTCCCTGATTTGAAGGCAGAGGTTCTATCAATTTTTTAAAACATACAATAACATGTAATCACATAAAAACAAAACAAAATAACAAATAAATAAAATAAAAACAAATAAATGCACAAATAAAATAGAGTCCTGCATACTCCATACGCCATGATGTGATGCAATGTAAGCTTGTAGATCTGCTGTTTCTTTTAATAAAATGTGGAAATTGTTGAAAAAGGAAAGTTAAATCTCGACAGATTTAGAAAATTTCACTATATGCACACAAACCCTAGTATACCCTGTTCTGGGATGAACATTCTACAAAAAATAGCCAATCTACAAGCTCATCATGTGTCACAACGCAAATATTATTAGTAGGCTAAGTGTAAAATAATTACTGTTTTTGACAATTGTACTCTCTTACACTATACTTTACTGCCCTTAACACTGCATGGCCTGCACATGCATGAGCATGTAAAAAACATAAAAATAACAACTCGCCGATGTGACGTGTGTTACGGTTTCAACCCAAACGCAATAACCTGGCCTCTGCTCTGCATGATAAAACAGACAGGTATGATATATGAGTCTGGGGGCTTTCATGGCTTTTAGCCATAAATTGGTTCCTTATGTTCCACTTATTTGCATGTGTAATCTGCTGAGCCCCCCCAGGGAGGTCAGAGGTCATTGTCTTGTCCCATTGTGTTGGTGAAGATGCCCGCCAGAGTGGCCACGTTCAACCTGACCTCCCTATTCTGGGCACGTCGTTATAGACTGCTGAGGACAGAAAGTCCTCAAGCGTTGTTCAGAAATAGCACAACAAAATAGCAGATCTACAAGCTCACGACACATGAAAACTGCAATTTTTTTGTGACAATATTGTTTCTTTAAAACGCAAACCTTTTTTGTTTAAAGGTTAAAAGGGGGACTACATTTGTGTTGTTGTTGCTAAAATAAGTATTACATTGCTCTATATTCTGATAGTAATCATTGCTATAGAGTGTTTGTCAGGATAACGATGTGGTCCAATCAGGAGAGAGAACTCATACAGTATAGGATGAACATGAAATTGAAAATAAACACAATTGGATTTGGAGCGCTATACAATTGAAGTTGATGAATGGGCTCTCTTTCCTGATTGGATCAAATTGACAACCCACCTGAACATGTATTCTCTGTCTATTAAAGAGCCAGAGAGACAAGGAGAGCCCCCTGTTATTGAACAAGCAATGATTACTATCAGAGTTTAGAGCTTTACTTAAACATACAAAGAAAAAAGGGAGGAGAGGGAGTGATAATTATAACCAGATTATCACGTACCATTATAGCTCTATTCTGACCATAATCATTGCTATAGATAGAGTGTTTGTTCAGTAACAGGGGTCTCCATGACACTCAAGCTCTTTAAACCTGTTCAATCCGGGGACGCATCTGTGTCATTTATTTATTTATTTGGCTATTCAAAAATAGCAGATATACGAGCTTGTAGATCTGCTATTTTTGAAATATCTTGAAAATGTGTGCAAATCTCTGAATACATATATTTTTAAAGCAAACATTTGTAACTCAAATCAGAAACAAAATATTTTGAGATGGGGGTCCGTGGCCAAATACATATCTAAAAATGTAGCAACAGTATGTTGCTATATCAGTGTCAAGGACCCCCAACATGATATGCATTTGGCTGCGGACCCCCCAACTCAAAATATAATATAGATAGGAGTTAAAAATGTTCCCTTTAAAACACTATATATATATATATATATATATATATATATATATATATATATATATATATATATATATATATTCAAAGATTTGCACACATTTCCCACGATTTTTCAACAAATAGCAGACCTACAAGCTCATAGCATGGTACTATGAGCTTGTAGATCTGCAATTTTTGAATAGCCAAATAAATCTTAAATTGACACAGATGCGTTCCCGGTCTTAATGGATTAATATAAACAGAAAATACATTTCAGTGACTCTTCACTGACTCTTGAATGAATGGATGGACGGACGGACGGACGGACGGACGGACGGACGGACGGATGTCATCTTGATCAGATGACTAAAGTACAACTTAAATTCAGCATGGGTCAATCATGGCATCAGATCCATGTCAGTCGGTTGAGCCTCTCACAAAGATTGTTTACATTCTCATTGTATATAGTTTGTATAGTTTATGAACGGATGATTAATTTTTTGATATTATAATGTTGTTTAGACTGATGATGATAGGTTCTTGATTTACCTATGATCCTATCTCTATGTATTTGATGTATTACCTCGTGTTTTCCTTGCTTGCTGTAAGTGGCTCTGGATTAAAAGCGTCTGCTAAATGCCTACATTGTGTTCTTGTCGGTACAGATAGGTGTCAGAGCAGATGGTAGACAGGTACATGAATAGAAATAGAACCATATGGGGAGAAAAATCCAATGTCACAGGGGGGTTTCAGAAACCTCTTATCTCCATATGCTAACTTTTAGTGTTTTTTTCCCCCATAAATTAACGCCCTACCTGATCACACTACAGCGTCAAACAAAAGTATGTGGCACGAAGTGACACGTTTTGAGCATGTCGATCTGCTACTTTTGCTGTTTTTTTATTTGAATACTGAAAAGTAACACATGTGGAGGAGAGGAAGTAAAGTTAAAACTAATTTTATTCTATAAAAATGGCCAACATATTTCGACTAGTTGGGCCTTCAATTAGGGCGAAAACGATGAAGACCATAACTGGTCGAAACATGTTGGCAATTTTTATAGAATAACATTTGCCAACAACGAATAAAATTGTGTTGGCAATTTGTAAAGAACACATTTTTGTTTTAACTTTACTTATCTCCTCCACATCATTTTTTTCTCCTCTTCCTTTTTTAAGTCTACATTCTCGCTGATCCTAGAAGCACCTTCAATACTTGTATGTACACATTTTTATCTCCTGTGAGCATCTGTTTGGCCCTGTTTTGGACTTTTGGGCTTTCCACCGACAGAGACGATATGGTTTCTTGTGTCTTTGTTTCGGAGTCTTTGTTCCTAAGATTATGCTAACAATGAAAATCGAAGACACAAAATAGACCATTTATGAAGAAAAAAAAAACGATCAAATGTGACAAACATACGAGGTTTCCCTCGGACAGCGATGATGAAAGTTTCCTTGTTATCTCATGATAACAGAACAAACACTTCTATAATGAGACAAGTTGTGATGTAGAGGTCACACCGATCAGCTTCTGTTCTGCATGTAACACATTATAATAACACAGGTCACGCAGTGATGTGACACGCAAAGGAATATTGTTTACCCTTTAAGACCGGGAACGCATCTGTGTCATTTTCAGATTTCTTTGACTATTCCAAAAATAGCATACAGTATCTGCTATTTTTATATAAAATGATTATATTATAAAACATAAACATTAACCACTTTAGCCCTATTTTATACCATTTGAAAATAGCCAATCTACAAGCTTGTAGATTGACTATTTTCAAACATTTTAGTACTTTTACTTTTGGTACTTTAAGTATATTTTAATGCCAATACTTTTGTACTTTTACTCAAGTAACACTTCACTGTTTCAGCTGAAGTGAGATGCCTATAGATAGATATTATTATTATTATTATTATTATTATTATTACCCTTATTAAAAGAAAATATATATATTGTGATACAAAATGCCTAAATAAAGCAATAGATATGAAATACATACTGTAATGAAATTGAAATGAAAAAGGTTGAGAATCACTGGGTTAAACTGTAGAATATAGTTAAAGGGATATTTCACTTTAAATACAAATTGAAATGTGTGTGTAAACCCTTTACACACACGTGTTTGTCTCTTTAACAAGAAAAAATGCAGTGCAAATAGGACTTGGTTTAGAATAGCATAAATTGTCTGTATGGTGTTATGGACACCTCATAGAAATTACACTATTTAAAGTATAGTTACTGCTATAGTAGGCTTCTACAGTAGAAGCAAGTACACTAGTAGGTAAACAACAACCAATAGTTGCTCGGCCCTGCCATCTACTGTCCACTTACTGTATTGCACGGTGGGAAAAAAAATAATGCTAAACTCCTCCCTCCAAGGCAAAACCACCCCCCCAGAGGGGTGTGGCTTTGATGGGTACCTGAGAGGTACTGATCTAGTGGGTACCCAATGTGATGATCTCAACTGGCTACCACTGTATCTGCTATTTTTTTGAAAAATCATTAATTTTTTTGGCAAATCTTTGAATATTATGTAACTCAAATCTTTGCTTCTGGGGATTCTACAAATAAAGTCTAAATCCTAAAATGTTTTTGAAAAACATATGTTGCTATAATAATTCTGATTGATTCTCAAACCCTTTTTCACGTAAAAAATATATGTATTTGGCCGCGGACCCCCATCTCCACATATTTTGTTCCAGGGCTTTTGGAACAAAATATGTTGTTCCGCCTGAATCAAAGATTTGAGTTTAAAATGTTTGTTTACACACATATATATATATATATATATATATATATATATATATATATATATATATATATATATATATATATATATATATATATATATATACATATAAATAATAATAAAAACTAGCAGATCTACAAGCTCATTGTGCGGCACTCTGTGCCACACTATGCACTTGTATATCTGCTATTTTTGAATAGCCAAATAAATCTTAAAATGAAACAGATGAGTTTCCTGGATTGAATGGGTTAAATGACTGTACCTCTGTCAAATTGGACCTTCAAGTGCCCAGATGCTATTCCAGTGTTTCTCTATGTGTTTTTTTCATGTCAAGGGTTGCCAAATGTAAACGTACCCTAAGAGAAATTTACAATTTTACAAAAATGATATCTTCAAGCCGACACCATGTGATGCATTGTGAGCTTGTAGATCGGCATTCTTTGTAATAGCTGTCGGGTTTTACTGTAAGAAGCACTTAAACCGTGCGTGCGTGTGTTTGTACGTGTGTGCGCTTGTGAGCGTGAGCGAGCGCGCGCACAGACGGACGCACGCACGCACGCACCCATGGTTCATACCGTCAGGATGTTCATGTAGGATGGACAATCAGGTGCAGCTGCGGTGGATCAGATTGACTGACTGATGATGACATGAAATATTTTATATTTATATATAATTAATAGTTCTTAAATCCATTGATTTAGCAAAATATTGCAAGGGAAGTCTCTCTGTGCCATGCCACTGTCCAGCAAGTTCAAGCCTGGTTTATTTATAGTTAATTTATAGTTTACTAGCCCATACCCGGTCGACCCAAGACGGACACCAAGACGGACGGACAGACAGACAGAGGTTACTCCAATTATATAGTAGGATTTAGGATTTATAGCGTGATAGTGTCAAGCCGAGCGAATATTTACAATTGCTGTGTTCGGGCAAGCCCGAGAATCTGGATAGAATCCTGTAGTGTTCTAGCTCATCTTAGTAAAGCCAGGGTGGCAGAAATGTACCCTGATGCCGACTCAAAGTGTGATCGCTGTGCCCAGACACAGGCACACCTTACACATAAGTATTGGTCTTGCCCACATTTACAACGGTTCTGGTCACTTGTGTTTGACACCCTATCGGAGGTCTTAGAAACTGCACTGCAACCCTGTCCATTGCTAGCTATATTTGGCACACCATCAAACCCTTTACAATTATCGAATCGAACGTTAGATATCATTGCTTTTGCAACTCTCTTGGCGAGAAGAAAAATATTAATAGCTTGGAAATGATGTGATGTACTTTTTAAGCCTGGAAAAAATGTAATTCTCTCTCAGAGGAACCACTGAGGGCTTCTTTGAGTCACGGAGACCTTTCATTGAATATTTCAATAACCAGACCTCTCAAGTTTAGAATGATCTGTGGGCGGACAGTGGATTTCAGTGTCTCTCCCATGGGTGTATATGACACAATGACAATGGCTGTGGCCCATGATGTGACCCATGACCTTGCTTGTACTTTTAATTTATTAGTAGGCCTACTTATTTTCAGTTATGTCGTTGTTTTATTTTTCTGTTTATTTGTTGTTTTCTGTTTGGGGGGGACTGCATGTTGTCTTTTGGTTTGTCTCGTGATGTGTGAAAGAAAAAGAAAACAAATGGGGGTGACTTTACATTAAATGACTTTTGACTATTATGCTATTGAATTATCCCCAATAAAAAAAGAATCCTGTAGTGCCTTTAAGACTATCTGATAAAATTATCTTATATTGTAGTGTATGATGCTACCAGATTTCGTAATCGTTTAGGATTGAAAAAATCCTGTAGTACTACAAGGCCAGCTTAAGTCTAGAGGGTTCAACTGGGTATTAAACTATTCCTCAGTTTACTGGGGACCCCCTGGAAACCCCCCCGAGGACCCCTGGGAGGTCTCCGGACCTCACGTTGAGACACCACTGTGCTATTGTGTGGAGCGGAGGCCATGAGACATCAGCTTAATTGTCTCAGAAATAACCACAATGTCATTAATTCTTCTACAGACCCTCATCACATCCATGTGTGAAAAACAACCAGAACGTCGAGGCACACGTTTTTCCATTTCTGACAGGTTACACAATGGTTGTTAGAATCCTATTTTAAGTCGAAGGAATGTTCTCTCCTTCTTTCGTTCTTTTAAATAAAGAGTAGCACTTTTTTTTAAATATTTACACCTTTTCTCCCAATTTAGTCGTTATGCCAATTAATTCCTCCACACATTTCTGTCTCTCCACTGCTGTTGTTGTACCCTACTGGCTCACCTGCCAGAGAGGAGCCCCCACCGGGAGGACGTATAGCACCTATACTCCTCCCGCCCGACCCTCCCCGCTGACAGGTGCCACCACAGTGCCTGTGGGAGTAGCGGTACGAGCAGTGACAATGATCTCTCCCCGCCGAACACCATCAATTTGTGTCCGCGGAGGCACTTGGCAAAGTTTGCAACACGACGGATTCAAACCCTATAGACTCTCTCTGGTGGTAGACAGGTACTTTACCCCTGTGCGGTGGTGTAAAGTAACTAAAATACATTTACTCAAGTGCTGTACTTAAGTACAATTTTGAGGTACTTTTACTTTTTTTTATACATGTTATACCTAGGCTATTTGAAAATAGCCGATCTACCCAGCTCACAACGTGTCTCATGGCGACGCGTTGTGAGCTTGTAGATCGGCTATTTTCAAACATGTTAGTACTTTTACTTTTGGTACTTTAAGTACATTTTGATACCAATACTTTTGTACTTTTACTCAAGTGAATTTTTTATTCCGGACTATTACTTGTGACATAGTACTTCTACATTGCAGTATTGATACTTTTACTTAAGTAAAAGTACTTTTTCCACCCCTACCTGGTGTGCCTCCCTAGACTGTGTGGTGGTAGACAGGTACTTTACCCCTGTGTGGTGGTAGACTTTACCCCTGTGTAGTGGTAGACAGTTACTTTACCCCTGTGTGGTGGTAGACAGTTACTTTACCCCTGTGTAGTGGTAGACAGTTACTTTACCCCTGTGTAGTGGTAGACAGTTACTTTACCCCTGTGTGGTGGTAGACTTTACCCCTGTGTAGTGGTAGACAGTTACTTTACCCCTGTGCCGCCCGAGCGCCTGCAATTCTCCAATTCTGACAGGTTTCATACACATGGGTGTTAGAATCATATTTTAATTGCAGAATACATCAGAATACTCCACAAAAAAAAGGAGGGAAAAAAAGTAAAATAAAATCGCTGCTTGTACCTGTATTGCCTAATTTATGCTCCGTCATTGTCACTCGCCGAAAACAGCCGATATACAAGCTCACAGCGCGTTGCAACCGCCACCCCGTAGTGAGCTTGTATATCGGCTATTTTCAGCACAGAACACTGATTGATGGCTTCGGGTTCATCGGGGTCTTCACTAAGAAATGTATGACTGTAACATTCTCTCTTGAACTTCTTAATTTGAGGGAATGTGTCATTCTGTGTGAACTGATTCTCAGCCCAGTGGCGGTTTCTCTGTTTCTCTCTCAACACATTCCCTACAGTCAGGGAGTGTTGCTGCCTAGAGGCACAATAATAATAATAATAATAATAATAATAATAATAATACGGCACTAAGTCAGAAATGTGACATTTCTTTCCCCGGCACAAACTTCCGTATCGTCGGGGGTAAACCTTGTATGTCCAAAACGGTTACTTTTTCAGGCAATAGATAATTTCTTTCTTCCAATGGATCCAATGTAGTGATTATTTAGCCACAAGCCCAATATTTATAAAGCCCACAAACACTTAACCCCTTTCACTTTAATGTTATTATATTATGGTCTTTGTCGGGTGGAAACCTCATAATATGAGGTTTCCAAAACAGTCCAAAACTGTAACTTTTAAGGATTCAAATTCCCAAAATAGCTACTAGTACTACAACTACTTTTGATACGTTTGTGTGACGCTGTAGTATGATCAAGTAGGGCATTAATTTACGAACAAACACAAACAAAAAGTTACAATATGGAGATAAGAGGTTTCTGCCCGACAGCAACGATATAATATGTGAAATATGGAGATAAAAGGTTTTCGGCCTGACAGCGGCAATATCCGCCTGCTCATGGCCTCTGCCTCATTTCCTCTCCTGTCTCCTATCTCCTTCCATTTCGCAGCCATCCGCTCGCCTCCTCTCACTTCCTCCTCCTCTCCTTCTCTCCTTGTCATCTGCTTTTATCTCTTAACTTCCTCTCTCTATCTCTCCATCTGTCCTTCTGACTGCACACTCCTTTTATCCATCAAACTGTCATCTCTCCCTATCTTTGTCTTTCCTTCTCCTTCTCTCTCCCTCCCCTCCCTCTCTCTCTCTCTCTCTCTTTATCTCTCTTTCTCACTCTATAGACGAGGGTTATGGCACTATGGACAGAGCCGACAGCACCTTACGTAGTAGAATGCGCTCGCCGCCCATTCCTCCTACCGTCCGTTCAGCACCTATCCAGCGGGAAGGATGTTGTCCCCTCCGACGACTAAGGCACTACCAAGAATAGAGACCATGTACCTCATCTACTAGTGTTCTCTGTGTCAAAGCGTAAGACCCAGATAGCCTACAGCCAGAGGTGTAAAGTAACTAAGTACATTTACAGAGCCTCAGATAGCCTACAGCACAGTGTCTGTGTCAAAGCCTCTCGCCGCTAGATAGCATAGCCTGGTTCCAGACGAATCTGCCATTGCAAAAAAAATTATAATGCACTGGCCTCTCTCAATAGAGAGTGGATTTCTCTCCCTCCGAAGTTGCGAGGGACCAATCAGGGCCCAGTATGCAAATATGTGGCGGGTTTATCACCAGAGGCATTTTATTTTAATTTGCCCCTCGGAAATGCAGGTTCCACACAGAGATTCCAGACTAATATCTGTGCAGTGATATTAGTCTGACCATGCCAGGCTGCAGATAAGCCTACAGCACCGCTCGTGCTGACGCTAAACTCTGCTACTCCACCATGAAGTCCAGGAGCAGCATTTCCCCCGGGCTAGGCCATCATCAAGGTCAGGGTTGTGATGACAGTATGGATAAAGTCCGTGTCAGAGTGCACCCCCCTCCTGCCGTACTGCACACGGCACCCGTCTGGCAGAAGGAGGTCCCCTGCACCGTGCCTGTTGTTCCTCCTCCTGCTGTGAGCTCAGTACACGACCCAGCAACGCGACAGGAGGTCCCCTACTACACCGCGCATCACTAATGACCAGAGTCCGGTCCATGACTGCTATACCAGAATAGGGCAGAGTGAACGTTCCGTACGATGGTGAAATGGTCATGGCACGGCAGTCCTCTTTCAGAATGGGAAGGCCCGGCCAGTACAGCCAGGTGGCAGCCAACCAGTGTTGATTTTGACAGCAAATTTTGATTTAGTTTTAGTTATAGTCGTTTGAATAAATGTCCATTTAGTTTTAGTCATATTTTAGGCATCTGAAATGTTTTAGTTTTTGTCTAGTTTTAGTCGACTAAATATCATAAGATTCTAGTCGACTAAATCCACAGTTGATTTAGTCAACCTAAAATGTATTTTGGCGGTGCCTTGATGGCGTCATAATGGCAGATTTTATACTTGGTTGCGCTCTGAATATAGCCGATCTACAAGCTCACAACGTGTCGCGTTGTGACGTGTTGTGTGCTTGTCAATCTGGGAACCCAGAGCCAGTGAGAATGAAAAACAGCGCCCTCTGCTGTTTGTACTATCTCTCACTGGCTCTGGGACAATGGCGACGTAGCACCCGTGCGCAAAGGAAACCGGGGTTTTGGTCTGCCTTCACGCTCCACTTCCGGGTGGTGCGACTATGTTTTCATTCCCACTAACAATATTTCTACACGGAACACTAACACCACTTCTCCCAGAGAACATGGATCGTTTTGGTTATAAGCCCACTTGTTTCTATGATGAAAGAGCAAGTTAAAATGTGAATATCTTTCCGTGGTTTTGTCTGCTCCGCGGACGCTATTGTTAAATTAGTTTCGGCTTGTTTCGAGTAGGGAAGGATCAGCGGACACGTAAATCCCGCCCACTACATTTGATTAGGTAAAGCGCGGCCTGCTTCCTGATCTGAAGGCACGCCCACGCCCACACAGTGCGTACACGTTATGACGAACCTTCACGACAGATTCCAACGCAGAGCAGAATCTGTTCTTGAGAGATTATGTGCTTGTAGATCTGCAACCAAACATAAAAGGACTTGTCTTTTAGTTCTACTGGATCTCTTCTCCACTAGTCCCTCACTAACATTTTAGTCTAGTTTTTTTTATTTGTTGACGAAATTGTCAATATATTTAGTCTTAGTTTTAGTCATCGTGGCTTAGTTTTAAATTTGTTTTTATTTAGCTTTCGTCAGTGAAAAAGGGTAGTTAGTTGGTGAACATTTTTCATCTTTTAGTCGACAAAATCAACACTGACACAGAGGCCACCACCAGGAGCCTTACTTTCAGAATGGACAGGTCCGCTACAGCTTGAGCCCAAATCCAGGTGGCAGCCAACAAGCAACCCACTAGGGAGGCACTCAGTGGTAAAACGCAGTGGTGTAAAGTAACTAAGTACATTTACTCAAGCACTGTACTTACGTACAATGTTTAGGTATTTTTACTTTACTGTGGTATTTCCAATTTGCAGTACTTTTACTTCTACTCCACGACATCTCAGAGGCAAATATTATTATTTTACTCCACTACAATGATTTGAAAACTTTAGTTACTACTTACTTTGCAGATATAAATGACTACGTTATAAAACATACATTAACCACTTTAGCCCTATTTTAAACCTAGGCTATTTGAAAATGTCAGATCTACAAGCTCACAACGTGTCGCGGTGCGACACATTGTGAGCTTGAAGATCTGCTATTTTCAAACGTTTTAGTACTTTTACTTTTGGTACCAATACTTTTGTACTTTTACTCAAGTGCATTTTGAATTCCGGACTTTTACTTGCAACAGAATATTTCTCTATTGCAGTATTGATAATTTTACTTAAGTAAAAAAAAAATGTACTTTTTCCACCACTGGTAAAAAGTGCCTAAGAATACTTTTTAGGCATAAAGTGCTCTAATGTACCACAGATTGTTGTCTGAGAGGTCATTATTGTTCTGACCATAAAGGGTCACAGGTATTCTTGACTTCGTTACCTCAGTAATCATTTTCCTGAGCTTATGTTTTCAGTACGACTTTCAAGTTGTCTTCAATGCAATTAATTCCTCTCGACTGAGAGAAACTTATCTTACAAAAACCATAAGAATTGTGCATTTTCTGTCAGAAATAATTGTCCTGTATATACATCCACATAGGAGAGGGTCAGCTTGGGATACACTTTTAAAACAAATGGCAGCAGTATTTCAATGTTTTGCTTTCACTTGGTATACAACCTTTGGGGACAATAGCAGCAAATCTCTCTCTCTCTCTCTCTCTCTCTCTCTCTCTCTCTCTCTCTCTCTCTCTTTAAAGTAAAACTATTACCTAATCCTACACTCCGTTGTCACCGAACACAGCAGATCTACAAGCTTACAGTTATGATCCATAAGCTGACTTGTGGGGCTTATAAATCTGCTATTCCTGGTGTAATATGCCGCCAACGTACGACCAAGTATATCTGTCCTCACAGTGTGTGTGGGAGGACAGTGATAAAACACACTGGTCTGTGTTCAACATCTAGTGTGTGTGTGTGTGTGTGTGTGTGTGTGTGTGTGTGTGTGTGTGTGTGTGTGTGTGTGTGTGTGTGTGTGTGTGTGTGTGTGTGTGTGTGTGTGTGTGCGCGCGTGCGTGCGTGCGTGCGTCCTGTCTTGCCAAGAGGACAGTTTCTCATAATTACTGTAGATTGATTTTCATGTGTATTAGTATTAGCAGGAGAAACGAGCGGGAAATATGTGTAACTGCAGTGTAGTTTCAACTATGTCCCCATTTTCCGTTTACTCCAGTACGATTCAAAGGCACTTTCTATTTGGACTTCATAGAGATTTCAGCTTGAAAAATAGAGAGATGTGGAGCGACACGCGCTGTCAGGCTACATTGTAGCCTAGGTGCCCAGACCGCTACGCCAGCGGTCCGGGCCTCAGTTGTTTGATTTGATTTGATTAGATTTTAATTGTACTACTGGTGCACATACTGTGTACACCAGGGATTAAGATGGAATAGTAAGTGTGTGTGGGCGGCTAGCAGCATTGTCAGTGTGTGTGTGTGTGTGTGTGTGTGTGTGTGGGTGTGTGTGTGTGTGTGTGTGTGTGTGCGTGCGTGCGTGTGCGTGTGTGTGTGTGTGTATATAGACTATACATAAAGAGGGGGAGGATGTTCATGTTATGTTGAGGCTCATGGCGCTGCTCTTTAAATGGGTTTATTATTCTTTAAGGCTGAAGCCCCTCAGGCAGATCTATAAGACCACCAGACCCACATATACATGCATAGACCCCCCTGGGACACAAAGAGCTCCGCTATGTACAACTAAGATAATATCGTTGCTGTCGGGCAGAAACCTTGTATCTCCATATTTCAAATTAAAATTCCGCAAATGAATACCCACTTCATCATACGAGAGTGTCGGAAAATAGCAGATCTACAAGCTCACAACGCCTCGCAATGCGAGGCGTTGTGAGCTTGTAGATCGGGTATTTTCACTATTTTCAAATGTTTTTTAAAATGATAATAAAAGAGGAACGGTTTTGGACATACAAGGTTTCCACCCGACAGCAACTATATATCTTTATCTATCCCTGGATGGGTCCTTGACATGGAAAAAGTGTGAGAACTACTGATTTAGAAGGCATTCGTAGAATCGGCCTCAAGTCTTAATGGGTCAACAGACCTTTATTGGTCCCTGGAGGGGGATTCAGGCGTCAGAGCATGGCAACAGCATTGAGCCTGGAACACAGACTGTAAAACCACAGGATATTTTAGCGTCAGTCATCAGGGGAACACAGGATTTTGCCAATAAACAAATAAAAATAAAACAAGTCTTATGGGCTCAATTATCAGAAAACACAATATAAACTTTCATAGCTATGATGATGACACCCAATTATACATCCATATCCCCAGATGATCTTGACCAAATTGACACCCTGGTCAACTGTATCACCGACGTAAGAACATGGATGTCAGAGAATTTCCTCTAATTAAATGAAGGAGGGAAAAAAAGTGCACGGTGGTGCAGTCGGTAGCGCTGTCGCCTCACAGCTAGAAGTAAAGGTCCTGGGTTCGATTCCCGCCGGGGACGCTGTGGGCACTGGGGGCGTGTTCCCTCCTCCGCGTCATCAGTGCCCATACCCTAGGTGGAGTTGGCTAAAGGGCCTTTCTGTGTGGAGTTTGCATGTTCTCGCCGTGTCCCCTAGGGAAGGTACCCTCACAAAAACATGTAGTAATCCTGGTCGCTATACCGCCTCCCCCTTGACAGCCGGGGCGCCTGATGGAGGGGAAAGGAACTGGTTGGAATAAGGTGTTCCTTCCACGCGCTACGTCCTACCGGGGAAACTCCCCCGTCAGGTGATAAGGTTAGTTGGCTCTCATGTATTGATGGAGGCATGAGCTCGGCTCTGGGCTCCATAGGCTGGCGGGGGGAGTGTAGCGCCCAGGATCACTTAGACAATTGGCACTGGGTGAAAAAGGGTTACAAAATCGTGGGATAAAAAATATTATAAAACAAAAAAAAAGGAAGGAAGGAAAAAACTAGATTCTTGCTGGGCTAACGGCTCACCTACAATCCAGGGCACTTCACACCAAGGATCAGGTCAAAAACCTGGGTGTCATTTTTTACTCTGATCTGAACATGGAGAAATACTTGAACACATCAGAAATGTTACAACATATCCTTATCATATCATTCTACCATTTAAGGAACATTATATAAAAATAATATTCTATGATTTTTCAAAGGTTTGTAAAAACCTCAAAATCTCTGGCAAGGGCAGGTATAGACGATGTTTTAAGTCTGGCAGTTAAAGTACCACGCTTTGGACACAGCCTGCCGGGGGATCTGCGGGTCTCTGAATCTGTGGACATGTTTAAAATAGCATTGCTTTTACCTAGATTGCTGCATTTCTCTTCCTGTTTTACTTAAAATAAGAATGCATTTCTTTGTATTTATAAGCATCTCTGCTTATTTTTTGTCTCCGCCAGGCCGAAAGGCATGGCGAGAGAGTATGTTTTACCCCCTGTCCGTCTGTCCGTCCGTCCGTCCGTGTGTCCGTGTGTCCGTGTGTCCATCTGTCTGCGAGCGGCTAATCTCCGAAACCGTTGGCCCGGTCGCTGCAAAACTGTGCACACACACTCCCTGGATGCCAATTCAGAACCTTTGCCCCACATTTTTTACATGGCCCTGTTATAGCGCCACCAGGAGGCCAATTTGTGCAAAATCCATTTTTTGATATTACTCCTACATATTTTATCCAAACATCACACAAATCAGTACACAGTATCTCTATAGTCATGTGATCAACACAGATCTGGCTACGGTTGGCTTCCAAAGTTTGCAGGATTGGTCCATTTTTAACTTAATTCCTCAAATCATGAACGCAGCTTGATATTTCCGTGAAATTTCACACGCACATTCCCACTAGGCCGAGGAAGAAATGCCACTTGGACATTTTCAAATCAGCCTCATGGTGGCGCTATAAAAGGCCAAATTGCGTTTTTAACTGTAACTGCACCGATCTGCGTGAAACTTTGCACGCATACTCCCTAGAGGCCAAGGAAAAACATCTGCCCTGCATTTTTCACATTAGCCTTTTATAGCGGCACCAGGAGGCCGACTTATGTAAAACACATATTTTGAGATTAAGCCTTCAGATTTTATCCAAATTTCACGTAAATCGGTACACATGATCTCTATAGTCATGTGATCAAGATGGATCTGTTTGATTTTTCATATTCCATCCTGATTGGCTAACATTGACATCTAAGGTTTGCAGGAGTGGCCCGTTTTGAACAAAATGCCGCAAATCATGAACGCAGCGTCCAATTGCGGTGGAACTTTGCATGTACATTCGCACTACGTTGAAGAACAAATGCCACCCTTTTAACATTGCCCTATTATAGCGCCACCAGGAGGCCGATTTTTCTTTTTTATATTACTCCTATAAATGTTGTCCAAACATCATGCAAATCAGTACACATTATCTCTATAGTCAAGTGATCAAGATGGTTCCGTCCGATTTTTTATATTCCATCCTAATTGGCAAATTCTGAACATTGCTGGCCCACAATAACCTACCTAACCTGGCGGAGACCTGTGCTCCAAGGAGCACTTTTTCTAGTTTTCCTCTTTTGTTTTGCCTTGAACCTTTTTTTCCCCCTGTTAAAGGAGAAATCCGGACATTTTAAGTGTTATCTTTGATATGTCGTTACTCACTCACCGAGGTATGAAGTGGCGTTGAGTTTTTCCAGCGATTCCCCTGTCGCGTGAAATCTCGCGTCTCGCGAGATTTCCCGAGGAGCGCAGTGAGCCGAGGACGGGAAATCGCGAGAGGAAAACATTCACGTCGCTGACCATGAACGCCAGCTCGTGAGTGATAAACAGTGCATGTGAAAGTATCAGGAGACACCATGAGGAGGATTTGTGGGAAAAAAAAGAAGTTTGGAGCTGTGGAATTAGGCGATTTTCACTTAGCCACGCGCCTCCCACTATGCCAATGGTGGGGGTCGACCAGACTCACAGACAGGGGAATCGCTGGAAAAACTCAACGCCACTTCATACCTCGGTGAGTGAGTAACGACATATCAAAGATAACACTTAAAATGTCCGGATTTCTCCTTTAAGCACATTGAACTTCGATTGATTGATTGATTGATTGATTGATTGATTGATTGATTGACTGACTGATTGATTGATTGATTGATTGACTGATTGATTGATTGATAGAGATCTCCAAAATATATGGGCATAAAAGGGACATGATCCATTGTCCTGCTGTCCCTCCATATTTGAAATCTTGACATTTTTAAATCATCATCCTATGGATGATGATTTCACTTCCTGATGACGACAGACCCGGAAATGAAGTTGTTTTAAAAAACAAAAGCTTTTACTTCCTGTTTATTTCCTGCAGTGAAATGGCCATATCTATGCTAGATCTCCGTTCCTCCTGCTTTACGGCACAACAAGCCTCATTGAAATGAGAAGGGGAGGGTAATTAATTAATTAATTAATTAATTAATTAATTAATTACCCTCCCCTTTCCAGCAAAAACAGCTGTACCTTAGAAAAATCAAGGAATATTGTCTGTCCTCACAGACATTGGCGCATTACACGCACAGGGTTGTCATATTAGAAGGGGAAAAAATAGTCCGGTCGCGATCCTCCATTCACGAGATATGGCCATTTCAATGAGGCTTGTTGTGCCGTAAAGCAGGAGGAACGGAGATCTGTAGATCTTTGACGTCAGTCCTATGGCGCCATATTGAGGACATCAGGGTTCTCCATATATTGGAATGTGGGGTTTTATCCCACAAAAAAAGTGTTTATCCCCCCAAAAAAGTATTTACCCTGTTTGTGTCGCTTTTATGCCCATACATGGAGACAGGCAAGGCAATTTTATTTGTATAGCACATTTCAACAACAGGGCAATTCAATGGTTCTCAATCTTTTTCATGTCAAGGACCCCCAAAATGATATGTATTTGGCCACGGACCCCTATCTAAAATGTGTTGTTCCAGGGACCCCCAGAAGCAAAGATCTGAGTTACAAATGTTCGCTTTAAAAATATATTCAAAGGTTTGCACACATTTTCACGATTTTTCAAAAATAGCAGATACAAGCTCATAGTGCGGTGCGCTTGTATATCTGCTATTTTTGAATAGCCAAAGTATAAAAGGTTAAAATGATTGTGATGTTATATTAATATATTTTGCTAGGGACCCCCTGGAACCCCCTCAAGGACCCCTGGGGGTCCTCGGACCCCACTATGAGAATCAATGCTTTAAACAGAACATCAAGCAAAGAACAATACTAGGTCCAATTCTGTTCTCACTGTACATAAATGACCTACCTGAAGTATGTAAAAATCTACATGTCCAGATGTATGCAGATGATGCCGTTGTACTTGCCCATGGTAAAAGCTATGCAGAGGTGTCAATAATCTTAACCTCAGCTCTGACAAGCATTCAAGACTGGCTTATAGATTCATGTCTGCTCCTGAATGCCAAAAAGACAGTCTGCATGGCCTTCTCCAAAAGACCAGTTGTGTTGGAGTCCTCAAATGTGTTTCTGGGTGGGGAGGAACTTGAACTTGTCCCAGAGTTCAAGTACCTCGGAGTCATACTAGACTCAACCCTAACTTTTAAAAAACATGTGAAGAAAGTCACAAATACGATTAAATTCAACCTTCAAAATTTCAAACAAATTAGACCCTTCCTGACAGTTGGAGCTGCCAGATCGTATCTTCACTGTATGATCCTATCACACATTGAGTACTGTTTTACAAACTGGTCTTGCACAGGCGTGACGATCCTAAAACCCATCCTATCACACATTGAGTACTGTTTTACAAACTGGTCTTGCACAGGCGTGACGATCCTAAAACCCATCGAACAGCTCTACAAAAGTGCGCTCAAGGTGTTTGACAGGAAGCCTCACTCTTATCATCATTGTAACATACTCAGGAGGCTCAATTTTTTTAGCTTCGACAATTTCAAAAAGTTCAAACAGGTTGGGGTCATATACAAGACCTTACATGGTCTGTGCCCGCCCCCCCTAAGGGAATTCATTAAAAGGAAGCCTGAAAGAGGAATCAGTACCAGAGCAACCACTCGAGGAGATTGTGAAGTGCCGCACCGGCAAACAACCTTCGGTCAAAATGTCCTCTCAGTACAGGGTTGTGTAGCATGGAATGGCCTTCCTCTACATATAAGGGATTGTGCTACATTTCCATCTTTTAAATTCAATGTGAAAAGATGGTTGCTTGAAAACCAAAGCTGCAACCATTTGTGATCATATTTTAGGTATTTTTTTAGGCTATGTGATGTAATGTAATTTTATTTCACCGTTTGTTTTCTGATGTTATTGTTTTTCTGTTTTTATGTTTTCTGTGAGGACATATTTGAATAGCTTTTTTTTTATTTTTTTTGGTGAGATCTGACGTTCATAGTGACAGAGCACTGTCCCAAAAAAAAAAAAAAAAAACAGAAGTCTCGCTAGACGAGATTGAAATCTCGAGATTTCAATCTCGTCTAGCGAGACTTCTGGTTTTTTTTTTTTGGTTGCATAGTGTTCTGTCACTATGAACGTCAGATCTCACCATTTTTTTTTTTTAAAGCTATTAAAAGAGTGCAGATGAGGACCAATAACTCAATCAAAGGCAGCAGCCAACAGAAAGGTCTTTAGTTGTGTTTTAACCCATTCAAACCAGGAACGCATCTGTGTAACCACTTTAACCATTATTTTTATACTTTATAATGGTTGAAAAGTGGTTCAAATCTAAAACGACAGATGCTTTCCCCGGTCTAAAAGGGTTAAAATAAATAAGGCGGCAGAACCTGCAGTTTTCTGGGAGTTTGTTCCAGATATGTGGTGCATAAGAAAACTAAATGTAAGCTTGGGAGAGATATACAAGCTTTGTACGTGGACAAACTGTCAACATAACGTCAAAAGGGGGAAAATGTATATATTTAGTGAATAAGTGGTGCGAGTGCGGTACGCTGTTAATGAGCAGACGAGACAACAAGCCCTCCGATGTGACGAGTGTATCTATATGCTCCTCTCACGCTTAAACCTGCTTTCACAACTTCTATGCTAATGAGCGTGTTCTCTGTGTAGCGTGATGCCTGTGTATGAGTGATGTGCACGTGTTTATCGCACGCGCGCGCGCGCGTGCGTGTGTGTGTCTCCAAATCCCTTGCAGGATTTGTCTTTGAACTTCTTCCCGGTGTGTAACCCCCCTCCCTCTCTCTCACTCTCTCTCTCTCTAAGTGCTCCCAAACGAGATCAACTGCGGAGAAATTCCGGCGCTCGCCGACACACACACACACACACACACACACACACACACACACACACACACACACACACACACACACAAAAATACATCAATTGAAGAGACACCCCCCCCATCCCCCTTTCTCGTTCCTTATAACACCCACCCCCTCTCCGTCAGACCCCCCCCCCCCTCCCTCCCCAATCCCCCTCTTCCACAGGCGGAGCACCGCGAGGCAATTAGGCTAACACACACACGCGTGTCTAAATATGCAAATGCGGGGGGGGGCGGGGTGTGATGTAAGTATCGGCCTGTTTCCTCTAATGCACTGCTTCTCAAAGTGGGGTACAATGACGACTAACCCCTCCCCTCCACGGGTCCTTGAGGGGGTTCCGGGGGGTCCCCACAGATTAATTAGTTAATCTAGCATCACAATCAGTTCAACCACTTTAACCCTGTTTTATACTTTGGTTTTCCGAGAATAGCCCAGTGGTGGAAAAAGTACTCAAATGTTATGTAATGTAGAAGTACTCTGTTACAAGTAAAAGACCGGAATTCAAAATGTACTTGAGTAAAAGTACAAAAGTATTGGTATCAAAATGTACTTAAAGTACCTAAAGTAAAAGTACTAAAATGTTTGAAAATAGCAGATCTACAAGCTCACAACACGACACATTGTGCTTGTAGATCTGATATTATCAAATAGCCTAGGTATAAAATATGGCTAAAGTGGTTAATGTATGTTTTATAATGTAATCAATTATATCTACTACAAAGTAACTAGTAAGTACTAAAAGTACAATATTTTCCTCTGAGATGTAGTGGAGACAGTAGAAGCAAAAGTATTGACAATTGGAAATACTCCAGTAAAGTAAAAGTACCTCAAAATTATACTTAAGTACTTTGACTTTGACTTTATTAATTCATGCTTGCAGTGGAGCCAAGGCCCCACTGAAAAAACTGCAGAACTTTACATTTGATGCATGATAATAATAATAATAATAATAAAAATAGATTAAAAACACAAAAATTGTACAGGTTAAAACATTTTCAGGGCAGCAGAGCATGGTCATGTATGCAGTTCAGGTGGCCATACTGTGTTTTTGTGCAGCTAAATAGTGTCATTATATAGCCTGACTGCAGTGTGCACTGTTGAATTTTTCAGCCTGTTGGTCAGCCTGTTGGTCTTGGCCTTGGGTTCAGCCAGCTTGTGTTGGTTCCTCAAAGTCCTGGCAGTGCAGCTGCCTCGTGTTGGAGGTAGCAGGTCATGCAGAGGGTGTTGCTCATTAGTGTGGTTGCCCAGAATGGGCAACCACACTAGATATTGGTTAAATAGTTTAATTGATATTGATTTATAAGTGCATTAAATTTCCCCATCCGCTTTAATGAAAAAGTGAAAAAACTCAAATTCAAGTATTGTTTTCTCTGAAACCGTAAGAGCTAGAGTTCCCAGATTTGGAGGGGAGGTTCATAATTTAGTCCAAAATAATTGAAAAGATAATTACACTAATCGGCCAGATGGTGGCGCTATAACAGCCCCCTTTACGTTTTGGCCCATAACTCTTGAACCGTAGGTCGTAAAATGAAAAAATCTTTACCCCTGGATTCCTTGGGTCATGACGCAGCTCCCCATATAGACCACGCCCATTTGCGTCAGGATAGATTTTCCGCCATTTTGAATTTTCTTCAAAACACACTTTTTGCACCTTTTCCTACAGATTTTGTCCAAATCTCACAAAAATATGTACACATGATCTCTGGACCCATGCGATAATCTGGATGAAACAGAATTTTGATAGTCCATACCGTTCGTCCGTAAATGGCTTCCAAAGTTGGCGGGAGGGGCCCGTTTTACAAAAAAGCCCACAAATCACGAACAAAACGTCCAGTCAATCCCAAATTTGAATCACATGTCAAGTGAGCTTTACTCAACAAATCCCCAAAAGCATTTCCACTTTGACCCATAGGGGGCGCCACAAATGCGCAAAATGTAACCGTTTGACACAAAAACATGATTTTTGGGGGGATCATTTCTCTCAAAAAGAAAAGCAAGTGATCTCAGGAGTGACATGAAGATGTCATTGGCCCGCTACATTTGTGGGAGGGGCCTGTTTCTTTAGTGGGAGGGGCCTATTTCCTCAAATCAAAACGGCACGCGTCACGAACGCGGGATCCGATCGGCACCGAATTCGAATCGCACGTCGCGCGTCCTCCGACGGTAATCCTCCCGGCGTAATCCTCGCATCCCGGCGTCCGCCCGCGACCGGCGTCGGCGCAACCACACTCTGCAATTGCCCTGAATTGCGACGCGTCTAGTTGTGCATGTCCTTGACCATCTTCACTGCAGCCTCCTCCCTCCTGCTCTGGAGTGATGGTAGGGGTTGTGAGATGTTACCAGCTCTCCTTTGGATGATTTTACAGGCACGTGTCTGGACTCGCTCTAGCTCTGCCTGTTGTTTCTTAGAGCAGCCCACTAGGAGCACTGAGCTGTATTCCAGACACGGCCTGATGAGAGTGGTGTAGATGGTGACGAGGTCATCTGCAGGTAGTCCGTGTCTCGCCATAACCGTGAGATAGTGCAGCCGCTTGGAGGCAGTTTTTATTGCATTTTCAATGTGCACATCTCCAGTCAGGTTTTGGTCAAGGTGGTATCCTAGATACTTTGATGTTTCCACAACAGGTACCTCCTGTCCCCCCAGCATAAGCGGGGGAGGTTGTGGTGGGTTCCGTGAGAAACATATTCTGAGTTCAACCGACTTTTTCCCATTGAGCATCATTTTGTTCTTTTCTGCCCATTCGTCCAGCCTTTGTGCCTCCAGGCGCATTGATGTGTCTGACATGTTGGATATGGGAATCGCTCTCGACAGCCCGATGTCATCTGCGTATCCAACATCAAGAGTGTCCTCAAACACAGCGTCCCGGGTGGCCATATAGAGGAGGAAGACATATGCGGAGACTACCCCCCCTTGTGGCACCCCAGATGTGACTTCAATCCAGGGGCTGTGGGCCCCATTTGCCGCCACTCTGTGTCTCCTCCCTGTGATGTAACTGTGTAGCCAGGCTGTCAGAGATGGGCATAGTGCTAAGTCCAGTATGTTTTGCATCAGGGTCCCGTGGTCAATTCGGTCAAACGCTTTTGACATATCTGCCAACAGTACTCTGACCATTGTTGGTTTAGAGTCGGTCTCAGTGAGCCAGGTGTGCATTGCTCTGACTAAGGCTGTTGTGGTACTGTGCTTGGGCAGATATGCATATTGGTTTTTACACACGTTGAGCACTGTGGGCATACGTTTTTTCAAGACAAAACAGTACAGTACTTGAGTAAATGTACTTAGTTACTTTACACCACTGGAATAGCCGATCTACATGCAACACGTTGTGAGCTTGTAAATGCAAATGGCCTATTTCGGACTCACAATACAATTAAAAAAGTGACCAAATGGTCAGCAGTTGGACTGGATTCAACATCATAATTCGCAATGAGTACTGCAGGACACTGTGAGCTACCTGCAAACCATCAATGCCCATACAGTGACCGAGAGGTCAACGGTCAATGAAGTCCTCACCCCATGCAGCGACAGAGAGACCAACAGATTAATCATTCACAATCCAGGTCAAAAAACACATAAAATGTATTTTGCCGGCAGCCATTTTGGAAAATGGCGGCCATATTTTTTTGTTTTGCGTGGCTAACGGGCTTTTGGGGAAAAGTAGGTCCAGAAGAAACTTTGTGCAAAATGTGGTGCTTGTATCACAAAGTGAACGATTATTCCCCCAAAAATTACCTAAGCTGCCTGAATAAAGACTTTGGCATCAACTACAGGACATTGGCCCGCTATTGTCAAAAGATTCCCGATGAAGACGTAAGGAGCACAGATACCACCACAGCATCAGTGCCAGTGTAATACAGTGAATATTGGATTGCATAGTATTTCTAAAGTGAAGATAATCGGCTAGTAAAGCCTGTTGATGACCTACTCTGAGATCGATTGTTCATGCCTTCCAGTCTGTGTAGGGGGAGCCACAGCCCACGTCCTCCATTCAATACAAGCTTTGAATGAGAGAAGATGTCTGTATATTGTTTCATACTATTCTCCCCTGTTTCAGGTAAATATGTGAGGAAACGTTATCCTATGGATACATATTGTTTCATACTAGGCCTGCACTCTGTGCTTTATGTGTTGCGATGAAGGAACATCGTTGTTAGTGTTTGTAGTGTATTCAGTGTTTGTAGTGTTTTCACTGAGCTAAAAAGTTAAGCTAATGTAGCACAAGCTACGTCTGCACGTTGCTGCCTGTAATGGGTTACTCTTGAAATGGGGATTTGAGAAGCTACAGTATCTACTGAGAAATGGTTTGGTGGATGCTTAAGAACTGGTGCACTATTAATAATAGCTATTATCCTGTATAGCACTATGTTTCATGGGTACATTTATGTTGGTTAAAGCCACACTACTAGTTCATTGGTGGAATGTTAATGTATGGGAAAAAGACAAGAAATGGGAAAATGAGTTTATTGACGTTAAAAGCAAGTAATAATTCATATTGATGAGTTAAAAGTGTTGGTATAAAATGTAATGAATGAAAACAGTTAAACATTGTTAATATCAATACATGCTTACCTATATACAGTATTTACCTAAACATTGTTAATATCAATACATGCTTACCTATATACAGTATTTACCTGGGAGTTCTGGAATGGAAGCTAATTACCTATACACTTAACTGGTTCTGGTTCTGTACCTGTAATGATGATTCATAGTATCTGGTTGTTCTGTGATGGTGAAGATGTCATCTGTTATGTGATTAATGAGTCAATGCAAGCTGTAGTAGTTTCATACTATTCTCCCCTGTTTCAAGGGTCCAATAGTATGATTGGACACGCTTATCACGTGCCACAAGCTTTAACAAGGACAATGTCATCATGTTCTTTGACAACCTTGAGAGGAGCGGAAAATAAGTCTGGTTGGATGAAAGGAGTAACATTTGGTGGACTTCCTGAAGCACTTCGTCACCCACTTAAAATCTTCCAAGGAGAAGCCCTCTCTTCTCCTCTTGGACAATGAAGTCCTCACCCCTTGCAGCGACCCAGAGGTCAACTGTCAAATAAGTCCTCACCCAGACTCTGGAAATCATGGGAGACCCTGGAACTGAAGGAGATTGTTTGTGTTTTTCACCAAGCTCCCTACAGAATCAGAATCAGTTTTATTGT
Organism: Gymnoscopelus braueri; assembly: GCF_963280865.1. Taxonomy (NCBI): domain Eukaryota; kingdom Metazoa; phylum Chordata; class Actinopteri; order Myctophiformes; family Myctophidae; genus Gymnoscopelus; species Gymnoscopelus braueri. The sequence continues at coordinate 10,282,394 of NC_137607.1, forward strand.
CACATCACAGGTTTACAAGGTAAAAAAGTGGGTGAAATTATTTTTTGTACATCGTTCCCATCGCAACATTAGTTTCCATAGAAAGAAGAGGGGGGGGGGGAGAAGAAGAGGGTGGGGGGCAGGTGGGAAGGAGATCAAAACAAGAGAGCAACAGAAGGCCAGACAAGTTATCTACATATTTACAAATTACCTGAGATAATAAAAAACTAAAAAAACTAAACTAAGGTGCCTGAGCATAGCAGCAATGTATTGTATACTGTGCATGTTATACTTATACTGTGCATGATAGACAATGGACGTTAAGGTGCTTAGAGGAAAAGGAGCACAATAAAAAAAAGACCAAAAAAAAGTCAGTGCGTTATACAAGGGATTAAGGTGCAAAAGGTCAGTGCGTGTCCACCTAGAGTGGACTGACCCTAGTATAATCCGCAAGTAGCTCCATGAGGGAGTGCAACAAAAAGTCATTTGTACCTGGTGTAGTCCACAGGTGTGTCCGAGGGGGGGCTAAAGTCCAAGTCATTGTCCCTGGTATAATCCACAGGTGTGTTCAGGAAGAGCCAGAAAAGTCTGCGCCGCCTGCTGTCAGGCTGCTGAACAAGGCCCATGCCTCATCCAGGCTTATGCCCCATTCAGCATTCTGACAGCAGCTGGATTGAAACTACACCAAAACCTGGTGGTGGAACTCTTGATACTGCGGTAGAGCCCCTTGCCCGGTCGCGGTCGTTGTAGGGGGTTGAACAGTCTGTGACTTGGGTGGTGCTTGTCCTTGATGATGCGCTTGGCTTTGACCACGCACCGCTTTTTGTACAGTTCCTGGAGCGCTGGGAGCTCGATTCCCATTATCCGCTCTGCCGATCGCACTACTCGTTGTAGGCTGATCTTTTCTCGGGCAGTGCAGTTCCCGTACCAGGCCGTGACACAGCCTGTTAGGATGCCTTCAACAGAACTGTTGTAGTACAGCCTGAGGATGCGACGTCCTACTCCGAGCTTCTTCAGAGGGCGGAGCCAGTACAGTCGCTGCTGAGCTACGCCAGGGGTCTTCAACAGGGATCCGGAACACCTGGGGGATCCTCATAGTTAGGGGGGCCAGGTGGGGGGGGGGCCCACCTGGCACCAGTGCACCTCAGGCCCAGCCTGCTTTCTCTTTCCCTCCTATCTCTGGGCATGCCATCCAACCAGCCAACCTCCTCTGCCACAACCAGCGATGGCATTGCCTTGCAGTCCCCCTCTGATCTTTCATGTCCTCTCCTCAATAACCCCTCACCCCATCCTCCCTTTTCTCCACAGCCCGTCCCGTAGATCCACCACTGGCCATCGCCAGGAACCCTCAAACCACCCCCCAATGCAACCACACCCCCGAGTTTGGCCTGGCGTTTTCAATCTCATCAAGACGTCATCTGTTCAGTCTACCCCTTCCGGCGTCAAGAGCTGGACGACTACCTGGTGGTGGTGCTCGACCTGGCAGTCAGGTTTGGAGGTTCCCTCTTCCGAGAATATCACCGCCAGTTTTCAGCCACAGCCACACAATGGAATGGCTGCGACAATGGAACCTGGCAACCTACTGGGGCCACTTGGACCTGGAACTCTACTGCCACATTTTCGCAGACAGAGTAGCTGTATCATGCATCAGTATTAGGCTTGCCGGTCGAGGAGCTTGGCTCGCCAAAGCAGATGAGACCTCCACATTAAGGTTCTCCCACTCCACATTTTGGTTTTTTTCCTAAGTGTTTGACACCCTTGCTGAGGCACTATGCTGAATTCTAGTAAACAATAAGCTCCCCTGCTGGATTCTAGTTAACAACAAGCTCCCCTACATCATCCACCTAGACGACTTCCTAATCATTACTCATCCATCTGCCCCTCCTGCCTCCGGCCTCACCACTCTCTCCTCCGTGTTCAACGCGCTAGGTGTACCCCTCGCACTGGAGAAAACAGAAAGTCCCTTCACTTCCCTAGAATTCCTTCACTTCCCAAGAATTAGTTGGCTACATGAAAAATCGGGTGATTTTCAGTCCCGCTCAGGAATAAATGCTTAAGAACTACGCATTGAAGGAGGCTGACATCTATGGAAGGCTGCGACAATGAAACCTTGGCTCTTTTTATAAAAATAAGTTTATAAAAATAAAATACAAAACATTTTTTTTATTTTTGGGTGTGTGTACCCGGAGAGAATAAAGAAGGTGATGGACGGAACGTGGTTCTGGACGGGAAGATGACAATTCCCATGACTCTGAATGCAGACCCGCCGGGTTATGACGGATTGGCCCACCTCCCTGCCGTCTTTGCAATAGGAGCAGATAAGGGCTACCTGTTGTATCGGCAGCCTCTTTATTGCAGGAAGTGCAGGGGGAGTGGACACAATGACAAGAGCTGTGGACATATTTAGTTATTTGAAGGAACATGGGACAAAAGACTGTCCACGGCCAAAAGCACTGTCCACGGACCACCTGTTAAAGGACTGCCCTGGAAAGGATGGGGCAGGTGGTAGTGGGCCTGGGAGAGGAGCGGCAAAGGAGAAGACTGGGACTGGTGGTGCTGGGTCTTCCTCTCCGGCTGGGGAGGGAGGACTGAAAGGTCCACAGACAAGTAGGGAGAAGGAGGGCTCTAAATAAGGCCTCTAAAGAGACTGGAGTCAGGAAAGGAGGTAGCGAGACTTCTGCCACTATCATCACCAATGATCAGTGCAGACGTGACTGGCCTGGTTCTAACCCCGACAAATGGATCACCAACACAACGTTCTGTACTGCAGCCTCTATGTCCCGTCCCTCCCTGTATGACTGGGGCAGAGTCCTGCAACGTGCGGGGTACCCGCCTTGTTGCCAGCTCTTAGTATCCACTTAGCACCCAAGCAGAGAACACCAGTTATGTGATCCCTTAGTTCAGTTTTTTGTCTTTCTCTATCAGTTATGATGGGCTTGGTCGTAAGTATTCTTTGACGTTCCTTTACTGTTTATTTCGTTTTTTTCTGTTGTTCTGGTAGTTTATGGGTGTCTGGTGAGACTACGGGCACTTAGTGCTTGGCTCACCAGACTCCCCACTTTTGAGTTTGGCCAGCCCATCACTTTATTTGTTTGGTTAGGATTTCAGTTAGGTCTTAGTTTTGGTTCACTTCTATTTATGTTTGCAGCTATACTCAGTATTATTTTGTGGTGTGCAAGAATAAAAACACTTGATGTATTATGTTGTATTTAAAATAAACCTCCAAGCAAGTGAGACCTGACTTTGTCTGTTTATTACTTTATAGCCCTTTGGTGTTCGAGCCAAGTTTAAAGGGCTTCGAGCTAAGTTGAAAGGGTCGTAACAGTCACACACCAATTCTTCATCCGAGCTGCTCATGTCCCCGGCTACCACATCTAAATAGCTGATTCCCTCTCCCGTTTTCTGTTTCAGAAATTCAAGAACTTGGCTCCACATTCCGACCCGCATCCATCCCTAGAGCAGAGAGAGGAGACACCAGAGATGCCCGTAGGACAGAGAGAGAAGAGATCAGTAGGACAGAGAAAGAAAAGACTTGCTAGACTGGCTGGAGTTGCAAGGTGGATTCAAACTCGGATCCTTGTGATTCGCAAGGCGTGGACCTGCTGTCTGAGCCAGGTACTCCTGGGGGACATTTTTTGTTGCATCATACTGCTTTGACCGCCCCTGACGGTCGCATGTGGAACAGAGAGAGGAGACAGGAGAGTGTCTCCGCCATACTAGATCACACATGGACAACATACGGCCCGGGGGCCGGATCCGGCCCTTTCACCATCTCATTCCGGCCCTCGAAATCCTCAATGAAAAACAAAATGACCCCCCAATCTTAAAAGGCAGCATTTTATGTTAATCATTTTGAGAGAAATTAATTTACTGAGTACCATTAGAGAATATACCTGCATTTCATATTCCATCCGTATGTACTCAAATGTTAAATGTTTATAATGTGACAGAGAAACAGTCTGCCTTGAGTCCATATTTATAATATGTGTTTGATAATGTGAGTGATACTGTAAAGTAAAATGTAAAGTAGTCATGTCTACCACATTCATGCTGCTTAAACACAATTCAGCACTATGTGTTTGAAGTTTCAATCCAATAGTCCAATGTGTGGCCCTTCATTCACTTTATCAAAGTCAGTATGGCCCCCTGGAAAAATATCCTGCCCACTTTTAAACTTTTACCGTTGGACGTTGAAGATGGCGGATAGAAGGATTGGACAAGAGAATACGCTGCGTTTATGCATGGTGGCCGAAAAGGGATGCTCCAGCTGTGGACAGAGACCGGTTTGGAAGGGATTTTCTGATTTTTCGGTAGCTGGAAGAAGTACTTTGCGTTCAGGATAATCCTCGGGAGATGGGGTATGATTTTACTTTTTATGGACAAAGTACGATTAAGAAATTGAAAGAGATTTATATGAAGCGGAAAAATAGAAATGTATCATGTATGTACGAATGTATTTATTTTTTATTATTATTGTTTAGTTTTGTTTGTCAGTGGGTGGGGGGAGGGACTAGGGAATGGGAGAATTGCTGTGTGCTGTAAGGCATGTATGTGCTGTACACCTGTTTCTCAAAAATAAGTTTATAAAAAAAAAACCACATAACTCACATGTAAGAAGAGAGGTTTCTGAAGAGTTTTGGGTGTGTGTACCCGGAGAGAACGGGGTGATGGATGGGAAGAGACAATTTTCATGACTTTGAATGCAGATCCGTCAGGTTATGACGGATTGGCCCACCCCCCACCCCCCTGCCGTCTGATTCTCTTCTTTCTACAGGAGCTTTATCTAACAGCTCCTGTAGAAAGAGGAGAATCAAAACAGCTGAGGCTTGGAATGAAATAATCAGATTTTTTACACCATTCCTCAAATACACGGCACTTATAGTCGTAGAGGTTCCTGGATGATGGAGCCCAGGCATTTTGAATAGTGGCAATGACATTGTGGGGAAGTCAAAATGAACTCAAAATAAACATCTTGCGCTGCAAATCTACAGGGCCAGGATGAGGATGAAATATCTCCTGTGTGCCTGAGAGACTAAGTCTCGGCACAGTGGGAGAGGCCACAGCTGACCATGGAGAAGGGAAATGATTTCTTTGTGTTTAAAGTCCCCTCAATGTGTGGGTAGCATCTAGCAGGTAGCATGTGACTTCAGATGACCCATGCTTTTCCATCACCTCCTTCATGTATGAATTTCTTTAGTGATAATTAACCTAGGAGTAGATAGGGGCTACCTGTTGTACTATCGGCAGCCTCTTTATTGCAGGAAGTGCAGGGGGGAGTGGACACAATGACAAGAGCTGTGGACAGGGCACTGCCCACCCAATCAAAATTGGGGGTAGAAAAAAATTAAATAAAAACATGTTTTGTTGTTTGTTTGTTTTTTGCCGATAGAAAAAACTACCATAACATATTATGTAACATTTATTCATTTTGATTGGGTGGGCACCATAGGCTGTAGGTGGGCACTGTAGCAGCGGTTCCTGCTACTGCTTCAATATTGTATTAAAGGACTGTATTATTCCTATTTACTAGACTCTGCTGGCTCTTTGTGATTGTCACAAGTGAGGGTGAGGGCTGAGACGAGTGGCTCAGCTAACTATGAGTTTCTATGTGAGCGAAGTATCTAGCGAAGTTACTTCTCTTAATCGGCTTATATTTGGTTTTAGGCTACTGAGACATTTGTTCCATTCCAGTGCCATCTTAGCGAGTTTTATATATATTGAGTCCGTTTGTGTAAATGTGAACGATGTATTGTTAGCTTTTATAGCTTGCCATGACTAAATCGTCTTAAAGGGATATTTCTCTGCTGCTCGGCCCCACTCAGCCTCACGGCTGTTCTTTTATAAGTAGGATATGATGTCATACGATTGTAGGACGACGTCACGCTGGCGTTGTGTCCATAGTCGGGCGTAATGCCGCGTCGTCATCGTCGTCTTGGCAACAGGCACCGTGGGCAGCATTTTAGACCCACCTGAACACGCACTGCTTAGTGTCTCTCCGAAGCGAGGAGTGTGGGGGGACTGTAATGGGCCGACTGCTCGCAAAATGCACACACAGAAAAATGAAGCAGCACCTCACGCTAGTAAATTAACCTTCTAAATCCTGTATGGATTGGAACAAAATAGCGTTCTAAACTTTTGTTTAAATCAAGGTATGGTTTTGTTTATTTGACTTCGTTTAAACCAGCAGCGAATGCATAAAGTCAGATCTGATGAAGAGAGGGCAGAGAAGTGTTCAGGCCACAACACAAAGGGCACACTGAGGAGAATGAGCTGTGTCGAAAACCCCCTACGTATAACCACGCCCAGCAACGTCTCAGAACGAATCAGCGATTGCTACAGTCTCACACACAGAAAATAACTTTTAGACGCACAAAGAAAGTTTACCTTCACCGTACGCCGTCACTCACACTGACTCAGTACTGTGCTGTTGCTAGTCCGGTGAATGCTCCGTAGCCTTCGCCTAATATCACTAGTAGGACGTCCATTAAAAAGAGAAGATAGCGATGTCGATGCTTTGTTATATCAAGCCCATAAGCAAAAGCAAACCCAGTGCTGCTTCTGCGTCTGCCTCTGTTGAGGAATGTGCCCTAGCAGCACATCTGATAACAGTAGCAGTAGCACTGTTGCTAACACAGAGGCTAACGCTACAGTACCCACCACAAGCACTGCCTTGACCCCGGCCAGTGCGGCCACACACTCGGCTCAGCACTTTGCACGGACACGGTCACGGACTTGAACGGCGATGCACCATCCCAACCCATAGTATCCAAATACCCCAAACGAGCATTTGGTGCCACATTGCGTGCATTTAATCCAGACTGGTACCGCACAAGACCGTGGCTGGAGTACTCCATTAAAAAAGACGCATGTTTCTGTTTCCCCTGTTGGAACTACAGTAGTGCCAGTGGCAATGACAGAGATGTTGTTTTTACCGTGCGTGGTTACACCAACTGGAAAGCGGAATTGGAAAGTGATAGGGGACTGCAGAAACATTCATCTAGCCACAGTCATGTGCAGGCTGCAGCCACTGCAGCCACTTGGTCTGAACTCAAAGTCAGAGATGCGACGGGACGACAATTGACAGTATGCTAGTAGGAAAGACTCGAAGCACTCGAAAAGAACAGGTACTATGTTAAAAGCGTCGGTGGTGTCATTAAGTTTATGTGTGTTAATGAGTTGGCGCTCCGTGGAACTACCAGAAATTTAAAAATGTGACCACAGTGATGCTGATGAGGACATTGGCGCCGGTCTTTTTTTGAAATTGTGTTGAAAGATTCTGTACCAGAGGAGCATCTGATTGGATTACTCTACTTACATCAACTTGATGCTGAGTACACCTGCACTGAAATATTAAAACATCTTTCTGATTCTGATTTTAAGAAACTGGAAGAGCTCATGTACACCAGGACTGGCAGATTGGACCCAACTTATGACTGAGACTGCATCTAGTAGTTCCATCTAGTATGGGATTTCTTCTTTTTATACATATAGTCCATGAGCCAGAGCCCCAAAATTGAGCAATGATTATCGAAAGAGTGGGCAAAACCAAACCTATATTAAATTGTTCATAGGGTCAATACGAGTAAATAAATATATGATAACCTTTCCACAGGAGCAGCTTTTTCATGGTTATCACACATTTTGTGATTTTCCCCATACGTACATGACAGGTGAAAAAATGACAACATTTAAAAAAGAGTTATCATAATGAAACTTCCTGAGTTGATTACTTACATGAAGACAATGATTTATCGTATTACAAGTTTTCTGAAATTGTATATTTAAATATGCAAATTGGACATTAAAAAAATATGCCCAAATTTGCATAACTTTCCAGAATCAACATTGGAACATTGGACAAAGCCAGAGTCAACATACTTATTTCATTTTGTTAAGATGTTGGAGTCAAAGTTTTTTAACGAGGGAATATTCAATATCTGGCTCAATTTTGGGGCTCTGGCTCATGGACTAAATGCCTAATTTGCATATTTAAATATACAATTTCAGAAAACTTGTAATACGATAAATCATTGTCTTCATGTAAGTAATCAACTCAGGAAGTTTCATTATGATAACTCTTTTTTAAATTTTGTCATTTTTTCACCTGTCATGTACGTATGGGGAAAATAACAAAATGTGTGATAACCATGAAAAAGCTGCTCCTGTGGAGAGGTTATCATATATTTATTTACTCGTATTGACCCTATGAACAATTTAATATAGGTATGGTTTTGCCCACTCTTTCGATAATGAAATCTTGTCTGGCTCATGGACTAATAAAGGGGTTGCTGCATTGATCATTGATCATGTGTTGAAACAGATCACAATTGATGTATAATCACAACTGATAATAAAGGGGTGTAGGGGGGTGTTGTCCGCTTAGCTTAGTTATTTTTTATTATGTATTTCATGTTGTTGTTGTTGTTTAATGTATTTGTACTGTTGTGTTGTTGGTCTTTGTCTGTTATGTAATGTCATGTTTATTTGTTGAAAAGTGAATAAATACTTTAATTACAAAAAAACATCTTTCTGATGCTGGCTACAGTGCTGACAATATAGTTAGCCAGTGTTACGATGGTGCTTCAGTGATGAGTGGAGTACGAGGTGGTGTGCAAGCACTGCTTCAAAAGAAGGTGGATAGATATGTTCCATATATTCACTGTTACAACCACTAGTTGCATTTAGTGGTTGTGCATGCTATGCAGGGTGAGCCATGTGCCAAAATGTTTTTGGTCCTCTGTAATTCCCTGTAAAACTTCTGCCATCACCATTATGTGTCAGAAATGTATATATGCTCCTTGTCTCAGACGACTAATTGAAATTCGCTGGACAAGCCATTATGAAGTGACAAGGTGCATTGTTGAGAATGAAGAATGTCTTTGCACCATCCTGTCATTTCAGAGGATGAGGCCTCAGTTGATTTTTGCACTGAACAACTTAAAATATGTTACTTATTGGGTGTTATCTGTCCCTTTTTCTTCATTAAGGGGTTTTCTTAGTAAAAAAAACACTTGCTCAAATAGCCAAGAAACTGTTTTAAAACCTATAACTACGGCTGTGTATTGGCAATATTCAGGCGATATGTATCACAATACAGTGGTTATGATTCAGTATTGTGATTACTTTTTATGCAATTAGCATTGGGATCTGCATTTGTATTTATCATATATTGCCTATACCAGTAAAAACGTATTAAAAACCTATTGCAATTCTCAAGTCTATAATAGTTTCGTTCACCCCTATTAGACTATAACTTTGAAGTTCTTTGCTGTATATTGAAGACAGCCCACTGCTATGCTAAGTTTTGGTTAGTAATTTTTAGATAGATAGATAGAGAGATAGAGAGATAGATAGAGAGATAGATAGATAGATAGATAGATCATACCTCTGGCAGGTTCAACCAAGCCAGGCAGATTTCAGGGTAAAGGTCAGACAAAAGGCAACACCTGATAGGATAGATAGATAGATAGATAGATAGATAGATGTTCTATGCATTTTGGGGGTTTTGCTGGGTTTGACCCCCACAAAAACATTTCTTTCTGTCGTGGAATTCTGGATCAATCGGCAATTGATAAGGCACATAGGTGTCGAGACAATATTCTAGGTGGAGGTGGTTATGCTTTATGTACATGATATCATGGTCAGAAGTACAGTAACACTCATGTCAGTGGTACGGTAGTTCTGCCTCGAGCACAAGGCAGAGATCATAGTTATACTGTAGCAGCCTGAAGGACAAACTGAACCATAACAAGATAGGCTGTACCAAAACAATAGCCATTAGGCCTAGTGGAGACATCTAGGCTCTTACAAGCTGACACATCATAATGTATTGCAGACGTATTATAAGGGATGGTATAATATAAAGGTTAGATATAAGCAGCCATATAACTTCTTCCTCACTGCCCACCCTAGTTCTACTGTCTGTATCCAGCCCTGGCTGTGGACAGATTTAGTTATTCAAAGGAACATGGGACAAAAGACTGTCCACGGCTAAAAGCACTGTCCACTGTCCACGGACCACCTGTTAAAGGACTGCCCTGAAAGGGATGGGGCAGGTGGTGGTGGGCCTGGGAGAGGAGCGGCAAAGGAGAAGACTGGGACTGGTGGTGCTGGGTCTTCCTCTCCGGCTGGGGAGGGAGGACTGAAAGGTCCACAGACAAGTAGGGAGAAGGAAGCTTCGACGAAGGCCTCTAAAGAGACTGGATCAGGATAGGAGGGAGCGAGGACGGGCCTTCGACGGTGCTGGGGCCTCGCCTCTGGTCTCTGGAGGAAAGAAGGTGAGGAAGGACTGAGAGACAGAGGAGGAGAGGAAGGTGAGGAAGGACGGAGAGACAGAGGAGGAGATGGACACTCGAGGGATCATGGCTCGATCCCACCCCGTGAGGGCATGCTCACCCGCAGGACCCCTGCGGAACACATGTTCAAACTCGGTCGACACTCTACCACCAGGACTTGCGCCCTAAACTTCAAAGAGTGCACAAGGCGATGGCTGTCTTCGATGCGGAAAGAATCAGACAAATGGGCGTGGGCGATTGCTGTGACGCCAGTGTGAAGATACAAGACGCAGTTACTGCAGAACCACTAAAGGTGCGAGGGTGGACCGCCGAGCAGGTGAAGGCATTGCACGAGCACGTTTCGAAGATGTTAAAATACTTGGAAAGTCAGCTCCAGAAGATCAGCAAATCTTGCCTATTGGAAGACACAATTGCTCACGGTGCTTAACGAGTTCCTTCAATATGTTGTCATGAGAATGGACGAGTGCTACGATAATTTGCAAAATTAATAAGACTGAAACAACCTCAGCACACAGCTGAGAATCCATCCATTGAAACAACAGCTCAGAATCAAGGTCAATCAGTCAGAAAGTCCTCAAGGACTGTAAAACCTTGAAAGAGACTGGTTGTGACCATTATTGCAGAGTGACGTGAAAAAAAAAGAAAGTAAATTGTGAAAACAGAATCCTCTGCATTTGTCTATTTGTTTTGGAAAGAGTACTCTGTATTTGTTTATATGTTTTGTAAAGAGTAATGCTTATTCAAGTTCTGTATTGAAGTTCATGTTTGATATTTTCTGTAAAGAAGAAAATAAAAATACTGTGACTTTAAGTTCATTGAAAGTAACACAGATTGTGATTTGTGAATGCTACTGTTAAACCTAAGTCTTCTTTAGAGGATAAGTGGCTACAGCATACATCCTCTGCTCAGTATGCTTAGTGGCTACAGCATACATCCTATGCTCAGTACGCTTAGTGGCTACAGCATACATCCTCTGCTCAGTACGCTTATGTGTTCAGAGAGCTGTATCTTGTTAAGTTGGTCAAAATTTAAAAGCATTGAAAAAAAAAACTTTTATGGTGTTGTGAAGTGTTGTGACTCCCGTGAGTTCCCTGGGAATTTCATATTTAAGAATGAAAATCTAATAGAGATGAAACAAAAAATATTTATATTTTAAGTGTATGTACACACAGTTGACCGTAACGAAAAGAAAAACAAATTGCTGGCAGTTTGGTTGCATATCTTAAGCATTTAATGTTTTTGTATATATTTTTCTACATCTTGTGATAAAATGTTCTTAATAAACTGTTTGCTTAAATAAAACCATACCATTGTCATACACAAGAGAAGGCTCCAAGTACAGGAATGTCACTTCCTGCTATGTTGGTACCAGTTGTATCGTGTACAGCAGGCTACCCAGCAGTGCCCGGGTTTCCACTTGTCCAGACCGCCAATGACACTTCCTGTTTAGCATTTAAAACAGTAGCTATTTTAAAACATTATAGTACTTTTACTTTTAGTACTTTAAGTGCATTTTGGTAACAATGCTTTACTTTTGAACGTGTTGGTCAGGGGTATGGAGGAGCTGGACCTGAAATGGTTCCCCATGCCCAGGTGGTGGAGCCGTGGCCGACAGCGGGACGCCCACTGGGACTCACCTGCCTTCGTGGTGATTCACCGGCAGGGCGGCAGAGCACACCTTAGCATCAAGGAGGTTCAGTCGATTACCACCAGGGTGATCGAGAACCTGGTGGTAACGGGATGCATCTTTAGATCCAGGGCAAGTTTTTTCATTGAAAATTTCCTCCTGTGGATGACCAAGATCCTCTCGCGGATCCCCACCCGTGTTTGCTTTCCTGGACCAGATGTTAAAAACCGAGCCCGGGATCAGGAGAAGTTACTGAACACCCAGACCATGCTGAGTGCCACGGCCATAATGCAGAGCAAAGGGTTCATACCATATGAGAAGGTAACTGCTCTCCTGCCCAGGTGCCTGATTCCCCAGCAACATCTGAGGGACTACAACATCTGCACACACATAAAGCTTCGAGACCTGGGCAAGGGAAAGTACATAGACCGCCTCAGGGATGACATTCCCCTGACAGAGAAGGTTCCCAGAAAGAGAAAGGCAGAGGCTGCGGAGGAGGCTCAGGAGCAGGCTCAGGAGCAGCTGCAGGACCACCTGCAGGAGGACCAGGAAAGGATGGAGTTGATGATGAGGGAATCAGAGGTGGACCATCAGGCGCTGGACCATCAACACACCGTTGAGGGACCGCACTCTGTGTCTCCCGGCCGGGACAAAGAAGAGATGGACTATGAAGGAGCAACAGCTGATACCACTAACAGGGGATCGGGAGGAGGTTTTTAAGGCATACATGAAGACCTGTCGGGAGACGAAAATACCAATGCGCACAAAGAATGCCTTCTAAATCAGGAGGAACATCCTTACACGGGACAGACGAGCACAGGACACTCCTGTCCCTGTCACATAAGTCACCTGAGGCAGGTCATTTTATTTTTATTTTCTCCCCAGCCCATCCATCCACACTAGTCACCTGAGGCAGGTCTTTTTGTTTTTGGGTTTTATACCTGCGTGCGTGCCGCTAAAAACCTGCTATACCTGCTCGCGGCGTTGTTTCTCTCCAGCCAAGTTTCACCAGCGCTCCGCGGCCATGGACCAGCAAGAGCTGGTCCTCCATGCCTCCGACGAGGACCTCTTCTCCTCGCCAGGCAGCCAGGGCTACGTCCCCGACACCAGCCCGTCCGGCTCGGACACCCGGAGCCGGCGGAGTTCCTCACGAAATTTCACCAGCCCAGCCGAGGCAGGATCAGCCTCCGCCGCCTCCTCCCGCTCCAAACAGCGGCTCGGAGCGCTCGAGCCGCTCCACCACTTCTCGCCGCTATGCACCCGACGCCGTCAGCCCAGAGCACGTGTTGCCCCAGCTGACCATCTCCGAGTGGACGGTCGCCGGCTTGCACCGGGCGCTAGCGGCGAGCGGCATCCCGTTCCAGCGCACGGGCCGTAAGGCCGCGCTGTTCCGCGCCTACCTGCCACACCTCCGTTCCGTCGCACCAGACGAACCTCGAGCAGCCCCGCCCAGCCGGGCCACCCGCTCAGATGCCGCCGCCCACCTGGCGTCCGCAGTATCACCTCAGCAGACACGTGCACGGTCCACCTCCATCCCCCCCGCCCCCCACTCGCACGTGGGCCGGCGCGCGCTTCGCCTGCCTCCAACCCCCCCCTTCCTCCCTCACGAGCACATGGACGGGTGCTTAGTGCCCCGACAGACAGACAGACAGACACGGCCGGCGCCTTCTTTATCAGTCGGGGCGCCAGGTCTGCAATAAATGGAGGCCGTGGAAGGAGAGTGCGAATGCGGGGTGGCAGCATCAGAGGTCAACTGCAGGCACCTACCCTGTTGCCCTGCACCTGCAGTGAGGCCCTGATGGCGACAGAACAGGAGAAGTTGGTGGTGCAGCGGGGAATTGAGGCCCAACTCAAAGTTTCGAATGCTATCCAAGAGCAGATCTTGGCGGAAATGAAGAGATCCAATGCCGAATTGAAGAGTTTCCAAGCGGAGATGGTGGCCTTGAAGAGGCAGAAACTACAGCTGGTGGAGAAAAGGCTTATCCTGGCAGAGGCCCAGTTTGTCCAGTCTGGATCCATCTCCGTCCCCATGTTTCCCCAGATGCAAAGTAGGTAACATGTCCATACGTTACTCCACAATTGAATCTATCCTGTACCATTTCACTAATCACACACAGAGTTAACGTTCGGCGCGAGACTGGCCTCTTGGGATTACCTCTCCATCTCTCAAGAAAACTAATAAGGTCTATCTTAACAGTTAACCTGTACTCTCAGATACTGTGTGAGAATGTTGGACATGGCAACGTCCACATTTGACGACTGTTAAACCAGCCTCCACTGCCTAGCATTGGACCTCAAAAGGTGCCAATGGTCATTGAAAAGGGGTAGAGGAGGACAAAAAGCAAAAATAATGTCAAAGAGAAACACATAAACAGACTCTCAGAAAGCCTGACCATGTCCAACTTTATGTTTTGTTTATTTTTATGCATGTAAAACGTAGTTAGGGTTTGTTTTTGTTTTAGTTTGTTTTTGTTCTGAAATGTCTGTCAGTATGTTTTCTTTTCAAATAAAACAATATCAGTACTACCATTAGTATTACCATGGCAATATTATATTGTTTTTGTTGAGGTTTGAACTGTGTTAATAAAAACGCCATGTGGCATACAACTTTAAAAAAAAGACTGTACAGAAGGGAGGAATGAAAAAAATAAGAGAAAAAAAAACATGTATTTCCAAATGTACATGGTATTTTTTCTATTATTTCTTGTTTCCTTAAAAAAAAAAATATATATATATATACAGTATCTATATATATATATATACAGTATCTATATATATATATATACAGTATCTATATATATATATATACAGTATATATATATATATATATACACAGTATATATATATATATATATATACAGTATATATATATATATATATATATATATATATTAGTGTTCTCCTCTGTTCACACCATCTGCAATGCAAACATGGTGCTCAATAAACACAAGTTAAAAAAACAAAACGAAAGAAATGCCTCCACTGGCTGTACACCATGTCTGTTCCCAATGCAGACCCTCCACAGAGAGGGAACAGGGTTGACAGTCGCCAGCCCGTTGTTCGCCCCCTAAAAGCAGCAGCTGTCTCAGCTTCACCCAGGGCAGCACTGGTTCTCCATCCAGCCCGCTGGCTGGGGACAGCTGTCATCCTGATGGCTGTAGTAGACCCAGGGAGACCCGCTACCTCCCACAGCACTGGGTACCATGTCCCGGCCCCTCTCAAGAGTTTAGCCCATTACACTGTGGAAGGACGACTACCAGACGGACCCCAACATCAGACGTCCTTATACCGACACCTCTCTCTCATCTATATGGCCATACAGGACAAACAGTCCAAAGTGACTCTCTGCGACATCTACAGCTGGATCGTGGATAATTTACCATTCTACAAACTAGTAGTGGAAAAAGTATTCAGGCATTGGAAGCACATGGAAGCAGTCCTTTACCACCTGCATCTCTTTTCTTTTTGTTTAGGCTTTTCTGCCTTATACATAGTGTATAGTGGAGATAAACAGAAAACAGGGAGAGAGAGAGAGAGGGGGAGAGACATGCGGAAAAGATTGTCCGGGAACGGGACCTGAACCCACGATGCGCTGTCAGGCTACAATGGAGCCTAAGGGCGCTTTCACACTATGGTCCCGGGTGCGCACCCCGGACCACATGGCAGATGTTGTGGTAGTGTGAACGTAGCGGACCGTTCCCCGTAACGCATCACCGTACCGCATCACCGTACCGTACCCGAAACCACCTTGGGAGGTAGTCTCGGGTCCGATTGCTGCGGAGTCGGGAACGGAACGCGGCAGTGTGAATCTATCGGAAGTGGACTGCTAATCATATATCATTTATATATTTTTTATAATGACACATTATTTTAGCTGGGTTATACCTTCTCATAGTTCTACTTGAATGTTGACAAGAAATAATAATCCCGCTAGTGTTTGAGTAGCGCGAGCTGTGAAAAATAATAAACAAAAAACACATGTGTGGCGAACGTATTTATAAGGATAAATACACCAAGGATTAGTCCGTGACGTCATACCAAGGATGCGTCCGTGACGCGAATATCATATTAACAGGCGACGTTACATTTTGAGGTTTCAAAGACCAGTGCACACACTGCTTTGGTTGTGTATTGTTGATCTGTTGTTATTATAACTCAAGACAACGTCAGGAACACAGTCAAACTTTATTATTCACTCTAGAGTGACTTTTCTTCTGTGAATGACATTCACTCTCCCAAAGCCCCATAGTCAACAGCGCCCCCATGAGGCACATATTTACCATTACTGTTCAATGAAAATGGTCTCGAGTGCGTTAGAATCTTGGCCAGTGTGAATGCTGGCCAGCCAAGCGTACTCGGGAACGGTTTGATTCAAACGAACCCAGTCTGAAACCGCCCTAAGTACCGCCCTAGGGCAGTGGTACAGTAAGTATTTGACTGCTGAACTTACGTACATTACGCACATTATGATATATTATCATAATTTTCATAATTATATATTCAATTACACAGTTGTTCCTTACTTAGATTAACATTTTGTTTTCAAATATGATGCCTTGTATGAACCTTCCAGCAATATGTTTAAAAGATGCATCATTATCAGTCCTCATGAGGGGATTATTAAGGCTAAGCAATCTGATGGCGGTCATTAAATGTATTCAGCAAATGTTGTGTTCCTGTGGGTTGAGGGCGTTGTACCCATGCACAGCCGACAAAGACAGCTAGGCTTGAAAAAGGAAATATAAGTGGTGTGTTAGTGTGTGGTAGCCTAGAAGTTAAACTGAAATTCTGATGTGTTGCAGTCAAAGTGAGGTAGCGCGGTTGATCGAAATCCATCGAAAGGACCATCAAGCTGTTCCAAAAGGCATCTCCTTTCCGCTCCTTTCCCTATATTGGATGAGCCAGTTTGCCATTCATTGTTTTCTTTAAGAAAACATATATGTGGTACTCTCAGCTTTGATATCTTATATATCACTCTTATTAAGATTAAGTCTCTCTGAGACAACCAATAACGTTTTTGTTTGTTTTTCTCGAGATGACGAGCAAGAAGGTAGTCATTTTTTTTTGAAAGGCCTTGGTGTGGACATTGCCGGCAGGATGAGGACAATCGTGCCGGGAATGTTCACACAACTTGCCAAGATGTCCGCCACGGGCGAGCAAGTGATGGGCAAGATCAGGGACGTGCTGGCCACTGGAAATTCGGGCAAATTGATTGATTGATTGATTGAAATTTTTATTAGGCAAAAGAATGTCAAACAACACAGTTACATTTATAATGCTTTTGTCTAAAAGGTCCGGCCAAAAAAGTCCTTGCGGACTTGTTCCCGTTGGGGTCCTTGAATTAATTTCATAGACATATATAGTAGCAACCAAACAGTTCAAAAATCAACATGAAAATACAGATAATACAGAAAAAAAATACAACTATGTACCAAAAAAATAAGCACTTTCGGCCTCCAGAAAGATGAGTTTTTAGGGCTGTTTTGAATGAGCCCAGCGAACTGCATTTTTTGAGGGATGGGGTTAGACTATTCCATTCCTTGGTGGCTGTGCTATAGAAGGAGAATTTGCCCATGTTTGTTTTATGGGTGGGTGGTACCAGATTGTTGTTTACGCTCCCTCTAGTTTCGTGGCTGTGGGTGTCACTAACTTTTTCGAGGTATTTATACAGATATGCGGGTATAGGGGGCATTTCGGGCAAATCTGCATTTACAATTTTGAAGACCAGACCCATTTTTAGTTGTTTAACCCTGTCTTCCACCCTGAGCCAGCCTAGGCTGGCAAAGTGAGTGGGAGAGAGGTGGGTCATGGGCCCCAGTCCGAGAAGTAGTCGGATCAGTTTGTTTTGGGAGGTTTGAAGCTTAGTCTGCAGTGACACTGAGGTGTTAGAGTACCAAGAGGAGCTAGCATAGTCAAAAAGGGGCTGAATCAGGGCCCCCGAGAGGGTCCTGAGGGCCTGAGGGTTGACAAAAGAGGAAACTCTGCCCATAAATCTGGTTCTCTGGTTTACTCCTTTGACCACCTTTGTTGCCATGCTTTCACCTGACAGGTATTTGTCAAGAATACATCCCAAATAGGTAATCTCTTCTTTGCTAGTGATGATTGTGTCATCGACTATGACCTTGAAGTCATCTACCTTCATTTTACTGAGGGAATGTTTGGTCCCAAATAGGATGGATTCAGTTTTCCCAAGGTGTAGTGACAGTTTGTTATCGGTAAGCCAGGTACGGATTTTTGAGAGTTCAGAGCTGAGAGCTTCCTCAACTTGCAACTTGTCCTCACCCGAGATCAGGAGTGCCGAGTCATCAGCGAACAGGAACAGTTTGCAGTTACAGGCAGCATTCATGTCGTTAATGTATACAAAAAAAGCCCCCTGCCCCTTCCCCGAGTGTCGTAAGGTTTTGGCCGACATGAAGGGACACCTCAGAAAAAAACACCTACTGAAGAACCCTGAGGAAATTGTGATTTTCCTGAAGTTGGCCAGGGGGAGGATTCGCATTTCCCAGGTTCCTTGCCCCACGTGCCAAAAAAAAACTGCCAAAGTCTAAAGGCACTTGGAGATGCATCTAAAGGGGGAGAAGGACCGAGAAGAGCGCGCCCGCACTCGCAGGCTCCTCTTACACCTCGCCACCTGGGAGGAGGTGAAAAGATTAGTTGGAGCGCTGCGGGCCTCTGCCCCAGCAGTAGCAGTGGTCTCAGAATTTGATTTAATTGAAGGAACCCCGCCGGTTCCCCAGGAAGTTCCCCAGGAAGCCCCGGTTCCAATTCCAGAACGGTCGCGCCATTCCAGGCCGCCAAACGGCCGGTGGGCCACCCAAAAAAAAAATATATTATTTACGTATTTATTTTTCTATTTAAAATGTTTTTTGCTCCCGTTTTAGGATTATTACGGTAATTTCCGGGTTGCGCGGCCAAATTATTAGTTACGTTACTGTTTGGGCTGCGACGTTTTTCAGCAGTGGCGTAATTTACATAGGGTTGCTGGGTTAAAACACCCCCCACCCGTTGACAAACCCCCCCCCCCCCCCCATCTACATTGCGAGGGCGGGAGAGGTCGAAATAAAGGTACACAGAAGCCTGGAGAGAGAGAGACGTGGAAGGGCCGTGGACGGAGGAGAAGCCAGTGGATGGAGGAGGAAAAGAAGGAGTATAAGCCGGATGAAGCCTGAGCCACTTATTAGTTATTGTTAACCAAAAATGTAAATAAACTTATAAATAAGATTAAGTCTCTGACTTTCATAATATTTATATCAATAGTTTATAAGCATTTAATATTTCACATTTAAACACGTTCAACCTGTGTAAAAAGGTGACCGAATAGGCCATTTACTTTTCTCTGTCATGTTATAGTTGTTTGAAATGTTGAATTGTTGAGCAAGTATTCTGTTTTTGAGTTGCCATTGAGTTGTTGAGCAAGTATTCTGTTTTTGAGTTGCCATAATGTAAAGATCATATCAGTTTACAATAAGATAAGCTCTTATCCTGCTTATGAGGACCTCCAAATGCCAACTTTAGCTGGAATATTGATAAATATATCCAGCTATATATCAGTGATTTTTGCAAAGTGTGCGACCTTTGGAGATCAAATGTAGATAAAAGACTAATTTGACAACCCTACTTGAACTACACTGACAAAAGTGCCTTCTACTTTCAGAAATGGCTATTAAGCCATCGACAGAGGAAGCAAACGAGTGGGTATTTGAAAATGCAAACTCCACGATCTGTGGCATCATTTTTAAGTATTTGTTGGCACATCAGCCATCTTCAGCAAAGGTCTAGATAGCTATTGTGATAAGATTCTGAGGGATCATTATGCTGGTAAGGAAAAACCATGTGATAGCTGTAAATCAATAGGGGTGTAATAAACATTTTTAAAAAGTACACACAGGACTACAGTAGCCCAATAAAGCATGGCCCATGTGAACCGATTTCTGTCCTTGTATTCTCTCTCAGCTGGGCCTGGTGATGGTGGGCCAAGGGCCAATGTTAGCTCCAGATATGCTGAACGTACACCATTCTGGCGTGGACCGTCGTGGGTTGGGAATCACTACACTAACTGGGCTGTTTCTTTTACAGAGGAAAGAAGTAGAATACATACTACACAGCAATTGATGCGAGAAAAAATAATAATATATAGGACGTCTGTCTGTCTGTCTGTCTCTCTCTCTCTCTGCGTGTTACGGCCAGGGACTTTTGAGACAGACAGACAGACAGACAGACAGAAATCAATGTGAACATTTCTAAAATGACAGAGACGCGTTCCTGACTGCCTGACGCTGAACAGAAAACCCATTCAAAATGTAAACGCTCTAAGCACACTTAATTATTGCTAGTTATTATTATTATTAATAATAATAATAATAATAATAATATAAGACATCTGTCTGTCTGTCTGTCTGTCTGAAACAAAAAAAGTGACTCCAAAGCGCCACCTCGTGGTAGTATTTGGAACTAAATTTACTGCGTGAGCTGGGTTGACTGCATGGTGCAAATGAGACAAGTGATAGTCACATGAGAAACGACAAACTCACTAAACGACAAACTCACTAGGCACCAACTGTACGAACATGGAAAAGGGGCTCTCCACTACATCAAGGGAATCTGCGAGGTGAGGATGGAACACTAAAGATCCGTGAACCTTTTATTTTGACACTTGATTTCAGGATCAGTAACTGCACTGCACAGGAACAACAGAACCTCATACAGTGTGCCTAATTTATAGTTTGTCATTATGTCCATGTCGCTTTCTAAAAAGAAAAGACTTTCAACCAAAAAAATGTTAACGTTGTTGTACAATGAAATATAGATTAGGCTTAAGACATAGTAGAGCAGGGTTTGGTAACAATGGCCCGGATTCATAAAGGGATTTTACTTACAATAAGTAATCAATAAGCTCTGGTCCATAATCGGATAGCAGCGTTCCACTTGTATGCCCTGGATTTATTTTCATCATCATCTTTTTACCTCGGTAAACGTGAGCAATGTTCAGTTGTTGCAATAAAATGTGGAATATTTGGAATATTTTTTAAACATTCTAACAACACAAATCAACACATTTTCAGATGGGGCTTATAGGGATACATTAGCCTACATATTAACTTGGGGGTCCATGACATAAAAACATTTGAGAACCACCCTGTTAAAATAATTGAACAATTGTGAAGCACGCCCAAATAATCAACTACACTTAAGACCAAAAAACCGCACCCCACAGCTACCAATATTTACAAGCAACTTTACAGAAAAATAAGCCCAAATTCGCTTATAATAAGCGGACATGGCAACACTGTGCCGTAAAGTGACAGATTTGATCAGAGAGAAACTGCTGAGTCACGGTTCACGCCTTTTATGGTGCAAAATGGGGCGTGAAGCAATGTAAATGAACCTCTCGGGATTTTCACGCCCAGCTGGCTGTCATTATAATATAGAGCTGGTCGTACACACGTCTCTGTGATATACGAACCCCTTTGGGAATTGCACGTCCGTTTGTGACTACCAAAATACGACCTCCATTTACGAACTTTATTTACCCCATATTTACGACCCTCGTTATGAATCGGGGCCAATGTCTTTAAGATCAACCAGTCACCCAGTTGCTTTATGAATGGATACATGGATGGATGAACTCTGTCTTGTCCCTACATCCCTAACAGACTTCGATATGCGGCAGGACTACATGGATCTGAGGACAACCACAGAGGGGGCCCTGTGGGGGGCCCTGGCTGTTGGTAAAGATTTTGTTTTTTCTAAAGGGCACGCAAATTTAGTTTTTGTGCAAGCTCCACAGTTCGTTGTTGTTTCCAGAAAGAGAAAGGAAACAAGATGTTTTCATTTCAAGGACCCCCAGTTTCAGAGGTACAGACCCGTAAGAGTCCATCACACTAATTTACTCATAGTTTGAGAATCTGGATTTAGAGGAGTGCCATCAGTGGCATTAATGATTGAAAATGGATGAGAAGAATGGGTTTTATTGGTATTTATTGGGGTTTTAAGGCCCTTGTTCAGTGAGAGGGAAGAGACTTGCCTGTGTCTTTTTTAAATGCCAGTCGCTGCTGTATGAAGTCATGCATCTCAAAAAAGACAGAGGTAGTCTTCATAAGATGGAAAGTTCTGAATTCAGATGCTTGTGGGCACCTTAACATGATACTGCAATTTAATTTGTAATGACTCTTGTTAATTTGCACGTTCCAACGCATTGGCAACTGCTTTGCACCCACAATGGTGTCTCACTACTTCCGCGATATAAAAAGCTTCATAATCTATCTCATGGAGAGCCGGCCGCTGAGCATGTGGTTCACAGTGGGTGACCTACAGCGAATATAACGAGTGCTGAAAAGAAGAAGGAGAAGGAGGCTATCGGACAAACCATGGCGCGTCGCCGATTTGCTGTTACGGAGGCGAAAGGCCAGAGGCTCCTGACAGCGGAGCAGATGGAACAATTCAGAGTCCAATCAGTACGTATGATACCACAAGCCATCACACAAATAGAAAACAACCAAAAATGGGGACCTGGAATCCGAGCATATGTGGGTCTTATGGTGGGTTCCTTCCCTGGCTACCATATCAGGTCTGAGGAAAGGCTGTTTGGTCTATATGACTGAGGCTGATTTACTGTGTGCCACGCTGGGTGAAGGTGGGGCGTAAGTTATCCGTTTGGACAGCCACAAGACAAGCGTAACATATGGTCCGGCGACGATCCAACTCACCGCACGAGAGCATGCATGGCTCCCAGAGATGGGGACTCGAGTTAGGGACTCGGACTCGAGTCGCACTCGAGTCGCCAAAAACGAGACTCGACTCGACACTGACTCGCCCCTCAAAGACTTGAGACTTGACTCGACTCGAGCCTCAAAGACTCGTGGACAATCTTTATTTTATGTTTTTTTTTTTGACAAATAAATGAATGAAATGCCCAAAAAACTTCCATTCCCCCCATCCCCCCCCCCCCCCCCCCCCCCCGGCAAAGAAACCTCCGCTCCAGTGCGCGCTGCGCGGAGCCGGCTTCAGGCTTCAGTCAAGCTGTTTCGTGCTGCTCATTAACGTAAACATGGAGAGGCAAGCGCAACAGCTGCTATGTGTGTGGCCGCCGCGGCCTTTCATCATAAAGTTTAAATATAAAAACTTTGAAATTAAACAAATATGTTTAGCTCAGAATCAGCTATATAACCTCAGTTATCTTGGCATATGCTTACATTTTTTATAAGATGGTCGGATCATCTGTGACAGCACGTTTAGGAAACATCGGATTTTCATTTCGTTAAACCCAGCTGGGTGAATATTCAACACTTCACCACGGTAAACGCTACGCTCATGTAATGTTCACTGCATAAAAGCTGTGGTTCTCAAACCTTTTCAGGCCGTGACCCCCCAAAAGAATCATATTTGAACTGGGGATCCACATTTAGACAGTTTTTTGGTGCGCAACACAGCCCTCGTTTAAGTGAATTGCTTTCACCTGCTCTGCTGTTGGACTGCTGTGCGGAGTGTGCGCAACAGGGCATATCTTCAAGTTCTTCAAGTTCAAGTTCTGTTGAAGGCATCCTAACAGGCTGTGTCACGGCCTGGTACGGGAACTGCACTGCCCGAGAAAAGATCAGCCTACAACGAGTAGTGCGATCGGCAGAGCGGATAATGGGAATCGAGCTCCCAGCGCTCCAGGAACTGTACAAAAAGCGGTGCGTGGTCAAAGCCAAGCGCATCATCAAGGACAAGCACCACCCAAGTCACAGACTGTTCAACCCCCTACAACGACCGCGACCGGGCAAGGGGCTCTACCGCAGTATCAAGAGTTCCACCACCAGGTACTGGTGTAGTTTCAATCCGGCTGCTGTCAGAATGCTGAATGGGGCATAAGCCTGATTGAGGCATAGGCCTTGTTCAGCAGCCTGACAACAGGCGGCGCAGACTTTTCTGGCTCTTCCTGAACACACCTGTGGATTATACCAGGGACAATGACTTGGACTTTAGCCCCCCCCCTCGGACACACCTGTGGACTACACCAGGTACAAATGACTTTTTGTTGCACTCCCTCATGGAGCTACTTGCGGATTATACTAGGGTCAGTCCACCCTAGGTGGACACGCACTGACCTTTTGCACCTTAATCCCTTGTATAACGCACTGACTTTTTTATCTTTTTTTATTGTGCTCCTTTCCTCTAAGCACCTTAACGTCCATTGTCTATCATGCACAGTATAAGTATAACATGCACAGTATACAATACATTGCTGCTATGCTCAGGCACCTTAGTTTAGTTTTTTTTTTAGTTTTTATTATCTCAGGTAATTTGTAAATATGTAGATAACTTGTCTGGCCTTCTGTTGCTCTCTTGTTTTGATCTCCTTCCCACTTGCCCCCCACCCTCTTCTTCTCCCCCCCCCCCCCCTCTTCTTTCTATGGAAACTAACGTTGCGATGGGAACGATGTACAAAAAAGAATTTCACCCAATTTTTTACCTTGTAAACCTGTGATGTGACAATAAAACTGATTCTGATTCTGATTCTGATATCTCTGCCAAGCCAGGGTGACCTACCCAGGCCCATGAAATTCATATGCAGGCATAGTAGCCAATTAGAATGAAATCTGCAAAAACTGACTCATATACTGATACAGAACCATATTGGCTATATATTATCGCTGTCGGGTGGAAATCTTGTATGTTCCTTTTTTATTATTATTTAAAAACAATTAAAAATCGTGAAAATAGCCAATCTACAAGCTGTAATTATTAATAATTAAGATATACTATATTTTAAAGAGTGAAAAATCAACTAAAGTCATTATTAGTGCAAGTTCAATCACATTTCATTTGAATGAAAATAAATTGTGGGGAAAATACATAAAATCTCTAATCTGTGAATCTAATGTGATTTATTATGACCTGTCTATACTTTTACATCTATGCCCCCCCACCCTTTAAAAAAAAAAAAAACTTTAAAAAGACTTGACTCGGACTCGACCCTCAAAGACTCGAGACTTGACTCGGACTCGACCCTCAAAGACTTGAGACTTGACTCGGACTCGACTTGACTCAACCCTCAAAGACTTGAGACTTGACTCGACTCGAGCCTCAAAGACTTGAGACTTGACTCGGACTCGAGCTCAGAGACTCGTGGACATCTCTGATGGCTCCTAAGATTTAGCCAACAATGGCCCAGGATGGAAGGCTATTCCCATCAGGTAGACACCTTTTTCTTTACCACAACCGGCAAACTGATGCTTAAAATGGGGACACATTTCACAGCGGCCTACAAGCGCCTGATAAATCGCCTTGGCATAACCATGACTGACGTCCGCTCCGCTGTCGCGACACTGGCGGACAAGAGACAGGAGGGCAACAATAGAGTACTTATTCCACCACTGCTCAGTTGATAGTGTAATTTGATACTACAATGCATAAAGCTATTGCATAAATGTATGACTATGCCATCTTTATGTGCAATAATCTGCCATGTTGGTGGTGTTTGATAAGTTCACATGTCATTTACAAGGACGAACATCTCTACATTTAAACAGCAATGCATTGATGTTAAAAATAAAGGTATTGGGGGCGCCAGAGAGCAAGCTATGGAGTAGACGTGTTTTAGCTGAGCTCTCCAGAACTTTTCAACAAAATATGATTTAATAAGGCAATTCCGTTTAAAATTTCACTTCTACCTATTGTTGTGGGTGTCACAATTCACTAAAGACGACCAATCGATACATTGCGTGTACATAATGACTGCAAAGGGGCGACGTGAGTCCCGCCATGGTGGTGAAGCCACAACGAGGCCTAGTACACCGGGCGGATCCCCGAGCTCCCATGCTAGCTCTACTGGGAGTGGAGATGATGCGGTTGCGGCCCTGGCATCCGTGGATTTCAGAGAGATGCTGCTTACGTCGCTACGTGGAGACATTGGTAACATTGTTAAGTCTGAAATCAGAGATGCAGTTGATAAAGAGATAACGGGGCTTAAAACAAGTGTTGCCGCTGTGGAAACGGGCTTACAGTCGCACATTAGCTCGGTTGCTATAGAGCTAGCCACGCTGAAAACTACTACAGTCGGAGTGGAGGGGAGCCTTTCTACGTGTTCAGACGACATTACAGTCCTACAGTAGGAAGTCGCACAGCTCAAGACCGCGGTGGCTTCTTTGCAAAGTTAATGTGAAAATTTGGAAAATATGTCGAGACGAAGCAACGTCAGGGTGGTAGGGGTCCCTGAATCTCATGCTAGCTCCCCGGCTGCGGTGGCTGCGCTGTTACAGAAGGCCCTTGGCCTAACACAGGCACCGACTGTCGACAGATCACATCGCATACTACGTCCAGCAAGTAGCCAGGCCCAGGGGGATCGGCCGCGTGTTATCATCGCCCGTCTACACTACTTCCAGGAATGTGTCGACATCCTCCGCCTGGCCAGAGAGAAGCAACGGATCAAGATGGACGGAATGACCATTTCGGTCTTCCAGGATTTCTCAGCTCAGGTGGCCAAGGATCGAGCAGCATACTCCGGTGTGAAGCAGCAGCTGCGAGACGTGGCGGGGGTGCGATACGGTGTTATTTTTCCATCTCGGTTCAGACTGACCTACAATAACCAGGAGCGGTTCTTCTCTACGCCCGCCGAGGTACAGGCCTATATCTCAGCTAATATCCCCACACAGGGAGTTGATCCGGCCCCAGAATGACTGTGGAGTCGTATTTAAGGTACTTTGTGGACTATTTCAGACCCTTGTATACGAAATGTGAGTATTCATGAACAGTGGCTAGCTACAGTATTCCCCCTTTTTATTTTTGTAGTTGATTTTTCTTCTTTTCTTTCTCTCCTTTCTTTTTGCTTTCATATCTTTAATAATGTCATTTTAAATTGTCTACAGAACTTATTTTTCTCCTCTATACGTCTTTTTATCTGGTTTTAATGTCATTATTTTTTACTATCATGACTAATAACTATCTATTCGTTGTGGCATTTTTACCTCTTTATCCTACTTTGCGTATTTATTTTTTTCTCCTTCCTTCTCTTTTTTTGATAATATATATGGTGTTGTGTGTACAATTTTCGTGCGTGTTTGTGGATAAAAGGGTGAATGTATATGTGAGTAATTGTGGGATCTCCTATATGGACAAATTATAAACTAATTTTCCCTTGGGATGGCTGGCAGCCTGGTTCCAACCAATAGAGGGCACTGAAAGGCCTTTTAAAAGCATTCAGATATAATGTATGAGAGAGTTGTGCCTACATATAGGAACAAGGTTGGAAATGTGTGTCTGTGTGCGTGTGTGTGGTATGTCTACCTTGATCTTACCGTTTGGACAGGCTATTAATAAGGATGGATCACTGGGTGTGTGTGTGTGTGTGTGTGTGTGTGTGTGTCTGTGTGTGTGTGTGTGTGTGAATGGACACAAAGGGAATATATATGTATATATAAGTAACTGGGGGGTCCCTCTATTATTCAATATGTAGACTTATTTTCCCTTGAACTGGTTGTTATTTAGATTTCAGCCAGCGAAAGACACAGAAGGTTCATAGAGGGAGGTCACCCAGTCAATATTTGTGAGAATGACTGGGTGTGCATTTGATAGATGTGCAGTGGTGGTGGCAGCCGGTGACTAGTTCTACCCGCTGTCACGGCCACTCATCTTTTATTTCTTTTTGTGCATTTCAGGTGTATGTGTGTGTGTGTGTGTGTGTGTGTGTGTGTGTGTGTGTGTGTGTGTGTGTGTGTGTGTGTGTGTGGGGGGGGGGGGGGGGGTGGGGGGTGTGTGTGTGTGTGTGTGTGTGTGTGTGTGTGTGCTTGTGTGTGTGTGTGCTTGTGCTTGTCTGTAGGAAGGACTGTATGTGGCTACATGTTTTATTTTATTTTTCTTAAAATACTGCTATTATCACTGTTTTTTGTTTTCTGTCCCAACTGTACGATGTCACTGGAATTGCATTACTGTTACCTTTCTCTAGATTATTTTCTCTAATCTTATATGGTCTTTTGTAGTCTCATAGAGGCCTCTGACTCCGGTCACCTAACATGTTGGCATGTGCTATGTAGAGAGTGGTGCATTGCGCCTGCGTGCACCACGATACGAAGTACGTCTAAATATCGCATGCCATGCAATGTATATATGTGTGGATTTGTTTTATATGCGAGCATAATGTGTACATGTACTAGGGCTGCCACCTCAGAAATAATAATCGAACATTGGTCCTAATTGTTTTTGCAGATGGTCAAATATATTTGTATGTTATTATTATTACTACAAAGATACATTATTTTATTAAGTATACACGTTTTCCCAATGTTCGAAAAAATATTCAAATATTCAGTTGGCGGCCCTGACATGTGCATAATGTATATTTATTTTATGGATACATGTATGGATCGATATTGGTTTTATTTTTGACTTTATTTCTTTATTGACGCCTGGGAATGGTTGTCACCTACAACCTTATTTTTGTTTATATATGCCTTAGTTCGATTTTTTTTACGATATGTTCTGAGAGCTAGCTATAGTGGATAGCTGAGTTTTGACTATGTTTGTTGGGGGATTTAGTTCCGTAAGCAACGGGACAGGAGCGACCTGGCAGTTTAGAGCAGGTCAGCTTAGGGAATCAAGGTAGTTTTTTGTGTTTTATGTGTTTGTATCTGTGTTTAATGTCAAACAGCTATGCTTCGGGTCGGGTTTGAGGTTTTTCAATGCAAGGTTTTACTTCCTACCTGTAAATATCCAGCCGTCTATGCAAACAATTATACACCACACAATTGAACAATGGCTTCTATTCCAGGCTTAGGTTCGATTCGATTTATTTGTTGAAACATCAAGGGGATTCAACACCCTATTAAACGTAATAGGATTTTCACACACTTAAAGTCATTGGGTCCTGACATAATGTATCTACAGGAGACACATCTACGAGACACTGAACATACTAAATTGAAGACAGGCTGGGTTGAACACATTTTTCACTCCAAATATGATGACAGGTCCAGGGGGGCAGCGATATTAATTAGGAAAGGTGTTCCATTTACACCACTTAAAGTAATACCTGATAAAAATGGCAGGTTTATTATCGTATCGGGGAAACTATATGGTAACCTAGTCTTGCTGGTTAATCTATATGGTCCCAACTGGGATAACCCCCAATTCTTCTCACAATTAATAGAAAAGCTCCCCGATTTGGACTCGCATCTGCTCTTGATGGGGGGTGACTTTAACGTTACTCTTCACCCGATTGATAAATCTAACCCAAAAAGCAACCAAACTATTTCTAAATCAGGGGCGACAATCCTGTCATTTATGGAGTCTTACGGAGTGTTCGACCCTTGGAGACACGCCAACCCCACTTCTAAAAAGTACTCTTTTTTTCTCCCCAGTACATCTCTCCTATTCCAGGATCGATTTTTTCTTGATTGACCATAGAGCCATTTCCTTTGTCAGTAAAAGTCAGTACCATAGCATTGTAGTCTCTGACCACTGCCCCGTTCAATTAGATATGTCATTTCCAAATTGCCCAGTACACCAACGATCGTGGCAGCTCGATACACTTTTATTAACAAACAGCTCATTCCAAAAGCTTATCTCTGATCAAATTGACCTGTTTTTGGAAATCAACAGTACACCGGGAATGTCCTACTCTAATATCTGGGAATCGCTGAAGGCGAGGCCAGGTTATCTCGTACGCAGCTCATAAGAAGAGGGAACGAACCAAGCGCCTCACAGAATTATCTCAACATATCTCTGACGCCGACACCAGGCTAGCTAATGACCCCACGCCAGAACTTAACAAGGAGCGACTACTGTTACAAGCAGAGTTCAACAACCTATCTATAAAACAAACAGAACGATTATTATTTAAAACAAAACAAACGTACTATGAGCATGGAGAGAGGGCCGGGAGACTACTGTGCCATCAACTCAAACAATCTGCTGCCCACAGTGCGATTCCTGAGATCCGTCTCACCCCGGATGCAACATCCACGCACCCGCAGATCATAAATGACAAATTTAAGGCATACTATACTAAATTGTACACCTCGCAAAGTTCTGTTGATGTCGCGGAGATTGACTCATTTTTGGATGGCTTGGATCTGGCCGCGGTTCAAGAAAGGGATAGGGCTGATCTGGATGCTCGTATAAATAAAGAAGAAATCTTGGAGGTAATCAGTTCTATGCAGAGCGAGAAGGCACCCGGCCCTGACGGATTCCCCACAGAATTCTATAAGTCATTTTCATCTAAATTGGCACTTTTCCTATGTTTGCTGTTCGAAGAAATTGTCCAAAAAGGAACACTACCTCCCACTATGACACAGGCAACGATAACAGTCCTGCCCAAGAAAGATAGGGACCCGCTGGACTGTGGATCCTATCGTCCCATTAGTCTCTTGGGCTGTGATTATAAGATTCTAACCAAAATCCTGTCGCGTCGTCTCGAGAATGTGATACCCAAAATCATTGACCCGGACCAAACAGGTTTCGTTCCCGGAAGACAATCATTTTACAACATGCGTAGACTATTTGATGTGATCTACTCAACCCACTCTAGTCGTGTGCCAGAGGTCGTGCTCTCCTTAGACGCGGAGAAGGCCTTCGACCGCGTGGAGTGGGACTACCTATTTAGAGTCTTAGATAAAATGGAGTTCGGCCCGTCGTTTATCACTTGGATCAAAATTCTGTATACCTCACCTACAGCCTCAGTACGCACAAACTCCCTTAGATCAGACTACTTCACACTACACAGAGGGACCCGACAGGGCTGCAGCCTCTCCCCATATCTATTTGATGTAGCCATTGAACCGCTAGCTGTGGCTCTGAGAATGCAAAACAATATAGCGGGCATCACGAGAGGTCACTTATCACATAAGGTATCTCTGTACGCAGATGACCTCCTGCTCTACATATCTGACCCTCTAACATCCATACCGGAACTCATACAGCTTCTACAGAGTTTTGGGAGACTGTCAGGTTATAAACTAAACTTCTCTAAAAGCCTACTTTTCCCTATAAATGATCTGGCAACATCCCTCGATTACAGTAACTTCCCCTTTAAATTGGAGCGTCAATCCTTCACCTACCTAGGTATCAAAGTCACTCAGGCATTTAAAGATCTCTATGATTTGAATTTCAAGTTATTGTTGGAACGCACCAAGCAAGATCTCCAAAGATGGTCGCTTCTCCCTATTACATTGGCTGGCCGGGTGAATACGGTCAAAATGACAGTACTGCCGCGTTTCTTATACCTATTTCAAATGATACCCATATTACTTACCAAAGCTTGGTTTAGGAAATTGAACAGTCATATTACTACTTTTATCTGGGGCAATTCAGTTCCACGGATTAAGAGAGCTAGTCTGGAAATGCCTAAATGTGAGGGGGGAATGGGCTTGCCAAACTTTTTTTTTTACTATTGGTCAGCTAATGTCCAAATTGAATTATTGGCTTTCCATGCATGAGACTGGTCAGGGACCAGCTTGGGTCTCAATGGAACTTAATTCTGATCTGTCAGTCCCACTGGTTTCTGCCTTGAGCTGTCCTTTGCCCTTTGGCTCCGCCCTACAGGGTGTAAACCCGGTGGTTAAACACACTATTAAAATATGGTTCCAATTCAGGAAACACTTTGGCCTCAACAAGGCAGGCACGCTCCTTCCATTGGTTGGCAATCACCTGTTCCCCCCATCACAGAGCGATGCGGCTTTTAAGATTTGGCATAGATCTGGCTTGGTTTATTTCGAAGACCTCTTCATCGAGGGTTCATTTGCCTCATTTGCAATGTTACAGCAGGACAATGACATCCCGAAAACCCACTTCTTTAGATATCTGCAGGTGCGCAGTTTTGCCCAAAAACACTTCCCGTTCCCTTCTTCACCACCCAAAAACGCTACAAATACAATACTCGAACTCCATCCCTTAAGGAAAAAGAATGTATCAAAGATCTATAATATAATACAGGACATAAATCCTCTCTCCTTTGACAACACAAACTGGCGTGGGAGTCGGATCTGGGAGTCACACTCTCAGAGGAAACCTGGTCTGATTGCTTGAAACGTAGACACACTACCTCTTTATGTATAATACACAGCTTTATCCAATTTAAAGTCACACATAGACTTCATTATTCCAATGATAAATTGGCCAAGATTTATCCTGGCTTTGAAGCTGGATGTCCGAGATGTCAGCACAGACCAGCCACGCTGGGCCACATGTTTTGGTCGTGCAATTCATTAGTCAGGTTGTGGGAGGGGATTTTTGAAGCAATCTCTTATATAAGTGGTGGAGTGGTGGATCCCTGTCCGGTGATTGCCGTCTTTGGGGTGTCTCCAATCGGGGAACGGCTCACGGGTCTCCAAGCAAATGCCGTAGCGTTCACGACACTGATGGCTCGCAGGCTGATACTTAGACAATGGAAATCAGAGAAACCTCCTTCATTTCAACAGTGGGTCAAAGAGGTATTCACTATGATACCTTTGGAGAAATTGAGATATAATCGTAGTGGCTCCAAAGATAGATACATTAAAACCTGGACCCCGTTTATAGAATTTGTCGAAAACATACCTTTCACTTAAATACACACTCTCTTATATAATTGATAACGCCCAACAAATCTGACTCTGTTGACCTCCGGCTGGAGGCCCACAAGATATAGACGGCTGTATACGAAATATATATACTTTATTTTTATCTATTGCTTTTATCAACAAAAACTGTATAAACTGACCTGAAAGGAACAACATACTTTGTCAAAAAACTGTTTGGTTTGTCTGTTTGTTTGTTTCTCTGTCTTGTCTTTTTCTTTATTGTCAAGTAATTTTTATTATTATTATTATTTATTTTGTTATTTCTTTTTTGTCTTGTCACTTGTCTTGTCATGACCTTGGGGGGAGGGTTGGGGAATGGGAGAATATGATGTCGTACAAAATGTCATGTTATTGTATTTCTGCCTGCAACATAAGAAAAATAAAAAACAAAGTGTTTAAAAAAAAAAAAAAAGCTGTCATTCTCGGCGTTGCAGTACAGATGACAGACGTGAAGATAAAGATTTCTACTACTGTTTGTGCCATTGCAGCAGCTGCAGGCCTAGGGGCATTCTACATGTTTGTAAACCGCAGTCCAAGGGCAAATGAGGAGCGAGATCCAGAAGTATGGAAGGCAGTGGAACCGGAAGGGCCAGCAGAGTAGAATGACGGTCTAGCTGCAGATAATAACCATCAAACTGTAGCCTGTATAACTGTCGCTCGAAGAAGAAATTATGCGTGATTAATTGTATGAAATGTTGATGAAATTGCAAAAATGGCATGAAATGTCTCTAGCTGTAAGTGTTGTCCTCCATGTTGCAAGTTAAAGTTCTCACTTCTAAAAAAAAAAAGAAAAATAACGTATTTTGTCATTTATATGTTAAGTTTTTTTTTTAAAGCAAGTACTCCAGTAGCCTACTTCAACTACTTTCAGTTGTAGTTGTCAAGATGTGGTCATTTGGCTAATCAAAAATAGCAGATTTACAAGCTCATAGCGCGGCACTATGAGCTTGTAGATCTGCTATTTTAGAAAAATCGTGTTAAATGTGTGCAAATCTTTGAATATTTTAAAGCAAACATTTTCTATTTCAAATCTTTGCCTCTGGGGGGGTCCCTGGAACAACATATTTTTAGAGGGGTCCACGGCCAAATACATAATTTTTGGGGGTCCTTGACACAAAAAAGTTTGAGAACCACTTATTATAGCAACATACGTTTTTTCCAAAAACTGTTAGGATTTAGAAGACATTTGTAGAATCCCCCGAAGGAAAGATTTGAGTTACACCGCATGTTTGCTTTAAAACATAATTATATATTCAAAGATTTGCAAACATTTGTGATTTTTGAAGCTCATTTTGTGAAGCTCATAGCTCATTATCTCTCCCTCAGGTGTCAGCATAGCACAAACTTGTCTTTTACCTTAAATTTCTGTCAAATTATTTGACCACTTTCAGAAGATTTGGGCAATTATATACAGTAACTTACTAAATGGTCAACACAGTTTTTTTTAATGAATATAATAAATACACTGTGAAAGGGAGCAATACAGTGAACCTTTTTATTTCTTAAAAAATGCATTTTCACATTGAACAATAGAATGGATTGGACAAGCATTGTTATATTTGTCGTCCAAATATATTGAAGTGATTAACTACTTTCAACCTGGCATCTCCATTTTGGGCCCGTCATTCTAGGAGGTCAATTTTTGAAATAGTGAAAATTGTTCTACTATTTGCTTCACTTGTTGAAGGATTAAGTATTTAGGGCTGAGGTATTTAACAATTCAGTAACGGTCAACCTGTGTTTTGTGGTCAACAACCATTTTGTTCCATAATCTTAGTAAATATTCCTGGTCTTAATGGGTTAAGGAGGTGCAGAACGAAACAAGCCGAGTGGTGAAGATACAATAGGTTTTTATTCTCAAAAACACACACCAGGAAATCACAAGGAACACTAGGAATGTCACAAGGATCTTCAAATACACTATAACAGGGGTCTGCAACGTTTTTCAGGCCAAGGACTCCTTAGCTGACAGAGATGAAGCACGGACCCCCACTACATATTGGACTCATGTTAATGTGTGTTTTAATACATTTAACGACTTAGAACCCCCAATACTTTGTAAACTTGAGCTTTAGCGGTGCACTTGGGCTCTTTTTTTCCCCCGTACACCAAACCTCTTAGCCGAAAATAGCCGATTGATAAGCTCACAACCAGTCACAGACGCATTGTGGGCTGGTAGATCTGCTATTTCCAGCTAATGTTCCCCCCAGAATAGGGATGCGAGGGTTCAAGTGATTCATGTAAAACAATTAAATCACGCACAGATTTGGCAGCCCCTTGTAGTAAGTTTGAGGACCCCCCCTAGGGGTCCCGGACCCCCTGATGAAAACCCCCACACTAGAAGATTACAAAACTTGAAAGTACACACTGCACAAGGCACTGTCCACGTCTCATACAACAGAGAACCAACGTATACTGAGCACACAGGGGAGTATATATAGACATAGACTAACTAGACACAGGTGAACTCACCTAGATAATCAGCACAGGGATAGGCTGGGGGATAAACAGGACACTGGTGCCTAGGGTTACAATAACAAGGGTGGTGAGACAAGACAGGTACCAAAAAGCAAGAGCAGACAGGAAAGACACAAGAACATATACTACACAATAAGATTAACAGCTAGGGAAGAACAGACTAAGGTCTAGGCTACACGTGTATGGATCTTTTTCTAAAAGGACATTTATTTGTGTGTTTGGGCCTTTCAGCCACACACAAACTAGGTATTTCTACATTGCAGTATTGATACTTTAACTTAAGTAAATATTTGAGTAGGTTACTTTTTCCACCACTGGTATTGGGCCTTAAAATGTGATTAAAATGTATTATGTATTTCGCCCATCATATGAAATAAATGTAAATATAAAATTGATCAATGCGTATCTGCGTTTACGTGTGGACATAGATATCTTTGTCATGTCATGACAGGGATTTTTTTTTTAACGGAGACGAAAATATCCGCTTAGAAAAATATCCATGCACATGTAGCCTAGGCCTAACACAATTAGAAGACATAGTAACAGAACAAAACAAGGCTATACAGAAAGTAATGAGTAAACAACCAGGGAACATAACATCTAAACCAGTAGTTCTCAACCTTTTCAGGCCGTGGGACACTCCAAAATAATCATATTTGAACTGGGGACCCCCCGAAATAATCATATTTGAACTGGGGAACCCTGACAAAAACTTGGAATGTAGGAGTTGAGGCATTCAATTTAGTCTGTCTCAGGGACACAGATGAATATTGTGAAAATAGCAGATCTACAAGCTCACAACGCCTTGCGTTGTGAGGCGTTCTGTGCTTGTAGATTGTCTAGTTTCAAAATGTTTGCCTCTTTCTTATATTATATTATTTGACAATTTGGCCAATGTTTGACCAGTTTTTATAGTATATTTTGTGGATTACTTTTGATTCAGTAATGGTCTTTTTTCATCTTTAAAAGTTTTGTCTTATAAGTCCTTAAATTGTGACTTTACTGTCAGTACAGGGTTTGAGTACTTTGTCCACCACACTGGTCACGTGTGGCGGTATGGCATGCATGCAGCAGACAATGGTACAACAGTACTGTATTCTGTTCTGTACTGCACTGTACTGTACTGTTTGTTTATGTAGATCAATCAGTACTGGACTGGGAACCAGTCTACTGGGGAAAGATGCAAGTTGGGAACGATGCAAGTAAGGAATGCATGCCCCACCTTGTTAAACATCAAATGCACACATATGGAGTCAAATGCACACATATGGAGTCAAATGCACACAGCCCCCGTCAAATGCACATATGGACATCAACATACACTGATCTCACGTCAAATCCACATATGGAGATCAACATACACTGATGTCATGTCAAATCCACAAATGGAGATCAACATGCTCTGATGCCATACACAACATGAACTAACTGCATATGGAAATTAGATTTTCAACATGCACTGATGTCAGACACAACATAAACTTTCAAATGCACATGTAGATGTTAAACATGCACTGATGTCAGTGTTAGATGAACATGTATGGTGATGTTCAACATGCACTGATGTCAGTGTCAAATGCACATAGTACATGTAGGAGATTTTCAACATCTACTTATGTCAAACACAACAAACACACATGATGATGATGATGATGATGATGATGATGATGATGAACAACAACAACACCGATTTGCCCCTTGGTGCCTCTGATGTGTCCATATATGGGCCACCCGGGAGTCATCTTGCCCAGGTTCTAAGAATGCTGCAGTGGATCTTTCATGGCGTAGGTTGTATAATTACAATGTATGTAGGTCCTGTAACGACCTTGAATGGCAACATATTACAATGGATGTTATATACCCTAACCCTAACCAATGTAACCTTGTAAAGCAACCATTTTGCTGTCAGTCCCTGCAGGATATTAACTTTCATAATAACTAAGAGAACAATAACATAGAGACTATGATGTCTACATGCCTGAAGAAAGGCCTATGGCTATACTAATAATAATAATAATAATAAAGTAAGATAACAAGGATAAAGTGACATGTTTCCAGTAATCATTTTGGTGCAATTAGTAACTAGCATGTTTTGTTGTAACTCTTCTTGCCTCATATATATATATATATATATATATATATATATATATATATATATATATATATGTATATGTATATATATATATAAATATATATATATATATATATATATATATATATATATATATATATATGTATATGTATATGTATATATATATATACATACATAAGACTGATGCCATCGACCTGACGGCACTACTTGGGGACCGCTGTACCAACTATAAGTGGGTGCAATATAACTGTGCAACACATGAGAAGTAAATTTTAACCAACAAGCGAGGACCTGAAGGACCTCTTGCAGCTGTGTCAGTCGGACACAAAGTGTACGCCATTGGAGGGATCAGTAAGTGAACAACAGAGATCCGACTGATGTGTACGTCAAAATTGCCCCCACCCGGAAGTGAAAATCCTTTTGACGTTCCCTCCATGTGCTACTACCACACAGCTGTACTGATCGAACCGGTCATCTACATCTGGGGAGGATGCAGGAATGGGGAGTACTTCAACGTGCTTTATGCATTAGATGTCGACACCCACACATGGTCCATGCCCAATGTCTCTGGGACTGTTCCAGAGGCGAGGCACGGCCATTCAGCCTGTGTCTTGGGGAAGGTCCTGTATATACATGGAGGATGCAACCGGATTGGATACACTAATACATTCTACAAGTTGGACACCATGACAATGGTCTGGTCTTTAATTAAAACCAGACTCTCTTGGTCATCAGGTCACTCTGCCTTCATCATCGGGACAAAGATGTTTGTATTTGGTGGCTGTAGGAACCGGGGGGTCGTCAAAAGCTTCAGAGTGTTTGACACAGAGACGGAACGTTGGCTGAGAACACCTGCTCAGCTTCTTCCAGAAGGACGCTGGGGTCATTCAGCCTTTAGCTACAATGGAAAAATTTACATATTTGGTGGGAGAGACTCTAAACAGTACTTCAATGATGTGTGGAAATTCAATTCAGACACCTTCTCCTGGAAGAAGATCGAGCTCAAGGGGAAAGGCCCGACATCTTTGATGTGCTGTTGCATGGTGGGAGGCGTCCTCCTCTTTGGAGGAAATAGCACAGATTTTGTTGAGCTGTACATCTTAGATTTTAGTCGTAGCCTGAGGACTTTAGGCAAGCTAGCGGTTATTCAGTACGGCCTGGAGCAGTCGGAACTCCCACCCAACAACGGAAAAAAACTAGAAAAGTGCGCTCCATGGACCCAAAGTATTAAAAAAACTAAAACCAACACAACAACCAATACAAACTAAACTAAAACTAAGCGTCGTCACAAAAAAAAACTAAAACGAACTAAAACAAAACTATAATGAACACCTACAACCTCCCCAACCTACACAGTTAAATCAGTGAACCGAGGAGAAAAAAAAGTGTTCCAGAAAGCCGAGTTTGTGAGGGGCAGAAACGCGCGTGGAGCGGGCGTGTTTTTTTTACATTAATTCATTATATACACACGAGTGCCGTGCGTGTGGGAGGAAATATGTGGAATAGTTATAGTATAGGCCTACCCTCCAAAAAAATCTAGAACACACCACTGTGCCAAACCCCAAATAATGTATGTTCCCAATTATGTGCCCAATTACAATAGTGCCAAACCCCAAACAAAATATTTATGTTCCCAGCATTTGGAGTAGGCCTAGGCTAAAATAACACTAAATAAAAAGTCAAACGATCTATTGCTTGGATGCATTTTATAGACATTGTGCAAATTCTAACCAATGTTTTATTTATTTACAGTTGACACATTTAGAGCTGAATTATTAGGTCCCTCAGCGCGCGTTTGCCGTTTCTGTAAGTGTGGCCACAAGTTCACCTCCAGGCAACAGGCGCACCTCCACGGTTGCGTTATTAACACATTCCCTGCCAAGGACGTAGATCTACGTCCTTTCTAATCAAACCACTGACTGCCATTGACGTAGATCTACGCCCATAAAAAAAAACGGAATTGGGGGATTAGACGGGATTAGGATTTGAAGAAAAACACTTCTAGCTAGGATATTTTTTGT
Source organism: Gymnoscopelus braueri (assembly GCF_963280865.1). NCBI lineage: Eukaryota > Metazoa > Chordata > Actinopteri > Myctophiformes > Myctophidae > Gymnoscopelus > Gymnoscopelus braueri. Next base: position 10,321,420 of record NC_137607.1, read on the forward strand.
GTGAAAACGAGTCATTTTCAACGGGCAACAAACAGTTTTTTTTCCAGTGGATAGACGAGACCCTCACCCACCGGTCACTTTTTGCAAAAAAAGCACGTTGTGGCTTCTGCGACTCTCCAAATATATTTTTCTGCCTGCCTCTTCTCCGCTTTCCCTCTGCTGTCCCCTGTAGGATGGTCTTTGACAGGGAGGTATGTCTTGTGACATGACCATACCAGGCCAGTTTGCAACGTTTTTTCCGCTGAGAGTAGATGCTCCTGTTCTCCCGCATGGGTGTTAACTAGCTGTCCAACGTAATAATTTGTCACATGCTCTTTATATGGACCCACACAATACCCTAAATAAGGCCAGGTTTAGACAACAACGGTCTCTAGAGAGAACGGCAAAGTGCCGTTGCGTTCGCACTTAGACACGGCAGTGATTGAACACACTGCAGTGTGCATGCCAGGTGGCTAGATGGCAGTGTGACGCAGTCACATGTCCGCTTATTATAAGCAACTTTGGGCTTGTTTCTCAAGTGTAGTTGCTAGTCAGAGACTACCACCCCACCGTGAGGAGGCGAGGGGTCACCATCTCTAGGACCCCCGGTGCAGCTCTTCTTGACCCTCTTTGCCCTGGGGTTGGATTGACACTCCTCCAGGAGTGAACCCAGGAGCTCAAAGCTGTTGCCGAGAGGAACAGGGGGAGAGGCAGCTCGGGAGGTGTTTCTACACCGCTTTTTCCTGGAGCAGCGGACTGGAATCCAAGCATCCGAGGCTGCAGTACTGCTGGTACAGGGACACTTTTGGCTTAGCACCAAGCTCAGGAAATCCCTCCTCCGTTAAGATTCCACCGAACAGTGGATTCATACCCTGAGGCTCCTTCAGCAGGCCCGGTGGTTGAGACCCAGGCAAGGGGTCCTCCAGGATAGCGGAGGCTAGGCCTGTAGCTGTAGCAGTCAGGATATCAAGGAACTCCTCATCCTCCCGGATTGTATGTTGGAGCGTGATACAACCCTCCAACTCCTTGATTTTCTGTTCCTGACGGAGACATCTTTGACAGTCCTGTGTCAAGGTAAGTGGTATCATGACAGCCACAGAGGCCCACCTCGAGTTATCTCTGTTTCCTCTGTGTAGTTGATGGCAGCGGGTGTTGACAGCGGCCGGCTTATAGTAATCGCAGGCGATCAAAGCGTCCAATGATTAAAATATCTCATTCAGTGTGCAGTGGATAAATAAAGCAATCATTTCCCCGAAATATATAGTTAAATGTTTTTTTAGCGGTCCTCCAACGGAGCATACATAGAGTCTGCTATCTGCTTAATAACCGTAGGGTCAGATCTTGTCTGGAAGCTCTCACGCAAAAGGGAGTTTGTGAAGTGTGAACATTGTATGGGTTAAAGAATGAAAGGTGTGTGTGTGTGTGTGTGTGTGTGTGTGTGTGTGTGTGTGTGTGTGTGTGTGTGTGTGTGTGTGTCCGTAGCCTAATGCATGTCAAACTGGGGGTCCTTGAATTAAAATGGTTGAGAATCACTGCTAGATTAGGTGACCATATTCTGAATTCCCAAAAAGAGGACACCCAACGAATGCACGCGCGCGCAGCGCACGTGCATGCGTACCGTGCGCCGCGATCCTGAGTGGACAGGATTTCCGTCGTACGTGTTTCCCCGGGAAAAAATGTTTTTTGACCAATCACAACACTTGTTTCATTCACGGAGAATGTTAACAGATTTGTAAAACATCAACGTCATTTCCTTGGGCGGTACTTCTGCCAAATTCAACCATTTCCGCCCAGACAACCAACATCCCAGGTCTTGCCCAGCGTGAACTCAGATTCAAATGCAGATGCACTTATATGGTCCCCAACATGTCAATGTGAGAACATACTTCAGATCAGTGATTCTCAACCTATGAGCTGTGAAGATTAAGAGAGTGGGCCCCCAAATCATGGGCAAAACAGTAATATTGTATTGATAATATAACAATATTTAAAAAAAAGAATATATACCCCAAAAAAAGTGTTTTCGGAAAACTGTTAGGATTTAGACATTTGTAGAATCCCCAGAAGCAAAGATTTGATTTATAAAAGTTATTCAAAGATTTGCACAAATCGTCACGATTGTTTTAAAGAATTGCAGATATACAAGTTCATAGCTTGGCACTCGGTGCGGCGCTCTCTCCCCATCTCTTCTCTTTTTTTCCGTACGGTTGTGGAACGCCTCAGAAGACACGTCGAAAAGGCAATCATCTTCTTACCAAAGCTCCACAAAACTATCGTCCATCGCTGCTGTCCAACACACTTTCACCACAGGCTCACTCTACTACTACTACTACTACTACTGCTGGTCTCTCTCCTGCATCTCCTCGTCCTCGTCCTCCGCGTCTTGCTCCCGCCTCCAAGCCCCGCTTCAGTGATGGCATCGTCCAGCGCCTCTCATTCTATGGGGAATTCGACAGGTGTGGGGAATTTTGGCAAATCAAACTTATAGGCTGGGGTTAATATGGCAATCAATTGGCCCAAACGGCCACGGCCAATTCTGGCGGTTCTGGACATAACCGCCTATCCGACCGACGCCATGCACTTAACTCCCTGGGGTCGTCTGTGACGCGTGTGCCAAATTTGAAGTCAGTCGGTCGGACGGTTCTCGAGATACGTGAACAACAGACGTATGTACATACGTAAGATTCCATGGATTTATTGTCTCCGCCAGGCCGAAAGGCATAGCCGAGACTATGTTTTGCACCCTGTCCGTCCGTCCGTCCGTCTGTCCGTTCGTCGTCCATGTGTCCGTCTGTCTGTGAGCAGCTAATCTCCGGCACTGTTGACCCGGTCGCTGCAAAACTGTGCACACACACTCCCTGGATGCCAAAGCCAAACTTCTGCCCTTTTTCAGATTGGCCTGTTATAGTGCCGCCAGGAGGCCGATTTTTTAAAACCTTTTGTCTAAACATCCCGCAAATCGGTACACAGTATCTCTATAGTCATGTGATCAACATGAATCTGTCCAATTTTCCATATTCCATCCTGATTGTCTAAGATTGGCTTCCAAAGTTTGCAGGATTGGTTTGTTCTGAACAAAATACCTCAAATCATGAACGCAGCTGTCATATTGTAAGTTTCCTTGAACCCAGGTGCAAACACGGAGACAGACAGGATAGAGTTGCAGTTATAGAATATAGGTTTATTCAGATACTGTTTGAGGTGAGCTGAATGCAGCAATGGTGGATCCCAGCAGTGATGGCAGAGGCAGACGTCCAGGTACAGATACAGGAGTGGAGCCGAGTGTAGCAGTGGTGGATACAGGGTCACAGCAGAGCAGAGGCAGACTTCCAGGGTTCAGTTGGTTACTACAAGCACAGGAAAGAAAGGTAAGTATTCGGGATACACACTGAGAATAATGCTAGCCCAGGTGGAAAGCGACTGACTAGGTCGAACAGAGACTGATGATCTGGCACAGCATGAAGCGTCGAGCCTGGCTTTATAGACTTCCTGATTGGTCGTCTCCGCCTCCTGTCTTGCACCCCTGTCTCCACTCCTATAATCAGATGAGAACTAGAAAGAGGGGAAGAAAGGTAGAGTGGGTGTGGCAGTCGTGACAGCAGCTTACCTGTGCTCCTATTTTCAGCGAAGAGTTTCAATGTAGAGTGAAAACATAAAAGCCATTAACATAAAAGTCACTAGCATAGAGCCCTGAGGGACTTGCTCAACAATGTATGGGGTTTAAGTAAAAACATATACAAAAATAAAACCTTTCTCTAATGGGGTTCCATGGCACACACACACACACACACACACACACACACACACACACACACACACACACACACACACACACACACACAACATGTTCATATGAGAGGGGTCTGAAAGGAAACACACATGCATGTGGGGGTCCTTGACATGACAACGTTAGAGAAGCATTGATGTAATGAATGGAGGTGATGCTGTAATGTTATGCAGATACAGGCTGGAGGGAGGGGGGGGGGAGGGTATGGTCTTTGCATCTTAAAACGTTGTCGTGTGGAGACGTGTGTGTGTGTGTGTGTGTGTGTGTGTGTGTGTGTGTGTGCGCGTGTGTCTGTGTGTGTGTGTGTGTGTGTGTGTGTGTGTGTGTGTGTGTGTGTGTGTGTGTGTGCGCACTTTCATCTCGCCATTTCCAGCGATCGACCTTCCGTACGTGATGGCGAGCGTATGCGCGTGCATGTTTTAATGTATGCATAAACACGAGGCCACCCAATCACACGCACGCACACACACACACACACACACACGCACACGCACACGCACACACACACACACACACACACACACACAGTATACAGTAACGACCCACACACTTGCTCACTAACACACGCACACATACACACGCACGCACATACACACGCGCGCACACGCACGCGCGCGCGCGCACGCACGCACACGCCCACAGTAAAAGGAGGTGCACAGAAGTGTGTCATTGCTTGATTGGGAATAATAATCGTTTAGCGCCGGGGTGTCGTGTTAGCGGTTATGCTAACGTCATTCCAGGGAGCTGTGGGGGACGGAACATTTACTCAAGTACTGTACTTATGAGTACAATCTTTGAGGTACTTTTATGTAAGAGTAGGCTATATCTCACACCCAATGTTCCGCCGTAATCTGAAGACTCTCCTCAGCCCGGTTAGCAAAGGTTAAAATGTAATTTAGATAGCATGTTATTTCTTTAGACAGATGCCAGGTTCATTTGCTGACCTGGCATCCTATAGTTTGTATAGTTTCAATGTAAAGCCCAACAAAGCCAAAGTGCAGTAACTATGACATTTTTAAAAACTGATAAATGGGTTTAAACGTGTTTCAACTGGTCAGCCAAATGAGATATCGGTATATAGGTGATATTACAGTAATTGTATCTGTTCTTGAGGTAATAGTTTATCCCCCAAAATCACGAGGGCTAATTTGACCTTTGGGATACACAAATAAGTCGGTGTGTCCAAAAATGTAGTTACTGCACTTTGGTTTTGTAGGGCAACACTTTTGAGGTATTTTTTACTTAAAGGAGGAGTTCACCCAAAAAATGACTTATTTTCTATCAATTGCATACCCTATGAAGCCTTGAATCCGTGGATTATATTTTGTTTTTGTGGCATTCCTAAGCTAATAATTTGATTCCCGTCTCCTACCGGCTAATGTATCCGGTAGGAGACACAAAGTAGACCCTTTGTGTCTCCTACCGGAAATACACACGGTCATCAAATTATTGTCTTAGGAATGCCACAAAAACAAAAATAAATCCATGAAATCAAGGCTTCATGGGGTGTGTCATTGATAGAAAATAAGTCATTTTTTGGGTGAACTCCTCCTTTAACTGGAGTATTTCCAGTTTTCTGTACTTTTATTTCTACTCCACTACATCTACAAATATTGTACTTTTACTCCCCTACAATTATTTGAAAACTTTAGTTACTAGTTGCTTTGTACATTTTGATTATTATTACAAAACACACACACACACACACACACACACACACACACACACACACACACACACACACACACACACACACACACACACACACACACACACACACAGTATATGCTGAACACAGGGCATACAGTGTGTTTTATTATCACTGTCCACCCACACACTGTGAGGACAGAGTGATTTATGCTTCATACTTACTCCTATGATGAACCATATAGGCTATGATACACCTATAGGCTCACAAGGGAGCATACAGTATATAGCATGATTGTGAGCTTGTAGATCTGCTTGTTTTTCGGTGCACAACACTTTTGCCCGATGGAGTATAGAATTAGGCATTAGTTTCACTTTAGTTTGGAGAGAGAGAGAGAGAGAGAGAGGGAGAGAGAGAGACAGAGGGAGAGAGGGCGAGAGGGAGGGGGAGAGAGAGAGAGAGAGAGAGAGAGAGAGAGAGAGAGAGAGAGAGAGAGAGAGAGAGAGAGAGAGAGCGAGAGAGAGATGTATGGATTATGTTGCATTGGAAAAAAGTTTGACAAATATGGAAAAATCTGAGTAATTTTACTTTGGTAAACTCTGAGTACCTCTTCCACCCGCTGACAGTAACATAAAGTCTATAAACAACCATAAAAAGAAGATAAATATAGAGCCCACCACAAAGCTAACTTTGTGTTTAAATGAAATTAAACAGTCACCTATCTTCCTGGAAATGTTTTAACCCATTAAGACCGGGAAAAGCATCTGTCATTTTAGATTTTAACTACATTAACCATTATCTTATACTTTGGCTATTTTATTTTTTAAATGCGAACATTTGTGCAAATCTTTGAATATGTATATTTTTAAAGCAAACATTTTTAACTCAAATCTTTGCTTCTGGGGGATTCTACAAATATCTTCTAAATCCTAACAGTTTTTAAAAAATAAACGTATGTTGCTATAATCAGTGGTTCTCAAACTTATTCAGGTCAAGGACCCCCAAAATTATATATATTTGGCTGCGGAACCACCATCAATTTTTTTTTTCCAGGGACCCCCCAGAAGCAAAGATTTGAGTTAAACATGTTCGCTTTAAAAAATATATATATTCAAAGATTTGCACACATTTTCACGATTTAAAAAAAATAGCAGATCATAGATCCGCTATGAGCTTTTAGATCTGCTATTGTTGAATAGCCAAAGAAATCTGAAAGTGACACAGATGCGTTCCCGGTTTTAAAGGGTTAAACTGCGTGGTACTGTTAGTTGCTTCTTCAACAGCCTACGGTTTCAGAGCAAAGCCTTTCATTTATTTCAGAAGTCAAAGCCCTTCCAAATCAAAGCAGAATTTAATTGGGGTTTACGTGTGGAATACAAAGCCACCTCGTTCTTCCTCCCATCACGTTCCACTTGTTTTGAAGTCAATATTATGGCTTTTTGAGGTGGCTTTCCAGCCCGTATCGGATATTTAGATACTTGTGGTTAGGTCTATGCTTCCAATACAATGCATATTGTCACTGTCAGGCTAATCTCTCAAAAACAGATTCTGCTCTGCGTTGGAATCTGTCGTGAAGGCTCGTCATAACATGTACGCACTGGGCTACAAGTGGGCGTGCCTTCAGATCAGGAAGCAGGCCGTGCTTTACCCAATCAAATGTAGTGGGCGGGATTCACGTGTCCGTCGATCTTTCCCCCTCGAAACAAACCCAAACTAATTTAACAATAGCGTCCGCGGAGCAGACAAAACCACGGAAAGATATTCACATTTTAACTTACTCTTTCATCATAGAAACAAGTGGGCTTATAACCAAAACGATCCATGTTCTCTGGGAGAAGTGGTGTTAGTGTTCCGTGTAGAAATATTGTTAGTGGGAATGAAAACATAGTGGCACCACCGGAAGTGAAAGCTGAAGGCAGACCAAAACCCCGGTTTCCTTTGCGCACGGGTGCTACGTCGCCATTGTCCCAGAGCCAAGTAAGATAGTACAAACAGCAGAGGGCGCTGTTTTTCATTCTTATTTGGTTCTGGGTTCCCAGATTGCTGTCAGGCAGAACAGAAACCTTGCATCTCCATATTTCAACTTTCTATGTTTTTTCTCGGTAAATTAAGTAAGTAGTTCGGAGAGGCTTTTAGGACATTAGCAGTGGCGGCCATTTTGTGGTTCCACTCAAATTCACTCCATACATTTTTCCCATAGAGATTTAAAAAATATATTTGTATGAATTATTTTAAGCCTAGAATAAAGCCATCCAGGGTCCTGGTGAATCATGACCATAACACATTTGATTATGTTAGAAATAAAATATTTAAAACCGCATAACAAAGGGTATTTATTATAGTATATCATATCATCAATTAAATATTCCATAATTTTTTTTCCCACAGAATCATATTTGTTATGGTCATGATTAACCAGGAAAAAGAATAAAGTCTAGAAAACAAGTAAAGGCTAAACGATTGTATAAGGGAACAAGAGAACAACTAATGCAGGCCAAGGCTCAAGATCCCTGTAGTTATCAATAAAAAACATGTCCTATACTGCTGCACCAGGAGGAAGGAAATCCTGTCACCGGCACCCTGAAGATCACAAAAAGAGAAAGGAGAAAGTAAGTCAATGCACCACAAACACATACAAATATTATAAGGCCTTCTAGGCAATGGCAGATAATTCAACATTAAGAATATTAAAAAGTAATAAGAGGTAAATACCCAGGTAAAATCGGAAGAGGGGAACCTAAAATATATAAATAGGCCTAATAGGGGGGTTTACAGAAATGGCCTGATATCAAAAGATTCATTTAGACCTCTTTTCACTGTGTCCAAAGTGGAAATCCAAAAAGCTTCCCTTTTGAGGAGTAAACAATCAATGTCTCCCCCTCTGGGTGGCAATGTGACACGCTCAATGCCTATATATAACCAGGACCCTGGATGGCTTAATTCTAGGCTTAAAGTCATTGATATAAATGTTTTTGGAAATCTCTATGGGAAATATGAATGAAGTGAATTTGAGTGGAACCACAAAATGGCCGCCACTGCTATGCCCTATTGTCGGTGCGTGATATTGTTCTACAACTACATTATTCCAAGCCCCGCGCTGCCTGCCGCACGATTGGCTGAATGCAAAAACAAGAAAACAAAGACTCCGCCCCCAGAGGGGACGATGGGGGCGTTGTCACATTCTAATAATGTTGGCGTGGCTCGCCAAGCATTAGATTTCCGACCCTAACCTCCCGTGATCAAATCCCACTGCTAGCACTCTTTTCCCGACAACCGTGGACTATTGTTTTTCTTGCAGATAAAGTATAGTTTTGAACCACGACGGAGGCGCGCAGTCTCAAGCTAACTTGAGCCACGAGAGGCACCACCGAGCAAGCTAAAGCGATCGAGTTGCCGTGCCGAACGTTTGCGAAAGTTCGCCTGAGCCTATACTCAGTGCCGTCTGAGTTATGTACCGATAAGGACAGAATAGTAAAGCATGTTTTGGGGCGAGCGTTTGCCCCAACTGCCACTCAAAGTGACTACTGGCCAATCACAGCGTGTCTTTTCCGGGACTTGGCAGAATCTAGTTGTATAAAACTATCACGCATTGTCGGTATCAGCCGAGAACGCGGGAGTCTATCCTCATTTCACAATGCTCAATACCTCTGGGAGATGGAATGCTGAGGTGACGCCATATCACCAGCACCCAGCACTTATCGCACAACTTGCCGCTATGTTTGGCTTTAGGTTTAGGCTTAAAAATGGCAAAAACATTGTAAAGATGCCATTCATAAAATCGCTCTCCTGACATGTTGATGTCCTCACAAGTATAGTGCTACGAATGTGTGTGCATGCGTGCGTCTGTGCATGCAAATTAAGCATCACAAATCCCATGAGCCCTGTGATACCGACTGTTCGTGTGGTACGTAGGGGAGGGCGGGGACAAACGGCGCACCCTTTTCTATTTCCCTGCCTGCACAGAGATTAATTAATTTCATGTAACTATAGTTTTTTGTGAACAAGACACACGTGTCCTCTCCCATTACCCACAGTCCGTTTTAATTTTAGTGAAACGAGTCGAACGCAATCGGTAAGTAAAGTGACGTTGTGCTACTCTCCGCACACGGCCGCCAGTCGGGACGAACGGTGCATACACGGGGGGGGGGGGGGGGGCGGACGGCGCAGTCGGATGAAATGTCCTATAACAAGCACATAAGTTACATTTCTGGCATCTAACTCTCATTGATGCTTCAGTAGAATCCTACGAGCAAATGACCATGCTGATAGTCAAATAAGTGTATCATGTTAATGTCGCCTCTGTCTGTTTCCTCAACTTTGTGTTACACATGCACCGTTCGTCCCTCCCTGTCCGTAATGCACAGAGTGGCATAATGCGCCGTTCGTCCCTCCCTGCCCTCCCTGGATGTTTTGCTAGCTAGCACAAAAGCTAATGAATATTTTTCAATGGAACCTTCACTGAGAGTTAGCCCACAGATTAGCCTAACAGACAAAATCCATTTACAATCGGCACCAAATATACACAGCAGTACAAACGGAAAACACTCAAATAGGGTATTTTTGGGCGGTGAAACCGCCCCTATAAGTGAGGTTTGGATATTTGTACAACTAATCCTGCGCTATGATTGGCCAAAAATGTACAAAAAGGTTTGGATATTTGTACAACAAACCCTGCACCGTGATTGGCCAATCACAGTCTATTCAGGACTGTGATTGGCCAGTGTCACATGACACATGTGCATAGCCCTATATAAGAAACCATAACTTTAAAGAAAACATACATTTGTTTTTTTTAAGTTATGGTTTCTTCCATCATAAAGAGTGTTTCAATAAATGTATTTATTTTTTGTACATGATTGGTTGACTCCATTCAGTATTGTGATTAGCTAGCAAGACACCGCCCACTTCACACAGGGTGTGATTTTTTACTACAGTGTGGAAATACACAAAAGTGGCTTCAACTCTGCCAATTTTGATCAGAACACAAAAAATCGTGTCTGATGTTTTCGACCGAAGACGAAGAGGGTGACGTCGCCGGAATTTTAAGTGTAGCATGAAAAAAGGTCCGACTTGCAACCGTCCCTCTGCGTCGTTCGTCCCGGTTTTCCCCTACATGCGTGGGAGTAGTGGTGGAAAAAGTACTCCGTTATTTTACTTAAGTAAAAGTAGCAGTACCACAATATTAAAATACTATGTTTATAAGTACAAGGCCTGTGTTCAACAGACAAAAGTCTTGGCATCAAAATATACTTTAAGTACCAAAAGTTAAAATACTAAAATGTTTGAAAATAGCAGATCTACAAGTTCAGCTTGTAGTTATAAAATAGGCCTAAAGTACTGCAAAGTAACTAGTACTAAAGTTGTCAAACAATTGTAATGGGGTAAAAGTTAAATATTTGCCTCTGAGATGTAGTGGAGTAGAAGTAAAAGTACAGAAAATTGGAAGTGCTCGAGTAAAGTAGAAAATACCTCAAAATTGTACTTAAGTACAGTACTTGACTATGTGTACTCAGTTACTTTCCACCGCTGCGTGGGAGTTGCACAGATGTTAGGACTTTATGGCGACCGCCCCCCCACCCCCCTCCTTCCCAGGGGAGTTTATTAACGCAAATCCGAGCGCCGCTGTAATTGCGAGTGGCTCTGCTGTTTCTGTCCAATCTGCACAATTCCCTCTGCACAGAATGATCAAGTGGAAAGCGGTGTGTGCTGTGTGTGTGCTGTGTGTGTGCTGTGTGTATGTGTATGTGTATGTGTATGTGTATGTGTGTGTGTGTGTGTGTGTGTGTGTGTGTGTGTGTGTGTGTGTGTGTGTGTGTGTGTGTGTGTGTGTTAGTAACCCTTTAAGACCAGGAATGCATCTGTGTCATTTTAAGATTTCTTTGGCTATTCAAAAATAGCAGATCTACAAGTGGATCGTGATGAATAGTTATATCAGCATGCCCATATATGGGCAATTGGGCATAATATGATGACATCAGGGACAAGGACAGATATCAAATACAGAGATCTCCATATATGGCCATGAAAAAGGGACTGACAGATCTCCATATATGGGCATATCAGTCACATTGGCGGTGGCATGTAGGTGTCGAACTCTAGACGTGAGGGCCTGAACTTCTAGTAGTAGGCCTAATACAAGTACATCAGTGTTGATCTCATCGACTAAAACTATGACGAAAAATGTTCGTCGACTACCTTTTTTCACTGACGAAAACAAAATAAAAACGAAATAAAAACTAAGCTATGATGACTAAAACTAAGACTAAATATACTGACAATTTCGTCAACAAACAAAAACTAGACTAAAATGTTAGGGAGGGATCTAGTGGAGAAGAGATCCAGTAGAACTAAGACAAGTCATTTTATGGTTGGTTGCACTCGGTTGTTGCGCTCTGAAAATAGCAGATCTACAAGCTCACAACATGTCGCAGCACGACGCGTTGTGAGCTTGTGGATTGGCTATTTTCAGAGCGCAACCAAATGTAAAATCAGCCATTACGACGACATCAAGGCACTGCCAAAATACATTATAGTCGACTAAATCAACTGTAGATTTAGTCGACTATAATCTTAGACAAAAAAGAAAACATTTCAGGTGACTAAAATATGACAAACTAAATGGAATTTTATTCAAAAGACTATGATAATTGCTGTCAAAATCAACACACACACACACACACACACATGCACGCATGCACATACAGTACGTCACATGAATTCTCCATCGAGGCTGTGCACCCTGTGGTGAAGTAGAAAGCACACACACACACACACACACACACACACACACACACACACACACACACACACACACACACACACACACACACACACACACACACACACACACACACACACACACACACAGGTCTCTAGGTAGATGGTGTGACATGCAGTGTTGTGAGTGCTATATCCCTGCACATACATAATTGCGAACGCGGAAGGGGGCGCGGCGAAGCCGCGCCTCCGACCAAGTGGAGCTTACTATATCATCGTGCTTGCGGTGTGGCATATTTATGGTCTCTTTCCGTCTGTGTTCACGCTCTCATTCTCTCATTGGCTCGCCGGCGAGAGATTGCGCCTCATCCCATTGGTTCACCGATCTGTCCGTCAACCCCCGCCCCGTTAACACAACATTACGAGCGACGCCCACTGCACTCTGGTTGGTTGCGAAATGAAACACTTCCTCATACCGAGTACACCGACCCGCTGGGCCAGGCTTTTATTTTTTAGCAAAACTAAGCAATAAAAGCCTGGAGATCGAGGCGAATCTGCGTTCGCCTCCAGCGTTCGCGCGTCTTACTTGTTGTACATGTCCAATTAACAGGAACAGCTCTCAAGTGCATGTGCGTGTACGTGTGTGTACGTGTGTGTGTGTGTGTGTGTGTGTGTGTGTGTGTGTGTGTGTGTGTGTGTGTGTGTGTGCACACGTGTGTGTGTGTGTGTGTGTGCACGTGTGTGCGTGTGCGTGTGTGCGTGTGTGCGTGTGTGCGTGTGTGTGTGTGTGTGTGTGTGCGTAATCGTCTCGGTGGGGCAGCAACCTTGTATTTCAATCTTTTCATGTATATATTTATATATGAATGATTGATTGCCATAGTTTATACTTTGTCGTATGACAGTGTTGAGCAGAAGTAAGGAAAATAGCTGCTCACAGTGCGTTGCCATGTGACACATTGCGAGCTTGTAGATTATGTATTGATTGATTTATTGATTGATTAATTGATTGTATTGATTGATTATTATGTTAGGATACAAACAGCATGTTTATATTCACATGTAAAGTAACTCAGTACATATACTCAAGTATTGTCCTTAAGTAACATTTTGAGGTATTTTTACTTTACTGGAGTATTTCCAATTGTCAGTACTTTTACTTCTACTCCACTACATCTCAGAGGCAAATATTACAGTATACTTTTACTCCACTACTACAATTATTTGAAAAATATAGTTACTAGATACTAGATTTTGATTATTATTACAAAACACAAACTTTATACTTTTGGTACTTTAAGTTCATTTTAATACCAATACTTTTACTCAAGTACATTCAGAATTCTGGTCTTTCACAAGGAACAGAGTATTTTCTACATTGCAGTGTTGATACTTTTGGTGTAAAATTGGTGTACTTTTTTCCACCACTGTCTGCACACACTACTTACAGCTCAGAATCATACACAGTGTTCTGTCTTCTCTCCCAAGGTTGACAATATACAATTTTCCACAAAAAAAACTCCTTTCATGAAACATGTCTCAAGTTTGTTTTCATAATCATCTAACTCAAGGAATTCAACACAAATGGCTTCTTCTTAAAAAAAAAAAGATACATAAAAACACGCACGCACGCACGCACGCACGCACGCACGCACGCACGCACGCACACACACACACACACGATGTGTGTAGCAGATCTACAAGCTCACAATGCGATGCATTGTGAGCTTGTAGATCTGCTATTTTCAAAAGATTTGTTTACATTTGAACACTTGTGAAATGGGACATTCTACATAATGAGTACTTTTACTTTTGGTACTTTGTACTTTTACTCAAGTCAATTTTAAATTCCGGACTTTTCCAAAGTAGGAAGGCCAGGTTGAAAGTGTTTAAAGTGTCACATTCCTAAGCCAATAATTTGAAGACCGGCAGCGGTTCCGGTAGGAGACACAAAGAGTCTCCTCTGTGTCTCCTACCGGAACCGCTGCCTACGGGGCATCACATTATTGGCTTAGGAATGTGACAAAAACAAAGAAATATCCATGAATTCAAGTGTCCATGGGGTGACTAATCGATAGGGGAGGAAAAAAAAGTGGGTGAACTATCCCTTTAAGTCTGCCTGTGGGTTTTATAAAATAATATCCTATGATAAGTATGAAAAAAGGACTAAATAATAACATTGGATCCATTGAAAGTGGTAATTGCTTCTTCCTAAAGCGTACACTTATATAACTTGTTTCATGGTGAGGTGTGCTTTGTCTTGTTGAAGGCGGTTTAATTGAAAGCCATTTTTATTTAATAAACTTCTATTGATCCAAATGTGCAGAACTTTCTTCTTTTATGTAATGTATCGTTGCTGTCAGAAAACCTCTCCCTATTTTTTTTTCCTTTTTAAGTTTGTTAATTTTTCCCCCCACCGTGTAAATGAATACCCCACTTCGTCATACTACAGTGTCACACAGACATAGGCGATCTACAAGCTCAAAACGCGCCGCATGTTTTGAGCTTGTAGATCTGCTTTTTTTCCCCTTATCCTGAAAAGTAACAGTTTTGGATATATGAGGTTTCCAACTGACAGAGATGATATATTGTTTGGTTTTGGCACAATGTATAGGCCACATTCTAGTTGTGAGTGTAGCTCTCTCTCTCTCTCTCTCTCTCTCTCTCTCTCTCTCTCTCCAAGCTCACAGCGTGTCACATCATCATGACGTGCTTGTAGATCTGCTATTTTCACTATTTTCAAAACAATCATTGTTCATTCATCATAATCGAGACACACGTGCGTTTGAAAACATTTGATTTGAAGTGATTTCTCCTCCCAGCCCTACTCCTCCCCTGTATGCACACACTGACTGACCACCACAACCGTCAGTGGTGTAAAGTAACTACTGTAAGTATGTTTACTGCACTTACGTACAATTTTGAGTATTTTTTTTCCTTTACTGGAGTATTTAAAAATGTTCCAACACTTCAACCCTATATACATTTCGGCCATTTGAAAATAGCAGATCTACAAGCTCGCAATGAGATGGGCAGTATTTGAAATACATAAAATACATCTGTTTTTATGTCATTTTATTCTCAAATTGACACATTTTAAACATTTACACAGGTTTAGGCCTACACCGTGGAATATTTAAATAAAAAACTAGAAAAGTTTGCTCTTCGGACCACAGGTCTCCGCCAGGCCGGATCGCCTACCCGGGGGAACACTTTGGACACTTTGGAACTTTGGTCATACTCACTTGGGATGGGATCTGAAAAATCTAACTTAATACATCTTGATGACATGACCCCAGAGATAATGTGTAGCGGTTTGTGTGAGTTTTGAACACAATTTGTAGGAGTAGTAGCAAAAAGTGTGTTTTGAAGAAAAGGCTAAATGGCAGAAAATGTAATCTGGCACAGGTGGCCAGGGCCTATATGGAGAGTGAGAATCCAAGTCCAATCCAAACATTTTCATTGTACGAGCTACAGTTCAAGAGTTATTGGCCAAAACGTTAAGTGGGCTGTTGTAGCGCCACTATGAAGCCGATGTGAAAAATTTGGAGTGGAGGTTCTTCCTTGGCCTACTATGAGTGTGTGTCCAAATTTCACAGCAATCAGGACATGCGTTCATGATTTGTGGCATTTTTGTGCAAAATGGGCCTCTCCTGCAAATGTTGAAAGCCAATTTTGATTGTATGACCTACGGTTCAAGAGTTATAGGCCAAAACATGAATCTGCCTGTTATAGTGCCACCATGAGGCCGATTTGAAAATGTAGGGTGGAATTTCTTCCTTGGCCTAATGGGAATGTGTCTGCAAAGTGTCAGGGCAATCGGATGTTGTGTTCATGAGGCATTTTGTTCAAAACGGACCACTCTTGCAAACTTTGGAAGCCAATCTTAGCCAATCAGGTTGGAATGTAAAAAAATCGGACAGATCTGTCTTGATCAAATGACTAGACTATTATAGATCGAGATTTGGGCGATGTTTGGACAAAATCTGTAGGAGAAAAAAAAAATGTGTTCTGCAAAAAGCGGCCTCCTGGTGGCGCTATAATGGCGATGTGAAAATTTGGGGCAGAGGTTACGCTGGGAGCGTGCGTGCACAGTTTCAAGCCGATTGGTCGGTCCAACGGTGCCGGAGATTAGCTGCTCACAGACAGACGGACACAGGACGGAGGGACAGGGGCAAAAACATAGTCTCGGCCGTGACTTCGGCCTGGAGACAATTGCGGAGACAATAATTTACTAAATAAAGTTCAAGTAGTGGCCTCTGTGCAGCCTTGTTTATGTTTATGTCCATGGAAACAACGACAAACACAGCCATAAGGTCTGGTTTCCTTATGCATTAAAGATAGTTTTCGGCCGGGCGGAGCGCGGACCTCTGACCTCTGACGCATATATGGGACTGACCAAGGACTCGAAGGAGTGCGGTGCCTGCCGCTGAGTCGTACGGATATCCAGTTGTCTGGGCATGCACTCATATTAGGCTGCCTGCTCCAAAGCCAAACGCCATGAAAAACAGTCTGCTTGTGTGGTCAATGTGTTCTTAGAAACTCTGACAGGCAATTAATTTAATATTTGGCCATCAATCTATGAATTTACTAATCATTTAATATTTTTAATAAAATGTATTTTCAAAATTCAAAATACGTATTTGTATCTCAAATACATTTCTCAGACAAGTATTTATGTTTTGTATTGTGATTTTTTGACCCAGTATTTTTATTTTTTATCAAAATACTTTTCAATGTATTTTCGCCCATCTAATGCGTTGCAGCGCGTCGCATTGTGAGCTTGTAGATCTGCTATTTTCAAAAGAATTTTATACATTTTATGTATTTGAACACTTGTGAAATGGGACACTTTTGTACTTTTACTCAAGTAAGAACCATGTTAAGTGGTCAGATGAGTGGCCTAGTGTGCATGTTCAGAGCACGCTTATTTTACAGTTTTT
>NC_137607.1:10343490-10400990 GCF_963280865.1 Gymnoscopelus braueri
GGCTCGACACAGCCTGGCTTGACAAGGTCTAGCTCGACAAAGTCGCTCCTTTTCAGACTGGCTTGGCGTTCATGGAACCGAATAAGCCAGGCTATACGGACCCGGCTTTGTCAAGCCTGGATTTGACTTAAGGCCAGGCTTATTTAATTCACCTTTCGAGGAATAGGGCCCTGGTCGTATATTTTGTGTAAACCCCTGGTTGTAAATGTCATGTTAATTGCATACTGTAAGTCAATTCTTACTTGCGATCTGTGATTTGTCGCGAGCACGCTTTAACACCATAAAAGGCAACCGGAAATAACCCACGTGGGGAAAACAGATCTGCACGCTTACAACGCGTCGAGTCGCACCGCCTTGACAACTTGTACATCTGTTCTGTCTGGAAGTGAGTCCCTCGATCGTACGATGGATCGGCTGAACGTTAATAAAATAATGCTCTCATGTGTAATGAGAATAAGAAGAACTACCACCAAATAGTTGGCTAATAAAACGTGGAAAGGATGTTATAAAAAGCCTTTTCTATTAAAGAATGCTCACATTTGACTGACATTATGACGCTGGAATCCTGGAACGCTGAGATCTGATGGATTACGGCTATTTTCACTATTATATAAAATAGTAGTGAAAAAGGAACCGTTTTTGGCCATACAAGGTTTACACTCGGCAGCGATAATCTACAGTATAATACAACAATCTTCCTCTTCTATTCTCTTATGTTCTCGCTCTCTCTCTCTTTCTTCTCCCTGTGCTTTTTTCCTACTCCCCCCCCCCCCCCCAGAGGGCAGTTTGTAGCCCTGTGGGACCGGGTGGTTTGCTCCAGTGACCCCCCACCCTGTGGGACTGGGTGGTTTGCTCCAGTGACCCCCCAACCTGTGGGACTGGGTGGTTTGCTCCAGTGACCCCCCACCCCAACCTGTCGGACCGGGTGGTTTGCTCCAGTGACCCCCCCACCCTTTGGGACCGGTGGTTTGCTCCAGTAACCCCCCCCCCCAGTGGGGGCGTGTCTCTGCTCCGGTGGTCGCTGCCTGTTGAGCCGATGTCTCACTCTGAACACTAAGACACACATCACTTCTTTTTATAATTACATTTCTTTTCTCTCGCTTTTCTGGTGAGAAACCGTGTTTGAGAGAGAGACTGAGAGAGAGAGAAGGGAGAGAGAGAGGGGAGGGAGAGAGAGAGAGAGAGAGAGAGAGAGAGAGAGAGAGAGAGAGAGAGAGAGAGAGAGAGAGAGAGAGAGAGAGAGAGAGAACCGAGAGACAGAAAGAAAAGGAGTGTGTGCGTGCATGCGTGGATGTGTGTGTCTATGTGCGTGCGCGCACATGTGTGTGCGTGTGCGTGTGTGCATGTGCGCGTGCGTGCATGTGTGCGTGCATGCGTGCGTGCATGTGTGTATGCGTGCGTGTGTGTGTTTGTGTGTGTGTCTACGTTCACGTGAGCGTGCACGTGAGCATGTGTGTGTGTCTGCGTACGTGCGTGCGTGCGTGCATGTGTGTGGGTGTGCGTGCGTGCGTGCGTGCGTGCGTGTGTGTGTGTCTGCGTGCGTGCGTGCATGTGTGTGGGTGTGCGTGCGTGCGTGTGCGTGTGCGTGTGTGTGTCTGCGTGCGTGCGTGTATGTGTGAGTGAGTGTGTATGCGTGCCTTAGAAGTTCAGACACTGCACATCTCTCGTTACATCACAAAGCACATGACATCTCCTCACTGTCCTGCTCTGTGAGCTGATATCAGGGGGGAAGGCGGGGGAACGGGGCAGTTCTACACTCGATCTTGGCGACTTCTGCAAGACAATATACTGTATGTAATGTGATAACAGATTAAAAAGCAATCCTGTGTCATTACAATGAGAAACCTTGTTAAAACAATGACGTTCTTATCTAAAAATAATGACTTAGTATGAAACAATAATGACTCATTATTTGTATATGACGCTGGAATCCTGGAACACTGAGATCTGATGGATTACGGACTAGATTGCGCTTTATTGATCATTACTGAGGAGAAATATGTCCTTTGGACTAACAACAGATCCTGTCCTATATGTCGGAATGGGGAGTGGATATGGACACAGCTAGATTTCATCCAAATTGTATCCTATCCTCATCAGATCAGATGGTAAGGCCCCGTTTAAACGACAACATTCTCTAGAGAAAACGGCAAAAGAAAACGGCAAAAGAAAATATCAGATGTGCCTTCCGTTTAGACGACAATGGCATTATCAGGGGTTAATAATAATAATGAATTGCATTTTTATAGCGCTTTTCCAAGTGCTCAAATCGCTTTACAATGGTTCATTCATTCATACAGGTGGGAGACAGCGCAGTCGGTAGTACTGTCGCCTCACAGCTAGAAGGTCCTGGGTTCGATTCCCACCGGGGACGCTGTGGGCGCTGGGGGCGTGTCTTCTCTGTGTCATCAGTGCCCACACCCTAGGTGGGGTTGGCGAAAGGGCCTTTCTGTGTGGAGTTTGCATGTTCTCTCTGTGTCCCCTAGGGTAGGTACCCTCACAAAAACATGTAGTAATCCTGGTGGTCTCTATACTGCCTCCCCCTGGTCAGCCGGGGCGCCTGATGGAGGGTAAAGGAACTGGTTGGAATAACGTGTTCCTTCCACGCGCTACGTCCTACCGGGGAAACTCCCCCCTGTCAGGTGATAAGAGGGTCAGTTGGCTATCATGCATTGAAGGAGGCATGAGCTCGGCTCTGGGTTCCTTAGGCGGGGGGAGTGTAGCGCCCAGGATCACTTAGAAAATTGGCACCGGGTGAAAAAGGGTTACAAAATCGTGGGATAAAAAAAAAAGAAAGAAAGAAAGCGCAATAAAGTGAAACCCCCTTCCAGAGTGGAAATCTTTTAAAACACTCCACCTCTTGTCTCTATGTGTAAACAAGCAAAACGGTGTTAACCAGTGTTGCCAGAGCCGTAGCCTGGTCGAATAGAAGCGACCAGGCTACGGCTATTTGAAAATAGCCAATCTACAAGCTCACAACGTGTCACGATGCGACACGTTATGCGCTTGTAGATCTGCTATTTTCAAAAAAAGAAAAAATAATATTGAAAAATAAGTAATTTTGGGGAAAACAAATAAACATTTTAACAACACAAATCTTGTATGAGGGTCCCTGGCACAAAATATTTTCAGAAGGAGGGGTTTGTGGACAAATGCATAATTTGACATGAAGATGTTTAAGAACCACTGGTTTAAACAACGTTAGGAAACAAGCAACTACACTTTAGAAACAAGCCCAAAGTTGCTGCAGACATGGCAACCAAACAGCTGCGATAGGAAGTAGAATGGAAGTTGTTCTACGCATGCGTGACTGGTCTAGCTGGCAGTGCGTCACACCGCCACCTAGCCACCTGGCATGCAAACAGCAGCGCTTTCACTGCTGTATCTCCGTCTAAACCCAAAATAAAAAGTTAGGACGCAACGGCACTTTGCCGTTCTCTCTAGAGACCGTTGTTGTCTAAACCTGGCCTTATTTAGGCTATTGTGTGGTGTCCATATGAAGAACGTGGGACAAATGATTACGTTAGACAGCTAGTTACCACCAATGCGGGAGGACAGGAGTATCTACTCTCAGCGGAAAAAAGACACAAACTAGCCTGGTCATGTCACAAGACATACAGTACGTCCCTGTCAAAGACCATCCTACAGGGGGACTAGAGGAAGATCTCGGGATCTAGAGGGTAAAATGAAGGGGGCAAGTATATACCCCTAGGGGGCACCGTTCGATGAAGAATGTTAAGTGGTTTAAGGTTCTTTATAGAGAACCTTGGTCTGATAGGTTCTTTCTGGAACACTTTTTTCTTTCTCCTCAGTTCACTGATTTAACAGTGTAGGTTGGGGTACCGGGGATAAACTAGAAAATGATACCAAATGGGAGTCCGTTGCAAGGTTACGCTAATTTGGGATTTTTCATTATAGTTTAGTTTGACAATTTTGTTTCTAATTCAGTTAGTTTTAGTTTTTTTATGACAATGCTTAGTTTTAGTTTAGTTTGTATTAATTTTTGTGTTGATTTTAGTTTTTGCCAGACCCAAGGGGTCGGGCTTACATGAGGCTTTGTACCTGTTTCGTCCATACATGGGCAGGGGCCATTTGTCCTCCGGCCCCAGCCAAAAAAAAGTTTGTGACGTCCCCTTTCGTCACAAACTATTCATGACATCATGAACTTCAGTTATAAAGTGGTTTGTAGGTGTGTTACATACTAGGACTTCATTTTGGGTCTGGCAGAACCAGGTCTCCTGGTCTTGTTTTCATACAAGGAGCGCACATTTCTATTTTGTTTTTGTTGCTCGTCGGTAGTCATGGCTGCCAGTTCCCACCTGATGTTGGGTGGGAGTTCCGACTGATCCAGGCCGTACTGAATAATCACTAGCTTGCATAAAGTCTTCAGGCTAGGACTAAAATCTAAGATGTACAGCTCAACAAAATCTGTGCTTTTTCCTCCAAAGAGGAGGACGCCTCCCACCGTGCAACAGCACATCAAAGATGTCGGGCCTTTCCCCTTGAGCTCGATCTCCTTCCAGGAGAAGGTGTCTGGATTGAATTTCCACACATCATTGAAGTACGGTTTAGAGTCTAAACAGTACTGCCCACCAAATATGTACATTTCTCCATTGTAGCTAAAGGCTGAATGACCCCAGCATCCTTCTGGATGAAGCTCAGTAGGTGTTCTCAGCCAACGTTCCATCTCTGTGTCAAACACTCTGAAGCTTTTGGCGACGACCCCCTGGTTATTACGGCCACCGAATACAAACATCTTTGTCCCCATGATGATGGCAGAGTGGCCTGATGAAACAGGTGGCCGAGCTTTGGTTTTAATTAAAGACCAGACCATTGTCATGGTGTTCAACTTATAGATGTTATTATTGTATCCAATCCGGTTGTATCCTCCATGTATATACAGGACCTTCCCCAAGACACAGTCTGAATGGCCGTAACTCGCCTCTGGAACAGTCCCAGAGACATTGGGCATGGACCATGTGTGGGTGTCAACATCTAATCCATAAAGCACGTTGAAGTACTCCCCATTCCTGCATCCTCCCCAGATGTAGATGACCGGTTCGATCAGTACAGCTGTGTGGTAGTAGCGCATGGAGGGAACGTCAACAGGATGTTCACTTTCGGCTGGGGACAACTTCGTCCAGCGCAAAGACACTGTGTTAAAGACGTACACATCAGTCTGATCGCTGTGGTTCACATTACTGATCCCTCCAATGGCGTACACTTTGTGTCCGACTGACACAGCTGTATGGCATCCTTCTGGTCCTCGCTTCAGATTCACAGTCCACCTCATCATTGCACACACAGAGAAAAAGGTTGGTTAAAATTTACTGTTCATGCGTTGCACTTAAGATAATACAGTTATATCGCACCCGCTCCCACTTATAATTGGTACAGCTGTCCCCAAGTAGTGACGTCAGGTCGATCCAAATGTGGAGTTCCACCCGGCCTGGTGGAGATATGGGTCTCCAATTGGTGACGTTGTGTTGATGCAAATCAAGTCTTGTCCACATATGGAGTTCTGCCCCAAGTAGTGATGTCAGGTCGATGACATCAGTCTTGTCCATATATGGAGTTCCACCCATCCTGGTGGAGGTTGAAAATGACTACAGGTGGGCACCACTCCAGTGTTTTCTGTCATTCAACAGGGAGAGCATTGTGGGCTACCTTGTCAGGGCTTTAGATATTTGCTTACATCTGAAGACATGGAAGGACATCAGGCAATGCCAGAGGCTGTTCAGTGCTACACATCCACTCTGCACATGTGATCAAAGTTGTCACACAGTCATTTGAGAGTAAAACAGCAGTGAAGGACTTGGCAACATTTAAATTTGCCAGGTTGCACAACGCTACCTTGGTGAAAATCTTTCGTTCTCAGTGCATTGTGTTGCTGCCAACTTGGGACTGAGATCCATGGAGCCCTTACGAGCCATTCAGGACCCTCAGGATCCAAACACCGTGGCTGGGGAGGACACAAAGCCTCGGTCCCCCTATTGTTGTTGAGTGGAAAACAATAACAATGTAAATGCTTTTTGAGGTAGGCCTACTGCTGGGACTTGAACCCAAGTTCTCCTGTTTACGAAACAGGCACTTTCACCAGCTAAGCCACGGTACCTGCATAAAAGCCTGATGTCAAAGATAGATGAGATTCTCTGATCAAGTAAATTAGTCGTTAAAGTTCTAAACTAATACATCTTTCAACTTTCATGTTATATCTTATGGAAACTAAAAAACAAGAACAAATATGTCTTTCCATATTATTAGACAACAGCACAATCTACAGTATTGGACATGCTCAACCTGTAGAGGGCAGTGCATCACACATTTTCTGCACTTTGTAGACTCCAGAATGAGTACCACATGTTTGTGTAGGTGAAGAGTACATCATCTACACTGTGTATATATATATATATATATATATATATATATATATATAGAGAGAGAGAGAGAGAGAGAGAGAGAGAGAGAGAGAGAGATTTTAAAAAAAAAGATTCATAGATTTCTATGCATTTAAAACAAATTGCCCCGTGCCGCTTTGACGCGCGACCGTAAGAAGTGTCCCTTATTTCCATTTCTGAAAGGTAGAAACCCTAGTGATGAGTGAGTGAATATATTTAAAAAACTATAAAAAAATAACTACAAACTAATTTAAAAAAGATGTTGGAAGGAGTGATGGCAAACCCTAAATATGATATGACATTACCCATATTTTTTTTAATGGGATTCAGAACTAACAAACATCTTAAGTTTTGTCATGGCGGCCATGTTAGAATTCAAGATGGCGGGAAATCATTTGGTCCGACCTTTTGGATCCGGCATTTTTTATATTCAGTGTACAAAAATACCCCAAGGTGCAAAATGTCACACCTTCTGCCGGAAGTGAACAACCTTTTCACATAATTTCACTGACTATGCCAGTATTTTGCGATTCTCTTACCTTTTCACAAAAGTAGTCACAGAATATTTATCTCCAGTATGATCGATCCCCTGATGGTTGCTAATCACTGAGGGTATCACTGTGCTTCCGTGAAAGAAAAAAAATCATCGCGATTCCTGTTCGCTTGTTATTCCCAGTTGAAAATGGCATGTTTCGCTCAAAAATACATAGTAAAACACAGGAAAACAAGGATTTCTTTCACCGCTTTTATTTTTACAGGGAAGTGAATGGAGCTGTAAATCTTTGGATCGAATTATCTCCTGGTTCTTTGTGAAAAACGGGAAAAAAAATATATATACATATATATATATATTTTTTAAGAGACGTCAAAAGACGTCATTGACGGTGTGGGCTTACTAAAACAACCGTCAAAAGACGTAATTGGCAGGGAATTAGTTCATATCAACCCATGTCCCTCTGCACTCTAGCAATCAGTGCACCTGGTGATACCTAGCCAGACAGTCATTGTGACATGGCATATGACAGCTTAGCAAGTTACTTGTTACTTTGCATATTTAATTATTAATACAACACCTAAAGTAACACCATACAGCCGATCTACAATGCGACGCGTTCAGAACTTGTAGATCTTCTATTTTCTACTTTGGTACTCAAAGTATGTTTTGATGCAAAAACGTGTATACATTTGAAGCTCCCAAACTCCCACCCTTCCACACACACCCATACTCCACAGCTATTATTTCCCCATACTCTATTCTGTTTCATTTCTTATTGTGCTACTATTCTATATTGCCTTTTATTCCTTGGCCCCGTTTATCGCTGCTTGCAGCTATATGTATTTGTATAATTATTCTAATTTTTATAAAATAATAATTACTCGACCGAGTGTCGCGCCTCTTTCTCCTTTTTCTGTGTATATGAACACAACGTGTGTGTTTTATGTAGTCTCGCGTAGCCAGACAATCTCCAAATGCTATATAGAGTCTGGAAGTACACCTCCCGAAATCCGAGGGAGGAAGCTGGCACTTCTGTTCACGAAAATATATTTTTAAATATCTTTACATTTTATTTTTTTATTTCCATTTCTGCTAAGCAGCAAGCTATATATATGCTTAGATGATTTTTATTTAAATTAGGATACATTTGTGTGACTGTGAAGACGAAACGGAAGTGGGGAGGAGGCTTCACATCTGCTTTATATTTGATCAGAGTTTCCGTGTCCCAGACTGAGATTAGTATCATTTGACATAATAAAATAGAAAACAACTCAACTCCATTTATGCTACATACGTATAATGTGGACTTATGTTGATGGGGTTCTATGGATGTACACTCTGGCCTATCAGTGCACAAGATATGTCAAATAGTATTTCCATAACAGATCTGTTTGCATTTCAAATAACAGTTGCACTCTGCACAAAATGATTGCATTTTTTCTCCTACAGTATGTGAATGATGTGATCTTTGGTAGGGTCCACATTGTGTCCCAAGAGGTGGCCTTGGACCTGTGAATGGGCACATGTGATGTGTCTTTAAAAGTTATGTATCATTTCACACAACAAGTAATGTCTTCATACATGAGGATTTTTACTTAGGGTTTCTCTGGGTTGACATTGGCCTGCCAATGCACACATGTCTGCTACTGTTATGACTGATTTATATCCGTTGACAAAATTCCAATTCCTCCAGCACTTTTTGCACTGCCAACCACGTTAAGAGAAAAACTAATACAATTGAAATATACATTTAAAGTTCTGTAACATTCAGAAAATATATTTGGCTGTTAGTATAAGTGCCCTGTTTTTTTTTTGTATCCACTAACCGGTACATTAAAGTCTCATGCCCTGCATTTAGATAATGTGGTCTTACTCTGCATTTAGATAATGTGGTCTTACTCTGCATTTAGATAATGTGGTCTTACTCTGGTGGGTATCAGAAGTTATCAGCAGTGTATTTCTGTTTCCATTAGTATGACATACAGTAGCAACATCCCTATCGGACCATCCTATTGGACCGTGAGGCGTAAATCCAGGGAAATGGTTGACAGACATTTGGAGTCAATTAGTTTACAGGAGAGAAGCGCCATCATGCAGTCAATGGAGGAGGAAATAACTGCCATCACTCGTAGTGTAGAGGAGAAAAGTGTTATCACTCAGTCAATGGTGGAGGAAAGCAGTACCATCAGTTCAGTGGTGGAGGAGATAAGTGCCACCACTGATTCACTGGTGGATTGTCCTGCGGACACTAGTATTGCAGACAGTGATCACGACATGGATTGTGTAGAAGCTTTGCCAGATGAGCTGAGCATTGATGATTTTGTTGATGCCTATGCGACATTTACCAGAGAATCAGATGATTCTGGGAGCTCTGAGGATTTTGAACGGTTGCAAAGTGGCTTAGCAACTTGGGCAGTGGAGCACAGTGTTACACATACTGCTTTAAATTATTTGTTAAAGCTACTTTCAGTGCATCACCCATCTTTTTTTCCAAAAGATGCCAGGACATTATTAGGTACTGTACGATCTCTGTCTGTGGTTGACAAAGCGGGTGGACAATACCACAACTTTGGAGTGTCAAATACTATTCAAGGAATACTGCAAGTAAACACAGCTCAGCTAGAGCAAACACGTGTGTAAACCTGCGAGTAAACATTGATGGCTTACCATTTTTCAAGAGCTCGAGAACTCGGTTAATGTCCAAGAATGGGCCACAACTGTGAACCTGTGGTTTTGGGATTGTTCTGTGGATCCGCAAAGCCGACATTCCTCTATGATTACTTTGAGGACTTTGTCAATGAAATACTTCATTTAGAGACCGGTTTTGTGTTTGAAGGCCTGGCACTGACATTGAAATTGTCTTCAGTGGCGATGCACCGGCATGTGCCTTTACCAAGTGCATCAAACTATTTTGGCTGTGGGAAATGCACACAGGAGGGGATTTACACCGACCATAGGGTGGCATTTCCTGACACTGGTGCCCCTCTGAGGACTGATGAAGAGGACTTAAGTGAGTTCACCAATGAGGAGCACCATCTTGGAATTTCACCCCTCCAAAGGACATCCCTCGGAATGGTGTCAGGATTCCCCTTGGATTATATGCACCTCATTTGCCTTGGGGTGATGCGAAGGCTGTTGATGCTGTGGCTTTAAGGGTACTCTCAACTGTAGGCTGTCCTCTCATCAAATCACCAGGTTGTCTCAAAAGCTCATTGAAGTGTGCAGTTATTGTCCCCCTGGAGTTTTCTTGAAGGCCAAGATATGAAAATGAACTTATAAATGAACCGTGTAACAAAGTTAAATTAAGTAATTTTTAATCTATAATATATATTCAGTAGGTGGCCAGTGACTTTGACCATTGTCTGACTAGCGAGCGTGACCCGAGATAAAGCCACTCTGCTATGGGGAGTAGAGAGCTATATAAAAAACGTTGCCCCTAGACAGGCAGGCATTGCCGTTGGTTTGAATCCAGCACACAACACCAATGGTTTTGATAATGTGGATTGTGGAAGTTAAATGGTGGATTTGTGGATATGACTCTATACGAACAAAATAAGTACTCATTATACAGAATGTCCCGTTTCACAATTTTTCAAATGTATAAAATATATAAAAATATTTTGAAAGTAGCAGATCTACTATCTCACAATGCCTCCCCAAGTGATACATTGTTTTTATTAAATAACAATGCCATTTACCTCAGTAAGATTATGACTATTAGCCCTAACCTTATTCCCAACCTTAACCTCAGTAAAAGTACCGTTTTATCTGTAAAAGTACTGTTTTATCTGAAAAAATATATTGAAAAAGTTGCGTTGGATCGCGGAAAATTGTTATCCACAGTGGGATTTGATGCCACAGCCTTTGGAGTGCGTGGGTTGTAGGTGCAATGATTAACACACTAGCCACCGCAGCTAACTGCAGGGGAGGGGTTATGAGAGAGATTTGCATGTAATTTCTACTCGACTTGATGTAGTGGAGCAGGAGTAAAAGTACTGAAAATTGGAAACTATGAGAACCAATGATCTAAACTAATGTCTGATTAATTTATGCGCCGTCACACAATGTGTGTCGCAGATGCAATGCGCAGTGGTGTAAAGTAAGCAAGTACTGTAAGTACTGTAGCCTACTTCAGTAAAATGTTGAGGTATTTCTTACTTTACTGGACTATTTCCAATTTTCAGTATACTTCTACTCCACTACATCAAGTGGAGTACAAATTACATTCCATTTTCTAACTCCCTTCAGTCAGCTCGGGTGGCTAGTGTGTTATTCATTGGTCTTATGGACCATGTACCCTAAGTATCATGGATCGAATCCCGCTGTGGAAAAAATTTTCCGCAATCCAACGCTACATTTTGCGGGCAATTTATTTTCTCAGATAAAACAGTACTTTTGCAAATGTTAAGGTTGGGAATAAGGTTAGGGTTGATAGGCATACTTTTACTGTTGTTATTTAATCCTTTTTTTTGTCAATTGTCAATAGTCTGGGTTTTACTGTGTAGCCTATACATTTATGTGGGTAAAATGTTTTGTAAATATGGCTATTATTTTAACTCCTAAATGAATAGTGAATGGAGTTAACGGTGGACTGTCAGTGATTCCCAAAGTTAAAGCCTGTAACATTGTATGATTTCAGTATTTGATGTAAAAAAAAACAAGGGTCACAACAATGCTCAGAAGCCAGTATTTCCAAGCTGGTGAAGCCCCTGGGGAATGGGGCCGTTTGGTTCGGGAGTTCCGGTCCATGGAGAGGGAACGCCGTCCTTCCCCCCAAGAGAGAGAGTGTTGCGTGAGGTCCCCGTCCACGGCTAGAGCAAGCCGTCCGTCCCCTGAGAGAGAGAGTCGCCGGCAGCCCCCGACCGCGGATATTGGACGTCAGCTACGTGATAAGAGAGAGTGGCG
Organism: Gymnoscopelus braueri; assembly: GCF_963280865.1. NCBI lineage: Eukaryota > Metazoa > Chordata > Actinopteri > Myctophiformes > Myctophidae > Gymnoscopelus > Gymnoscopelus braueri. The sequence continues at coordinate 10,355,290 of NC_137607.1, forward strand.
TTTTAGGCAAGGGTTATGTCTTTACTGTGGTCTCTCTGGCCACTGCCTTCTTTGCTGCCCTGTTAGACCTGTGCTGTCCAGGTTTTAGTTTTTGTTGCTCCTTTCTGTTTTGAGCCTGCCTTGGTTCAGTCTCTCACCTTTTTTGCCTCCCCCCCAACTGACTTCTTCTGTCTGTTTGAGTGCTATCCTGTCTGTGTGTGTGGGCCCTGACCGGTGTTTCGGGCTTGGTGTGTGTTTCGGGTCTGGTGTGTGTTTCGGGCCTGGTGTGAACGTGTGTGCCTGTCTCGTCAGAGCTCCCCCCCCCCCCCCCCCCTCGGGTCAGCGGCAATGAGATGCTTGCAGTCTGCTGAGGTGTTTGTCTCCTGGGGGAACGATTCGGGATCCTTGTTGTTTGGCGGATCCTGAAAGGGAGTCGTCCTCGGCAGAGCTGCTCCTGTTCGTCCCGGACTCGTCACTGCCAAGTTCTCTTCCTCCCCGGGGGTCCTCGCCCCTCTTCCTGGCTCTCTGTCGTCCTGTGACTCTGTCGTCCTGTGAAGCAGGATCCCACTGCTACCCTTTTCTTCCTGTGGTTCCACTGCCCAGCACCTCACCGATGTGAAAGCTGTGAAACTGTCGAAGCTCGTGACTGAGCTGAAGGAATTTGACTGGCACATGTGAGCTTTTCTCAAAGCTCAAAACAGAACTTGTTTGACTTTTGGACTGGACTTTTGGACTGAACGTACCAATACACACACGCACACACACAAAAAGTGGGGCAGCGCCTGTCAGCGGGGAATGTTGAGTGAGAGGTGTAGGACAGAGTTGCTACATCCTCCTGGAAGAGGCTCCTCATTCCTCACTGACAGGTGAGCCAGTAGGGTGCAAACAGTGGGAGGAATTTACAACTATTAATTTTATTGAGAAAACGGTTGAGGCGCACATGTACACACCTAACGTCATGGTGTTAAGAAAAATGTTTTTGGTGCTGTTTTTACATAGTTGAATGTACGGTCATTTTAATGTTTTATTATTTTATGGAAATGTCATTTGTATGGCACTCAGGTAGCGAGGGGTCAAATTCTTGCCCACCAACCAGGGCAGGAATTTCACGGCGGCCACAGTGGTGCCCCTCTCTTTGGCCGTGTGCCCCTCGATAAATGACGCCCGCAGCAGTTGATTCACCTTTTTCTTTTTTTTTCACTGCGTCTTTCTGCACCATGAGTACTTTTACTTTTGGTACTTTTAGGTACATTTTGATACGACAGACTCAGAGCAACTTTGAAAAATACTGATTAAACTTTGTTTGCCATTACATAATAGGTAAAGACCACTTGAAGCACACATTACATTCTCTGTTTTGTTTTATTTGACTGTCGGTGTGATTTTCACATATATTCATGACTGATTCCTCATTAATTTGGTGTTAGTTTGGTGTACAAATGTAGATATCCTTGTTTTAAAATGTGATTGAAAGAATATGATTATCACAGGAATTATTGTGATGAATTTACATCTTTGTATTCGGGTTGACAGCTCAAGTTTTATGTTAGGTAGGTAGGCTTTGTTAGAGTTGTTTAAGTTTAAAAAAATTATGTTACTTTCATTTTACTCTCAGCTACAGGCATGCCTTCCAAGCAGCGGAGGGATCACATTTTGAAGAAGTTGTTTCAGCATGCAGCTAAAAACTGCAAAACATTGGATGTTTTTTTCAAAATGTGAGGAAATTATGATTAAAAAACATAAGGTTAGCTACTAAGACACACCAAAATGCATGTAAGCCATTTATTTTGCAGTGAAACCACAAAATGTATTTGTATTAATGTCTTTACCCAGTATCGTGTCAATATTTTCCAGCCAGAGAAAGGCAGACCAGAAAGACACAGAAGAACCAAAGAACTAGGTTCTTAAGTACATTTTTTGGGTTATCATAGTGAAAACCCTGAAAAAAGTGCAAAATTGAAATTCCAAAGGCCCTGGTTCAGTCCAGGAACCACCGATTGCGCCCGAAGTGGTCTCAATTTAAAGCCCCTGGTGTCTAGTATACTCCCAGCTAAGATATAGGTCGCATAGATTCCTGTGCGACCTATAGTTGTGGAGTTATAAGGCCCAGAGTGAGGACATGTGAAAATCGGTTTTTGAATTATTTTTGTACCTTTTTGGCCCTGGAAAGACCTCCAAATATCCAATCTCAAAGTGCCTGGCATCTGTTTAAAGATCTTCTTTTTAGAATTTTTTGATGTATGGTACATTTCGGTGCGACTTTATTTGAGCTTTTAATTACACTTTGTAGCATCAAATTGGCGAATATTTGGAAAATCAGAAAATCAGGAATTGCAAGATTTTCGCAGTCAACGGCCTCTAGCTCTGGCCAGAAGAGTCTCTCAGAGAGCTAACAAATGTTGTAGTAAACTTTAAGGGCTTGTGAATCCAGCGTATACTTCGGCATCCCGCTGGGACCCTAGGTTCGTCCGCTAGGGGGCGCCGAAATTTCTTACAGAAGTCACTTTTTTAAAATAAATATTTGTATTTATTTTTTTGACACTTTCACTTAATTAATTCGGTGGTGCTGAGTTGATGGGTGTAGGTCCCGAGTGGGCAGGACACCCAGAAATAGGTGAAATGGCCCTTTAACCATCTTAAAAGGTGCAAAAGCATGCCTAAAAAGTCAATAATAGCAATAATAATAATATAATGAAATAATATAATATATACCATATATAGAGAAAGAAGAACAGTATTTATTCATATCAATACACAGTGGGCAAAATTACAAAATGACATATATGACGCCCAAGGACCGTCAGCAGGGAACTTTAACCAGGAAAGTAATGGTTAGGATGAGGAACATTGGGTCAGGGATATGTACAATATTTACAGATAATGGTATATTAAAGTTCAGGGTCCAAGGGAGGGGTATGTCCAGGGGGGAGGTTACCGGAGGTTAAGTCCTTTGGGGGCATGGGTGTCTAGGCGTAGGATCCAGTGGTATTCTTGTTTTTTACGGAAGATAGGGGTCCAGGTGGGGTCGTGTTGCAGGATGGAAATTTTGAGGTTGTTGGATCCGTGGGTGATGAAATGGTGGACGAGGGGTGTATCGGTTTTGAGTTTGTTGGTTATGTTGTATAGGTGCTGGTAGAGGCGGGTGGAGAGGGGCTGTTGGGTTTCCCCTACATATTTTAGGCCACAGTGAGTGCACCTAATAAGATACACCAGGTTCTGGTCCCGGAGGGAGGCCTGTTGGGGGGTGCGGATAATCCGGTCATTATGGATGAGGGTATAATTCTGGTGGAAATGTGGGTGGGGGTCTGAAGGGGGACGTGGGTTGAGGGTGGGGAGTTTACTGCGGGTCAAGAGGTCTTCAAGGTTGGGGTTTCTACGGTGGGCAATGAGGATTTTCCTGTTGGGGATGGAATGGGGGCAGAGGTCCGCTCCAAGGAAGTTGTTCCTGAGGGTTTTTGCGGCCTCTACCGAGTATGGGTGGAAGGTGGTGATGAGGGGTAGGAGGGGTTGGGTTGAGGGTGGTTTCAGGTTGAGGAAGGTGGCTTTGGTTTGGTTGAGGAGGGTTCGGGAGTAACCCCTGTTCCTCAGGACTCTAAATAGGGTGGTTGTTGCTTCTTCAAAGTCGGAGTCCTGGGTGCAGATTCTCCGAAATCGGAGAAGTTGGGACTTGACTATGCTTTTGAAGGTATGGGCAGGGTGAAAGCTGGTACGGTGGAGGAGGGCGTGGGTGTCAGTGGGTTTGAAGAATACTTTGATGTCTAATTGGTGGGTTGTGGGGTATTGAGGGCCTTTGAAGGTGGTAGTGTCCAGGAAATCGATGGAGGTGGGGTGTAAGGTATGTTTGAGGGAAATGGAGGGGGAATGACTGTTGAGGGTTTCCATAAATTTCTGGAACTCACCCTCTGAGTGGGGCCAAATTCCCCAGATGTCATCCAGGTAGCGGTAGTAGGCTGAGGGACGGAGAGGGCATTTGGCCAAGGCTGTGGCTTCCCAATGGGCCATGAATAAATTTGCTAGGGCTGGGGCGAACTTTTTGCCCATCGCGACCCCTTTTATTTGGAGGTACGTTTGGCCATTGAAGTCAAATTCATTAGTGGTCAGGGCAATTTCAAGGAGGGAAAGTGTGAGGTAATCGTGTCTGTTTGGTTGGGGGTGTTCATTAAAGGCGGTTTTAATAATGGTAAGGGCCTGGGTTGAGTCTATGTTGGTATATAGGGAGTCTACGTCCAGGGAAAAGAGGAAATCCGAGGGTTGGAGGGAGAGGGTCTTGATTTTGGTGACAAAGTCATACGTGTCTTTAATGAAGCTGGGGTGGAGGGTGGAAAGGGGGTTTAAGAAGCTATCTAAGTATTCTGAGAGGTGGTCAGTTTCACTGCTGCAGTCTGAAACTATAGGTCTACCTGATGGGATGGAGTGGGGGGTAGGCCATGTTTCAGGGTCTTTGTGAATTTTGTGGAGGAAGTAAATATGTCTGGCCTTGGGGGGGGTGTCACCAAGTAGGTAGGTCAATTGTTTGGGGTTGAGAAATTTGAGTTTGTGGAGTTGGTGGAGGATGGATTCAATATCTGTGGCCGCTTTCTGGAAGGTTGGATGGGGGATTCTCCTGTAATATTGGGGGTCATTCAATTGGCGTTCTCCTTCCTGGACATATTGGGCCCTGTCCATAATTACCACCACTGAACCCTTGTCGGCTGGCTTAATTATGAGTTGTTGGTCATTTTTGAGGGATTTGAGGGCAATTATTTCATCCTTGGGTAGGTTGGTGGGCAAGGGGTTAGGGGGTGGTAAGAGTAGGAGGGATTTGAGGTCTTGTCTAATTAGGTGTTTGAGGGGGACAGGGATTTGGTCTCCCTCCGGTTCCCAAGATGATTTGGAAGTGAAAGGGGTGGGTAGGGAGGGGACATCAGAGGGGGTCTCTGGGAAGAAGGCCGCTAGTTTGAGGTTCCTATGGTAGGTTGCGGTGTCTCCTAAGAGGTCTTCCCGAATTCTTTGAGGGGTGGGGTGGGGGGTGGGGATGAAGGAAAGGCCTTTGCTGAGAAGGGAGGATTGGGCTGCTGTGAGGGTTGTATTTTTGGATAAATTTAGCACCTCGCCCCTCCCCGCGCTCGTGGTGGAGAGGGGCTCTGGCAGTTTAACTGCTGTAGCCAGAGGAGGGATGTTGCCTTGGCTGTCTGTAGTGTCCAATGGATCTGGTCTACTTGGGTAGTAAAGGTGTGGGAGGGCAAGGCAGGGATATGGGGAAACTTGCCAAAGAGGCCGTTGATCAAATGGATACGGTCTATGTGGGGGGTGGGCAAGTTGGGGGAGCAGCCAATCAGGGGGAAATAAATGGACGCTGCAGGAAATACCCTGCTCGCCTGGCGGAATAGTCTCTTGATGAGGCGGTCCAGGGTGTCCGCCATGCCCCTGGTGCGGTCGTTCAGGCCGAAGGAAAGAATCACCTTGGTGACCCAGGGGATCGGGGTCTGGATTTTTTCCAGTATTCTTATGGCATGTATCAGTTTTCCTCCAGGGTATGAATCCACCTGGATCTTGGGGTTGAGGAGGGGGGGGAGAATTTTGTTGTTTGAGTCCCCCATGAAAATGATGGGCCTAGAGGGGGTGAGTTGCCAAGAATCCTTGTTGTTGTTGTGGTGGTGGTGGATGGTGTGGAGGGCTGAGGACGGGGGAGAAGAACTGGGGTTTCCCCTGGTGGTTGCAGGGCTTACGATGGAGGTGGGGTTCCGAGGTGGTCGGGGGATGGTGGTGTCCGCATCAAGGTTCCCTAACCGGGGGGAGTGGGCAACCCAAGGGTTGTTTTCTTTACCCCGTGGGGTGCCTGACCACAGGTCGGTGGTGGTGGAGGGGCCCCGTGAGGGAGCTGGAGGAGGGGCCCTATTGTGTAAGGGGCCATGGGGGTCCTTCACTGGGGGAAGAGATTTCTGGGCAGGGGAGGGGGTACTAGGGAGGTGGGTTGGGGCTGAGGGATGCAGGGAAGTGGGAATTAGTTCCAGAGCTTTCCTCTTGATGGAGGGCTCCAGCTCTGTGCCCAGGGATAGGCATGCCTTTGAACAAGCCTCCACCCAATTGATCCAAGCAATTGCAGAGTTGGGTTGAAGGAGTTGTTGCAAGATGGTCTGGAGCCTCTCCTGGTGGTTAATGTTGGCGCACGTCCTCAGCCACTCCTCGGCTGCTTGGGTTAGGCGGTGGTGTGTGCGAGGTCCCGGGTTGGGAGGAGAAAAATAATCCCTAAGGGTCTGGATGTGTTCTTGGTGTTGAGGATGTGAATTCCTCCCCGTGAGGATAGCCTCTGTTGTGGCGATTTGTTGGAGGGTTAGGAGGAGGTCTCTCAGGATGGATTCCTGTAGGTTCAGGGAGTCCGAATCCGCTTTCGAAGAGGGCGGAGGGTGGGAAACCCCGACCGTGCTGGATTGGGTCTCCGGTCCAGAATCCATCGTTGAGTACTGTGGTTTCAAAGGGGAAACCAAAGAACCAAAGAACAAACGGCAGAGAATTACAGACACAGGTGAACAACACATAGTATTACTACATGGAGAAGAAGGAGAGGATGGAGGAGAAGAGGAAGCAACCCACAGATATGAAAGAGAAGAGCAGGCCAGAGGAGACAATGTAAGACAAAGAGGCAGAGATGAGAGAGGAGACAAAGAGGCAGAGATGAGAGAGGAGAACAGGCCGGAGGAGAAAATGAACCAGCAGGACACATATATGAAGGAGGAGACAAAGTAAGACAAAGAGACAGAGATTAGACAGAAGGAGAACATGCCAGAACAGACAATGTAAGACAAGGAGACGAGAGATGAGAGAGGAGAACATGAAGACAATGAAAGAGATGAGAGAGGAGAACATGCAACAGGAGATGATGTAAGACAAAGACACAGAGATAAGAGAGGAGGAAACATGCTGGAGGAGACAATGTAAGACCGACAAGAAAGACAACTGCCACAACTGTAGAGTCATGGGGATATGACTGGCTGCACTTTGAGAAGGACAGGAAATTATATGTTACTAAGTTGTGGTGTTCCATGTGTAGGAAATACTATTAAGAGCGCACCACAAAAGAGCCACAACTTCAAATGTGCACAGACTCTTACATAACTGGAACCGCAAACATTAAAAAAGACACAGCCAAAACACATAATGATTCAAAAGCTCACATGACAGCATGCAACCAAGTAAACAAAACTCCAAGTAATTCAGCTACAGTTTTGCAGCTCCAGAAACTTCATGAGAGAACTGAGACAAAGATGCGCAAATTATTTGATATTGCTTACACTGTCGCATACACTGAGTAACCTTTTCCGTCTGTTCAAGACTTTAGTCTCTGTGGAACGCAAGCATGGGGTGACGTGAGCCTTTCTGTTGCTCCTTACTGTTTGATAGAAGCGCAGACAAAGGAACTTCAGATAAAGAAGTCATAAGCATCAAGGTTGTTGAAAATGTCTCCCCAAGAATCAGCCTACTTGGGTAAGATGAATGTAGACTTGTAGACTGTTGAATATGTTTTTTTTGTCCACATGCAATTTAGTGTCTTTTGCTTTATTGAGATAGTGACAGTGAAAAAAGGCAGGAAAGTTGGAGAGAGGATGTCATGATGCAGTATAGGTTGTAGTGGTTCTAATAAAGCTTCCAGTTAATGTATTAAAAACTAAGTTTCAATATCTATCTTTGTTTTCCTTTGTAAGTATTGCAGAGCGAAGGACATGTGATGCTGATGGGACTTGAAGGACATGTGATGCTGATGGGACTTTTGAAGCCATAACGCAGAAGTGTGCATAAAACAACCTGGATCTAAGTGGCTGCTTGACTGCAACTGCAGCTGATGGTGCAGCCGTCAACTTTGCCAAGACGAATGGTGTCCTCACCAAACTACAGGACTCTGTGCCATGGATGCTGAAAGTGCATTGTGTTGGCCCACAGACTGGAGCTGTGCCCGAAGGAAGCCTTCAAGGGAACATAATTTGAACAGGTACTGTATTGTTCTTCTTACTTATTATATCTGTAAAATATATAATAAAAATGTACAATGTGTAATGCAGTGTAAGTGTAATAAATGCCTTCATTTCTGTTTTTCTTTTACCTTGAGATTGATGACCTCTTGGCAAGACTGTACTCCCTCTACCATCGTTCCCCCAAAGAATGGAGGGAGTTGACGGCCATCGGAGAGGAACTTGAGGAGCACGTTGTGAAATCGGCTCGCTCCCAGGGAACAAGGTGGATTGACCACAGGAGGAGGGCTGTGTTGTGTCTTGCCAACTAAAACTTCAGGAGCATTGTCACCCACCTCCAGGAAAGACAGGACGAGGCCACACCAGAGAGAGAAAAGATCAGGGCCATGTTGCGGCAGTTAACCTCAGAAAAGTTTGTTCTCAATATGGCACTATATCAGGACCTTTAATCTGCGCTGGCTGAACTGTCGCTTCATTTCCAAGGAGATCAACTGCCCCTGTCGGGTGTGCGTAGAAGGATCCTGGCTGCACTGCGTAAGCAAACAGAGAGGCCAGGTCCCTATCTCCGCCAGTCTTTGAATCCTTCGCCACGACCACTGAGGGTTTTCAATACAATGGTGTAAAGATCAGAAATTCAAATGTAACTGCAGAGGCCTTCTGTCGCTGTAGGAAAGACACTGGACAAAAGCATTTCCTGCATTGGCAAGACCTTTTCCACTTTCTCCACTGATCCTGTGCTTCTTGCAGCAGAGATGTTTGATCCTGTGAATTTCCCAACTGAAGAAAGGCTCTTGGAGGAGTTTGGTGAGGAAGAGGTGCATCACTTATGCAAGCACTTTGAGCCTCTTCTCACAAAAGATTGTTCCAATGTGGCTGAGATAGAAAGAGATTGGTATAGAGCTAAAGTTGACATAGTTCGCCACCACAAGGACCAAGCTTTCCTCCCGTTATGGTCAAGGTTTCTGAATGAGAAGGGAAGCACATATCCCAACCTGCTACACCTGATTATAATTGTCTTAGTGTTCCCGTTTCCACCTCTCAGGTAGAGCAACAGTTCTCAGTTATGAAGAGAATGCAGGGAGACTGGCGCCTAAGCCTGCACACATCCACACTTAAAGACCTCCTCCTTATCAAATCACAGGGTTGTGCTCCTGCAGATTATCAAAGCCAAGAAGCAGTGTCAAAATGGTGGGGAGCTGGCATCTATAAAAACAGGCCATACAGCCATATGGTCCAAGCAATTCAAAATCCAACAATGTGACACCCCCTGACTCCCCATCTTCAAGTAGTGATTCAGATTAGGCTAGTACAAGCCAGGGCTGAATATGACCAATGAGAAACTCATTTGCCAGTATTTTACCTGTGAGGCTTTTTTGGTTACAGGATAACTAGTCTGAACTACATAGTAAAATGCCATAACATAGATATTTACTATATTTTGCAACAGTAGCTACTTTTAGGCACTTGGTCTTTGTGCCCTCAAAAAATGGACAACACCAAAGGCCAAGTGGCCTTGCCCCTAAAAATGACGAAATTCCAGGCCTGCCACCAACACAGATTGTACGGGTTCAAATCCCCCATGTTCGGGGGGAGGGAAGTTGGGAGGGTGATATTAGTCACTACATGTTCTCCTACAGGTTGGGGCAGCACCTGTCAGCTGGGAATGTTCAGTGGGAGGTGTAGGACGGAGTTGCTAAATCCTCCTGGAGGGGGCTCCTCATTCCTCACTGACAGGTGAGCCAGTAGGGTGCAACAGCAGTGGCAAACAGTGGGAAAAATGTATCGCTATTAATTTGGTTTGGTTGAGAATTCGGTTGAGGCGCACATGTACACACACAGGCCGACCTCTAACATCATGGTGTTAAGAAAAAGCTTATTGCTGCTGTTATTTTTCATAGTTGAATGTATGGTCATTTTAATGTTGTTTTATTTTGTGGAGATGTCTTTAAAAAAAAACATTTGTATGGCACTCAGGTAGCGAGGGGTAAAATGATTGCCCACCACCACAGATTCTACGGGTTCAAATCCCCCATGTTCGGGGGGAGGGAAGTTGGGAGGGTGATATTAGTCACTGCATGTTCTCCTACAGGTTGGAGCAGCGCCTGTCAGCGGGGAATGTTGAGTGGGAGGTGTAGGACGGAGTCGCTACATCCTCCTGGAGGGGGCTCCTCATTCCTCACTGACAGGTGAGCCAGTAGGGTGCAACAGCAGCGGGAGAAAGGTTCTGTTTTTTCATTTCATCATTGAATGCACTTTATACATTAGCAAAAAGGAAATGAATGTACTTTTATGGAAAAAATTCTATATATTTGTGCTTTATTCAGATTGATTGAAAGTGTAACGATAATTATTTATTTAGGATTAGGATATTAGGATTGATGGAAGTGTCTGTAAATAGTATAGACAAAGTCTTGTAAATCTACGGAAATATCCGTTATAGGGTTTACCAAAGTGTCCTTAAATGGTACAGACAAAGTCTTGTAAATCTACAGACATATCCGTTATAGGGTTGACAGAAGTGTCTGTATATGGTACAGACAAAAGCTCTGTCTCAATTCAGAGGGTGCAACCTTCAAAGTGCAGCCCTAGGTAGGGTGGGTAGGGCACTGCCCCCCGGAGGGCGCGTAGGACACAGATTATGCCTATGAAATGGGACAGCCCTCCGAGTCGAGTCGAGTGAACCCGAGTGAAACCGAAAAAAGCTGACCGGCGGCCATTGTTTTCCTCCGCAATAATTGAATAACATCTAAAACGCTCTCAACCTTATTTTTTGTGTCACAGAATTTACTTTTAAGATATTTTAGGATAGCATTACGTTGTTTAAACTTAATATATGTGACACTATTTAAAAATAATAATTCAGAGAACCGTCACCTCGGGTCCTGGGGCGGCCAGTGAAACTCATGTAGCTGTTTAAAGTAGCCTGTTTTCGGCCTGACTCTTCCAAATGTCCCGTTGCTCCTACGGTTGTCTGTGGAACAAACTTGATGAGATTGACAGACCCACTTACATCTAGCCCATTGGTTCTCCCCCATCGACCACACAACCAAGATGGCCATGTTTTGCCCCTTGACAGAATCGTCCATGGCCTCGTCTAGGGACGAGGACCCTTTCCCCAGGCGCAGGGTTACCCCCAATTTCTGCAAACGAGGAGAGAAAAAAACTGGGGGGAAAATGAGAAGCCTCAAAAAAGGTGAGACAGTCCCTGTTCCAAATGTGATAAGCCTTATTTGTGAGTGCAAAGGCATGCAATTTTAAGAGAAGTTAGGTGTCTTGATACTTATTGGATGGATAATAATGGGTATCGATGCTTTCCTGGTATTCCAATATACCCTAACCCTCTGAGAGGTCAGCCCAGAGGAAAAATCTGCTTCTCATTTTAATCTCAGATGCTTCTCTTGAGCAACCAGCTTTTATTTCTCATTTGAAGATCATTTAAAGATCACCTATGTCTTTTTATGGCTCCTAACTTGAATACTAGGAGCCGAAACGAGACATAGGCGAGACAGGGGTATATACATTACTGCTGTATTTGAGACAGAGCGGAGATACAATAGAGCTGTATTTGAGAGATAAATGAGACATAGGCGAGATACATTAAGAGCTGTATTTGAGAGATATATGAGACATAGGCGAGATACATTAAGAGCTGTATTTGAGAGATATATGAGACATAGGCGAGATCTCCCTATTGGCTTTGTTAAGTCTCTTTAGCTTCTCATTGAGACATACATTAGCAATAATTGAGATTTAATTTCCCATTTCTCACTGAGGTATAAATGAGCCATACCTTTCTCACATTGAGCTTTAAAGGAGAAACAGTGAACATGCTAATAAATATAAAATTCATTGATTTATTTTTAAATGTAAAAAAAAAAACAGCTTCAATTGTGTCAAAAACAAATTTATTGAAGTATTCATCCACAAACAGCAGGCAGCTTTAACATACATTTATATATACAAAAACAAAAATTTATTGGCATCAATTTACATAAAAGTTGAAACTTAAGGACCACTTTTCATACAATTGGTACATAGTCTGCTTGCTACAACCTAATTACACTGGTTGCCCTGGGAACAAATGGGACGTTAATGATGTGGATGAGGCTGATCGTATACATAACTTTTACATGGATAAACAACGGTTCTCCACTGCATCAAGCAAGCAGCCATCACTCTCCATGAGCTGAATACTATTAAATGACTCGTAAAATTGATTATGTATGAATGAAATAACTGTATTTTCTATTGATCATAAAAAAGTATTTGAGTATTGACTAATTATCACACTAGTTGATAACAGTTGTACTTTGACAGCCAAACATACTTCAAGTGGACCTCAGGAACCCTTTCTCAGGATATTCACATTAACATGAATATTGTTAACCATTATTCCCTTAACAATCATTTAGTCACCCGATGGGCTAACCAGTATAGCGACACGTAAATGCACTGCTAGTACAGTGTATTCCATTATTTCTAAATACCATTTCAGTGTCTTCCATAAAGAACATGAATATTGTTAACCATTATTCCCTTAACAATCATTTTGTCACCCGATGGGCTAACCAGTATACGTAAATGCACTGCTAGTACGTATGTTCCATTATTTCTAATTACTATTTCAGTGTCTTCCATAAAGAATTATGACAGAAGTCACAAACTTGAATGCCAATGAAAGTCTTGCAATAACAGGCTGCTAAAATGTCAGTGGCAGAGAAAAGGCAGGGGTGCCTTTTCTCTGCCACTGACATTTTAGCAGCTGACAAAACTGACATTTTAGCATTTTAGCAACATTTTAGCAGGTGATGATATGAATCTTTGAGTGAAGTGTTCTTAATGCTGACACCTGGCAAATGTTTAACGGAGAGAAACCTTGAAACTAGAACCTGGCTCTTGGTGGGTGGCCACTTGGCTTGGCCTTGAGAGGTTGAGATACTGCAGCCGGACAAACGATGATGTCACTGGTGGACAGGTTTCTGAACTGCCCACAGCCCTCCTATGAGACAGACAGAGTAGGAAAAAAAAGGGTAGTATTTTATCATGAACATTAGTGAGGACCAATTTTATGAAAGCAGGTTGAAAAGTGGTACTTTAAGTGCAAAAGTGCATCATCTTTAACATTTTGCATGTGTAATAAACAAATGGCCACAACCAAAACAGTGCATTTTTTTTAACATAGTGTTGTTCGAAAAAAATGTCTACCTTTTTCCACTGACAAACTAAATGGAAACTAACTAAAAGCTATGATGACAAATATACTGACAATTTCGTCAACAAATAACTAGACTAAAATGTTAGGAAGGGACTAGAGGACAAGAGATCTAGTATAAGTCATTTTACAATTATTTGCATGCTGAAAATAGCAGATCTACAAGCTCACGTGTCGCGGTGCGATGCATTGTGAGCTTGTAGATCGGCTATTTTCAGCAAGTGTAAAAACAGTCATTACGACGGCATCAAGGCCCGACAAAATACATTTTTAGTCGACTAAATCAACTGTAGATTTAGTCGACTAAAATCTTATGACTAACACTAAAACATTCCAGGTGACTAAACTAAGTGAAAACTATTCAAGAGACTAATGACTAAAACTAAAATATGCTGCCAAAAACACTGGGGAGTACCTAGTCCTTTGCAGCACGGCTTCGGCACTTGTTGGTCATGGCTTTCTTCAAGCCCTCTGCAGTGAATACATTTGTCCATGATGCCAGAGAGGAACACCGCAAGACGTAGTCTGCAGACAGAGAAGATGACATGACACAAGTCAGTCAACATGGGTTTCCCCCGGTTAAATATATACATTGTAAAGACTATATGACGCTCTACAGACTGAGCACAGCATAGCCACAGACGAGGCCAACCTGGTTCAGAGTGTACTGTACGTCCCACCAGCGCGACATGTTGGAACCTGCATTTCTTTACTGCACAAAGGCAGCCAAATTCCCCAATGATAATGTATTGGTGACATCATAAATTGAGAATATAATTTACAAAACCAAGATTTGTCAAGGATCAAGTATATTTATATGTCCCAAGCTGGGCCTTTTACAGCAGATAATAAAAGCCCTAAATGCTTTCTTACCTTTCTTTGTAGTTGTTATGTCCCCACCAAAGAGGTCCAGGTGTTTTTTTGTGCAAAAACTCCTTATTGCCTATTTCCCCTACCATAGGCCCTCAATGAATTGCATTGAATGGAATGGGAATTGAATGGGGCTATGGGGTGTTGTGCTAATTCGCAAGATATCTATAAGTGGTTTCCAACTCCACTGACTGGCCATCTATAACACTACTCTGAGGAACTAGTGGTGTGACAAATACTTACTGAACAGTGCAGCCCTCTTCGCCTCATCCAGTTTTTTCTTCCCCTCTGGGATGACACCATGCTTGCCGTATACGACGGCATTGTGGCACTCCTCATGGGTGAAGAACACCTCGAACAATGCGTGGAATAGCTTCTTGCAGTCCTTCCTGGCACGCTGGTGTATGGCTGCCAGCTGCACAGAGGAAATCATCTGTCCACAGCCTGTGAATAGAGAGTGAGCTATTAACAAACTGCATTTTAAGACATCAGTTTTGCACTTGTAAGGCTCAGCTACATTGACCCCTTTCTGCGCTCAGTGCACCATGAAAACAGACAACTGTGACCTTCTGAAAACTTCACTATCTAGTTGCAGCTCACAACATGGATCACTCGCTACCAAGAACGTCAGGTTCAGTGTGAAATGTATGGCAAACGTATACATCCATACCTGGATATAGCTCCTGCTGCCCGAGACTGGACACTCCAGACTCTAGGTCAGTGTATATCAACCTTTTGTTTTTGGTGCCTGGCATAGCCAAAATATCCCAGGGCACACCTAGATAGACGATAGACCAAATATTTACTCTCATGTACACAAGATGTAATAAAGAAACCTTGAACATTACAAAATGTCTTTGGCCTACAAATATATAAACTTGGGTCAGTGCAATGAATGGAGAAGATGAAAAAAAAAGGAAAGAGACAGTGCCTCAGTTTCACTGATTTATTTTTGGAAACATACAACTTGTTTTGCTCTGATGTCATAATAAAGAAACCTTGAACTAAAACATCACAGGAAATCACACACAGAAATACAATTGAGAGAATTAAGTAAAGAATACCTAAACTATAAGTCTAAAGATGGTGGAACACCAGACTCCAAACATAAAATTTAAATTAATAGTTCTGTGGAGGTACTGTACCATATTGTTATCCATATTTCATGTTCAGGAATAGCGTTAGTAGTGGATATAAAACATTGTATTACTGAAAGCTGGTGGGTGGATATGGAGGGTCTTAAAGGTAGCAGCTGCTTGGTATGTAATGGGGTGGAAATAGGGGTGTGGTGCGCGATATGGTGGTGCAAGGAGGGGTGTAGTGGGCTATGTGGGGGGTATGGGGATGGGTATGACGGGTGGGTATAGGGGACTTTCAGGTAGGAAGGGGGGCTAGATTGTAATTTCAGACCGTCTCAAACATTTTCATGTCCAGGACCCCCAAATTGACATGCATTTGGCTGCAGACCCCCACCTGAAAATATTTTCTGCCAGGGAAAATGTTTCAAGATATATCAAAATGTTTTGAAAATAGCCGTTTTCCAAGCTCAAAATGGCCAATAATGGGACGCGTTGTGAGCTTGTAGATCGGCTATTTTCAAACAAAGTATAAAATAGGGTTAAAGTGATTAAACTGTTCCTCGTTTGCTGTGGACCCCCTGGAACTCCCTCAAGGACCCCTGGGGGTCCCCAGACCACACTTTGGGAACCACTGCTCTATGATGAAAATATTATTGAAGAAACTTCGAGATATATATGATATATATTTATATGTGTATGTGTATATATGTGTATATATAAAATACCAATGTACTTAAATCCCAATAATTAAATTCAATAATGATTTTAATTTTCTCACAAATTCTTTCTCCCCCCTATCTCTTTTAATATTTAGAATGCCGTCCTGCACGATATGTGGTGGAAATTACACCAGGAAGTCCTTTCCGGGCCACCTGAAAGAACTTCATTTAATGAATAATGTGCAGGAGCGGAGGATTTTTATGAACTTCGCCAACAGAATTACCTTCATAAGGCACTGTGAGTGCCCTCTGTGCGGTGTGGGGGGGAAATTTCTGCAACGCCACCTGGAGAGGGTCCATAAGGACAATTTTGAGGCATTTCTACTTTACTTGAGAATTTCCAATTTCCAATACTTTTACTTCTACTCCACTAAATCTCAGATCCAAATATTGTACTTTTACTTCACATTTATTTGAAAACTTCAGTTAGGGACCAGTCGAAATTTACAGAAGGGGGTCCCTGGAGGAAATATATGTGCCCTAATTTAAAACGCCATGACCCTACCTCAGAATGGGAAAAAAAATCAATCACCCTCCCCAAGTGATTAAAAAAAAAAGAATGACCCTCCCCCAAAAATATCAATGACATTTACCTCAGTAAAATGATGTCTATTATACCCTAATCTTATTCCTAACCTTACTTCGAGTAAATAAATTGACCGCAAGAAGTAACGTTGCATCGCGGAAAATTACTGCTTGGAGTGGGATTCGATCCGGCGGACAACGGAGCGCACGGCTTCAGAGTCCGACGATTTACACAGAAGCTACCCATGCTGGTAAAAGGAATGAGTTATCCGACGTAGTTGACTTTAGCACCGCCCGTCTGGGCGTGTGCGCGCGCGCGCACACACACACACACACACACACACACACACATTTTATTTTTCAATTGTGTGACACTTTGACACTTTGATTTTCCCGTAGGCCTATATCTAAATCAAATGGTTGTTCTTCATTTCACAGCTTCCAGAGAAAAGGAAGCTTTCGCTTGGGTGGCTTCCACATCCCAAGTCTGCAAAGACCCTTTTCCACAACAAAATGCTACCATCCTTTTATGAGGCATCATATCCCGTTTGCAATGACAAACTGTTTCAGAAAGACTTAATGCTAGAAATAAATAGGTCTTTCAAAGTAACAGAGACAGTTGACCATGTAGAAAACATGATAGAATGTGTATGTGGCCCAAATCCTGCTGCTGGTGGCCGTTTTCTGCACACTGGATTCAAGATCAAGGGAAAGCATGATGTTATCACCTGTCAGAAAAATCTAGATAAGCTTGAAAACATTAAAGGAAGACTTGGAGAAGAGATTAGTCATATAGAGGAGCATGACAACTCTCTCTTCAAAAAGGATGGGCTGCATCTGAGGCCAGGGCAGGCAAGCAAGGCAGCATTCAATGCCACAATGAAGGCCAGGATTAAGAGTCTCCTCTCCTGTGCACAGAGTGCTATGAAAAAGCTGGAGGCCGCACTGCAAAGACTGCAGACATTCTTTACATGTGAGGATAGTGGCCCATCACGCCTCAACAGAATGAAAAAACAACACAAGAGGAAGACGATGAAGAAGAGGGCCCAGCGGAGGAAGAGGCGTGAGCAAGAACTGATACAGGTATTGTACTGATGTATACTGTAGCCTACTGATGTGTAACTGTGTAGATATCAATTGCTGTGTTGATGTACTTGGTATCATGATTCATGATGCATACTGCATATAGTGCAACAACAATTCCACTGAAGGATTAATAACACATACATACTTAAATACATTCAATCAATAAATACATAAATAAATCCATCCATCTATGCAGGACCTTTTCCCTGAGTTTTCGTGGAGAGACTGGCCAATCAGTATATTTTTGCTGGGTCCCCAGTTCAAAAAGTCTAATCTTGCCTCTCGGTTTAAACATGTAAATATATGGATATCTCCTTTCCAGAGCTGTAAATGGGAAAATTAATGCTACTACATTGACACGTTTGGGGTGACTCATTTTGGAAAGCAACACAGATCATGACTGGTCTGGCCCTTTTTAGCTGAGAGTCCAGGGCCAGTCAGTCCAGGGAAAGCCATTCCTCTCAGCTTGACAGCCTGTCAGTCCACCAGCCTACCTGCTTGCTGCTATTGCAATGTTAGCTTTTTTTTGTGTTATCAGTTCATGTATATCACCATCAATATCACAACAATATCTCCAACATGTTGCAGCTTTTACAGGAGCCTTAAGGACAGTAGGCCTATGTCCCCACCTTCAGTGCTGGCCTACATTCAGGCGGTCAAGCAGTTTCTTGTACATGCAAAGGAGAGCCGTGTGACTGGTTGCAGAATTTCTAAGTCCGATTGGTACAACATCGATACCACCTTTGGTTGTATCATGAAGGGCATCCGAAGAGATCTGGTCCGTCACCAGCAGGCAACTAAACGTGCCAAACACGAGCAGCTCCCTACAAAAAAGAACCTGCTTGATTTCCAGTCTTCTGCCAGGAAGGAGATTCCTGAGATCCTGGGTATGTTTACGCTCTCATCTCATCAGACTATACCAGGGGTGGGCAACTTTGATGATGCAGAGGGCCACTATATTTCCACACTCACTACAGAGGGCCACCATATTTCCACACTCCCTCCAGAGGGACACTATATCTCCACACTCTCGCAGGATCTGGCAACGCTAGTAACAGCCCAGTAAACTTCCGGTCCTCTACGACTCTCAGCTAAAGAAGAAAGACAGTCGATAGCTCGCCGTTGCCCCAAAAAAGCATAAAAATGGCGTTGAAGCGTTGATTCCACCCAGAACAAAGAGAAGATGGAAGTCAAAGTAAGTAAACATGGAAGATAGCTTGCAATAATTAACCACATGAACCGTAGCATATTATGTAGCCTAGCTATGTAGGCAAACATTCAATGGAAATTGTCGGTAAAAGTAGCCGATCTGGAAACTCAGATAGAGTTTGCAGATAGGCCATAATTGGAAAAATGAAGTCTATGATGACATGTTCAAAATAGGCATGCCAGGTGCAAGTGGGTTGTCTGTGGGTTTTATAAATATTTTACTAGGAACCCAGAGCTAGGTACTAGAGCTAGGTAGCTAGCTAGCTCTAGGTAGTGGTACCTGGAACTAGGTAGGCCTACATATATACCATACCATATATACCTAGCTCCAGATATGTTTTTTTTAATAAATATTTAGCTAATAAAGTATTGGCCATACATACATTTAAAAATGTAATATGTTACAGATGACTAGCTGAAAGTTTTTTTAACGCATTGCTGCTAATCAGTCCAAGTCGAAAACGAAAACTAGGCATCCGACACAGCCAAGATCTAAGATGTTGTGGTATACTTGGTTATCTGATCAAGAACACATATTTGAAGAATGTGTTCTTACATACTGCCACCTCCGCGCTAATGGAGTCCCTATCAATGTGGCCAATATGGATGCGCATCTCTTTGGTAGAAATGTCTACCGAATTTGTCTACCGTATCTGCATATATTTATTATGATATACCATCCTGCTGGTCTGGCTGTTCTGGCCCCTCTCCCTGCTGCCCCTCCCGCCCATCTCCCTGCTGCCCGTCTCGCCCCTCCCGCCCCTCTCCCTGCTGCCCCTCCCGCCCCTCTCTCTGCTGCCCCTCCCGCCCCTCTCCCTGCTGCCCAAGCAGCTTCAGATGATAGCGACTAGGACATCAGCGTTCTCGTTGAGGCCCCTCTCCCTGCTGCCCATGCAGATCCAGAAGAGGGATGGGCCTCATTTGATGTGTGCCTCATGTGACATGGGCCTCTTTGACTAAATTTGTTTTAAAAGTCAATTAAAAAAAAAAAAAAAATGTAATATGTTTGAATGTTAAACACAAGCCACACACATGCACCTGATTATATACATAATAATAAAATAATAAAAATAGAATGTGTTTATTATGTGGGTCACACTATGTAGCCTAATATTGACTGAGGATGAACAAACTATTTTCTCAAATAGGCATACCAATGATGTGAGCGTTGGCGAAGCTGATGAGTCCTCTACTGATTTTACAACACAGTAAGTTGCCAATAAACACACACAGAGGTGCATGCACTATGTAATCTTGACTGAGGATGAACAAACTGTTTTCTGTAAATGTTAGGCAATTCACCAACGATGTGGACGATGGTGATGCAGAGTCCTCTACTGCTTGTGATGCCACAGTAAGTTGCTAAAAACAGCTAAAATGTTCAAATGTGCAAGTCAGTGTTGCCTTTGGATATTATTAGTTTGCTAGTTTATAGTTTATTTCGGTCTGTTGCACAAACACGTAAAAGTACAGTACATACAAGTAAAGCTTCAGAATAAAAAATGGACTGTAAAGGTGTAGGCTGAAGACGAGGCTTATTTTTCCTACCCTACATTATTTACATGTATTTATTTTGCTCGAGAGTGTTGAGTAACAGGGGTCTCTTTTTGACAATTTCAGCCAATAAGAAGAGGGAGTACCAATGTATTAGCTTCAATTTTATGATATGGTATTGTGACCTGAAAACGTGTTATGTTTACTAAAGATATTGGTAAACCCAACACTCTAGCAATTATTACTGCCAGAATATAATGTAGCTATTTAACACACATCACTTACTGTACAGCGCCTTTACCCCTAATTAGACCAGAGCTGGTAACTCAATATAGTCTGTGATTTGTTAGAATGCTAGGTCTTGCCACAGTCTAGTTAGACTATTAGTTTTGATTTATGCAATGGGACACTTTGGAAGAGGTTTGTGTTGTGTATTTACCTTGTGATGTTCTATACTAGTCAAATAGTTGAGATAATGCAGTATTGCTCTGTTGAGCATTTCATTAGAATTTAATAATCCCAATATACCTCCTATTGACTTCTATTGTATGGTGAAACCGTTCTCAAAGTCTCTTTTTAGCACACATGAATGCAAACACAGCTGATTCGTACTATCAATAGCATCACAAAACTCGGTACAGCATTTTACTTAAAGAAAAAATGTAAACTTACTATTGATTTTACTAGGCCATCTACTGGACCATCTTCCTTTCTCCTCAACAAAAGACTAAATAAGCATTCGGTTCATATTTGAAAAGATAATAAAATAGTCAATAAAGTCATGTCATATGTCGTGCGAAATAGCTTTGTTTGTGTTTGTTTATGTGCTAAAAGAGTGACAGAGCTGTTTGGCTGTACAATGGAAGTCAATGATGAACTATTTCATTTATAAGCAACGGAGCAATCGCCAGTTTACTAGTTACTTCATCACAAGGTAATTACACAACCCAAACATCTACCAAGTATCCTATTGCTTTAAAACAGGTGGTTGCCTACCACCGGGGAAAGTAAAATGTGTTTGATACTGTGCAGTCTTACACTAATCTACTGTTTCAAATTCACAGATGAACCAACCACCTGTCCCAAGCTCTCCACCAGAGGATCCACTAGAGAGATGGCTTGAAGACAGTCCAACATCAGACAAGATCCCATCAAAGGAGCAAGTTGAATTACTGCTTCTGGCATTAAAACTAAAACATGGGTTAACACATTTGGCTTTAGAGGACGTTCTGAAACGTATTAACTTAAGTGGTGGTCCATCGGTTAGTGGGTCCAAATACCTGTTCTACAAGTCCTTTGATACAGTTAAAGACATAATGGAAGTACACTATGTGTGCAAAATTTGCAGCCTGGGCATGGAGGAATCTCCTGACACTGTCAAGTGCCCAGTCTGTGACCAGGTCATCTCAAAAGCAGATGCACAAAAAGATCAGTGCTTTTTGTACCTGCCTCTAAAAAATCAAATACAAACATTACTGCAGGACCAGCACTTAGGGAAACATTTAACACACCGGTTTGAGGAGAAGGACCCCTCCATCATCAAAGATGTTTATGATGGACAGATGTATAAAAAACTATCACCCCTTGCTTCATATCACTGGATTTCAGCTGTGATGGAGTGCCTGTACACAAATCAACTAAAGCCAGTTTGTGGCCAATTTTATGTACTATAAATGAACTTCCAATGCATCTACGTGGAAAACATGTGATGGTCTGTGGGCTGTGGTTTGGTCCAAACAAACCCAATATGAATACTTACATGAAACCATTTGTCGATGAATGCATTGATTTATATGAAAATGGTCTTGCATGGAAAAGTGATAGTGGGAAAGTGGTCTCAAGTAAAGTACTTGTTCTTTTCATGGTGGCAGATTCAGTTGCTCGACCACTTGTTCAGAATTTTAAGCAATTTAATGGAGTTTGGATGCTCTTTTTGGGAACTACTGTGTTGAAACGTAGGGGGCGTGTAAGGGCATATCCCTATGAAATTGCAGAGTTGAGGAACCCCTCTCAAACCGATGATTTGGTAGAACAGGCTCTCTTGGGAAAGCCCACTAATGGAGTGAAAGGGCCTAGTATTTTATCTTGTCTCCCCTACCCCTATTTTGACATCATTGATGGCTGTGTTCCATATTATATGCACAGTGTGCTTCTAGGTGTAACTAGAAGGATAACCACACTGTGATTTAATTCTGAAAACTTTCAATCTCCATGGTACCTAGGACGCTCAATAGGACAGATAGATGAGATGTTAACTTCAATTAAGCCCCCCTGTAATGTTTCCCGTGTTCCCCGCTCACTTACAGAGAGACAATTCTGGAAGGCGCATCAGTGGTCCATGTGGTTGTTTTATTACAGCGTACCAACATTGAAGGGAGTCTTACCTGAGAAATACCTTAAGCACTGGTTCAAGTTGGTTAAGGGTGTCTCTCTTCTGCTTAGTGAGGATATAACGGCACTGCATATATCTGAATCTGAGAAGTTGCTAACAGAGTTTGTTAAATGTACACTTGTGCCTTCATCTGCCCAATACTGTGAGGAACTGGGGTCCCCTCTGGGCACAGTCTGCATTTGTGTTTGAGTCATACAATGGAGTCATAAAAGACATGATAAAGAGCAGTCAGAGTGTTTCTCAGCAAATAATAAAAACTGTTTGGCTACAGATAGCTTTGCCATCATTTGCTAAAAAAGCCATGGAGGGAGCTTCTGATGAATGCTTAGCTCTCTTCGAGTCTTTTTCGGATGAGAAAAAAAAAATCAAGAAGTTAATCGCTCTCATGGTGTTACATCTCTGGGTAGGCCAAAAATAAGTATGATCAAAAATGATGATTTTCTGGCCTTGAGTAGCATCTGTCGTTTTATACGCAGAGTCCCCTGTAAGGTATTTCAGCAGAGTTGTTGTGAATAGTGAAATTATTCATTCACAAAACTACATCATTACATTTCATATTTTGTGGGTCCTCAAAGATGAGTCAGAATGGTCAAAATTCCTGGCACTGACAGCAGCCTGTTCTAGAAAGACCTCTGGCAGGGAATGTGTTAACGTTAACGTTTGACATTTTGATATTTATGAGATATGCTGACGTCTACTCTAGGAATCTTAGGAATGTCATTGTTTTGACGGAGCGTGATGTGTCATGCGTGACGTGTCATGCGTGACGTATATTAGAAGGGACAGTGATTTCAGACCCTGGAAGTGTAGTTCCGGACTTTTAAGGCATAATTCCAGAAGGAGCGAGTGCATTCTCCGGCAGCGGCAACAGCCGCGGACCTTCCGCGGTAACTGCCGGTGGAGGAGCGGCAGCTCCCGGCAGTGACTGCCGGCGGTGGAGCGGCAGAGCAGCGGAACTGCCGCGGAAACTGCCGGTGGAGGAGCGGCAGCAGCGGAACTGCCGGTGGAGGAGCGGCAGTCAACTTATTTTTTCCGCCGATAAAGTATAGTTTTGGACCATGACAGAGGCGCTCCGAATCAGCAGACCTTGAGGCCAAGGAGTCGCGCCCGAGCGCCTCCAGGCGCGAGTGCCCGCGACGACCGGCCGATGGTCTGCTATTCGACTAAGCGCCGTCCGAGTTATGTACCGATAGGCACAGAATCGTAAATAATATTGGTGGGGACTGCGTTACACAAACGCAGCACACTCCCAAAGCTCGCGCCGCCGGCAGCTCCGCGGAGCTGCCTCGGCAGCAGCCGCTGCCGGAAAATGCACTCGCTGTCCCTCCATAATTCATTCAATTCTCTCTAGAAATAGGCTCTATCAAATATGAATGAATATCGTAAACAATGCAGAGCCACCCCCCTGACAGAATCGCCGGGGTGGTGTGTTTATGTTTGGAACACAGTTCTTATATTACGTGATCTAAGATTCTCCAATGGGGATTTCAACACAAAAAATAAAGCCACGAACCCGCGAACAGCACCCTCTACTGGCAGTGACGTCAGGACTTCAGTGCTCTATTTTTGTACAACCTGAGTGTTTGAGTTTTTAACTAAGTTTGAAAAGTGTTTGAGTCTACAAAAACGAAGTTTGTGACTGTTTAGCAGTTGAAGACAGACAGAGAGATGTTTCAAGAAAAGTTTGGACAAGATGGATTCATCACCATGTGTGTAGCAGTGGGAGACAGCACACATACATAGGACATCAGATGGCGAGCCACTCAACCCAAGGAAACGGGTTACGCTTCGCTACTCCGACGCCTTGCTGCTCCGACAGTCGGAATCTGGGCTCAAAACAGCTGGAAAAAGAGCAGATCCACAAGCCTGTAAAAGGCTGTTGTCTTGGCGGCGCCATCCCCGGTCCCTGGTCCCCATCGGGGGTCCATGGACCACCTCCTACCCAGGGACGGTGGCTCCCGGGGCGGGTAGAGCGGGCAGGTGTGCACCCGGCACTATGTTGTGAGGGACTGGGCTCCCTGGCCCCTGGGAAGGGGAGAGCCAGGGAGAAGGGCCGACTGGTGCCATCTCGTAGGTAGGGACCATGCCCAGGAAAAGGCCTCCTCCTGGGGCAGCGATGGGCCACGGACCACCCAAAATCCTGGTTCTCAAACATTTTTCGAAAATGTTTCTAAGTCCAGGACCCCCTCGAGGAGGTGGGCCCCCTCCATCCTGCCTTAAGGAATTTTATTGGAGGTGCCTGGAAGGCCGACCCGTGCCATCGGGTAGTTATGCCCAGCACGGAGGCACCTGCCCGGGGCAGCGATGGGCCACGGACTGCCCAAAATCCTGGTTCTCAAAAAAAAAATTAAAATGTTTCTAAGTGTCTGCATGGGCTCCAGAGGTCCCCAGGGACCCCCTAGAGGACCCCCGGCCGAAAATCTCAACTTTTTTCGGGCTTGTCGATCTGCGCTTTTTCCGGCCAAAACGGCTGGTACCGACCGGGCCGTGGGTCGCCCGGGGCCGGCGGAGGGCTCGTTGGATCCGGGGTGGTGGTGCGTACGCGTCGGTGTTCCCCCCGGGTCCCATGGATGCCGCCTGGGGAAACTGTGGCCGAAAAACCCCAAAAACGCTCCGGAGAGCCCAGGAGCTCAAGGGCTTTTTCCCCCTCCCATGCGACAAATTTTTCATGGGGGGGAAAGTGCGAGAGGCTGTTCACCTTGGAGACCTGCTGCGGATATGGGTACGGCCTGGCGCGAGATTTACACCTTCTGGCCCGGATTTTCATACGTACTGGGCGCCTCGCGGCGCCTGTCTCCGCCTTCCAGGTTCGGGGATCTGAACCCGACTCCCTTTCGATCAGCCGGGGGCGACGGAGACCATCGCCCCAACCCTTCCGAACGGCGTTCGCCTATCCCCACAGAACAACTAACCGGCTGCTTTTTTTTATAAATTCCCACTTCAAAGACGTTCGAAGAGTTGGTGGAGAAAGTTCCATACCGCTTTTTTTTAAGGGGTTCGACGACCTCGTAAAAAATCGTAACGTCGCGTGCGGGTTCCGGGCGGGTTTCAACTGCTTTTTTGTTTTGTTTTACCCGTTAGAAGAAACTGCGTAGCCTTTTTTTGAACAAGTAAAGAAGTCACACGAAGAACCCCTCCACAAAAATGGACCCAAGAGACACTGCCCCTGACTCCTGGGAGCAGGAGGACGACGCGGCCGAGGCCGCCGCCGCCGCCGGGGAACAGCGGCTGCTGAAGAACGCCATCACGGCGCTCAACGCCAAGACGTTCGTCCCCAACGTTGACGCCGTGGAGTTCGTGCCGGCCTTCTCCTCCTTCCTCATACCGCCGACAAACAGCAGCAACGACAAAGACGCGGCGCCGGCATCGTCGGACACAAACAACTGGGGAGGAGACGAGTCCCCCGTCGGCGGTGAGTTGGAGCCGGTTTCTCTCTCGGGGCGAGGAGTCGGTCACGTTGACAGCCGGGGAGGCGGGGGCGCTAACACCGTAGCTTAGCAGTTAGCATCAGCGTTGCCAGATATTAGGAGAGAAATGAGCAACTGCATCTATGAAAACAAGCCCAAAGGAAGTGATTATAGTGCTGGTTTGGTTCTCAAAGTGGGGTCCCAGGGATTCCCAAGCAAAATGTGTTAATGTAGCATCACAATAATTTTAACCATTTAAACCTTTTGTACTTTTTCTATTCAAAAATAGCAGATATACAAGCTCATAGCGCGGCACTCAAACCTCTGAATATATATTTTAAAGCGAACATTTGTAACTCAGATCTTTGCTTTGGGGGTCCCTGGAACAAAATATTTTCTTTTGAGATGGGGCTCCGCGGCCAATGCATATCATTTTGGGGGTCCTTCCTTGACATTAAAAAGTTCGAGAGCCACATGAGCCCTTTTAACCTATACATCGGCTATTTGAAAATAGCCAATCTACAAGCTTGCAGATCAAAACACATCTGGAAGAAAATGTGAATAATGTTTTAATCATTAATACAATATTTTCAGATGGGGGTCTGACTCTGCAGACACATCTGCATATTAATTTGGGGGTCCTTGATATGAAAATGTTTGAGAACTACTGTTGAAACAACATTACATAGCCGGCTCAAAATAAGCAAATACACTTTAGAAACAAGCCCCCCCCAAAAAAGAGAAAAAAGCAACTAGGTCTAGGCAACTAGCAACGTTTACAAGCTCACAGCTTGTAGATCTGCTCACAGCAGAATCAAAAAGATTCTGGAAAAACGGGAAACATTTTGAATATTCTTTTTGTGAAACATTTTAACTATTCTGGTACAGGGGTCACGAAATACTTTTAGATGATACATTGGTCCACGGATATGCATTAGGCCACAAACCCCAATGTGATACAATCTACACTGTAAAATCCTCAGTGTTTCTTAAATTCCTGAGAGTGTTGGCTGGGGACCTCCTGGACCCCCCCTTGGACTACAGTGGGTCACCAGACCCCATTTTGAGAACCACTGTAATGAGCTACATGTTCATAACGCTGTTGAAGCCAGATAGTTTGCTTGCTGAATCGTGCACTTTCTGAGTTTGGCGTTAAAGCCCCACCACTGTTGTCCCTTCTGAGCGTCAGTGCTGATAAAAATCCCGAAAGTCACGATTATTGTGGCCAAAATAATTGCGATTAACGATATTATCGCGATAATGAAAATATGCTTAATTCTCTGAAAATGCCACTTTTGTTAATCACTAGCATCCATCATCCATATTCTGGGGGGAACATCGGCAGGAATTTTGGGTTGACGGAAAAAAGTGCTCCAAGTACAGGGCCAACTCTGGTCCAGTGTATTACGGACAATTTCACGATGTGAAAATCTCTGATTATTGTGAGCGTTTTTTATCGCAATAAATTACAATAACGCTTATCATCCCATCCCAGTTGTTGACCACTTGAATCCCAGCATCCACATTTTGGTGGAACAGTTGCAAAAAAATGTCTATCGGCTATTTTTAAGAGATCTCGTGTAGAGTAAAACCGTCCCGAGTTGCAACTGTACTTAGTTCAGTCTTTTTTCAAAGTATAGAGGTTGTAAGTGGTCAATGAACGTTGAGTTTAGGTAACATGCATACATGCCTGCTTTCTGGGTACCGACATTTATGTTTGTGAGACTACGGTTTCTGTTGAAATAGAAAATGTAGCCTAACAACAAATGCTAAAAAAAATTATTACATAAGTTGGACTAGTTGGAGCCAGCTATGTAAGTGCACTGTGGTTGTGTACTGGAAGTTGAGAGCTGGTTAAGTCCCGGGAAAGACGCACTGTGATTGGCCAGTAGTCACTTTAAGTGGCAGTTGGGGCAAACGCAGTCCCACCAACATCATTTACGATTCTGTTCCTATCAGTACATAACTCGGACGGCGCTTAGTCGACTAGTAGACCATCGGCCGATCGTCGCGGGCACTCGCGCCTGGAGGCGCTCGGGCGCGACTCCTCGGCCTCAAGGTCTGCTGAGTCGGCGCGCCTCCTTCATGGTCCAAAACTATACTTTATCAGCGAAAAAAATGTAGTCCGCGGATTTTTGAAAAAGTTTTGTCCGAATCGGGAGTCGAACCCAGACTCCCAGTGGTAATGGATTGGGAGTCTGATGATTAGCGAGGTACGCCAAGTGGTCGTTGTGGAGATTGGGTATTCGGGCTGTATTAGAATGTGACGTCCTAACTCGTGTATTGTAGAAGAAAGTCCCCGCCCAAAAGGGGGAGCCTCGCCCCTCCCCAAACACAGTGCACTTACATATATCGCCTAGTTGGAAGGCATTAGAACACGTCAGTGCTTCCTGTGGAATACTACTATTGTTAGGCTACATTTTCTATTTCAACAGAAACCGTAGTCTCACAAACATAAACGTCGGTACCCAGAAAGCAGGCATGTATGCATGTTACCTAAACTCAACGTTCATTGACCACTTACAACCTCTGTACTTTGAAAAAAGACTGAACTAAGTACAGTTGCAACTCGGGTCGGTTTTACACATCGTGAAATTGTCCGTAATACACTGGACCAGAGTTGGCCCTGTACTTGGAGCACTTTTTTCCGTCAACCCCAAATTCCCCCCGAATATGGATGATGGATGCTAGTGATTAACAAAAGTGGCATTTTCAGAGAATTAAGCATATTTTCATTATCGCGATAATATCGTTAATCGCAATTATTTTGGCCACAATAATCGTGACTTTCGGGATTTTTATCATTACTGACGCACAGAAGGGACAACAGTGGTGGGGCTTTAACGCCAAACTCAGAAAGCGCACGATTCAGCAAACAAACTATCTGGCTTCAACAGCGTTATGAACATGTAGCTCATTACAGTGGTTCTCAAAATGGGGTCTGGTGACCCACTGTAGTCCTAGGGGGGGTTCAGGAGGTCCCCAGCCAACACTCTCAGGAATTTAAGAAACACTGAGGATTTTACAGTGTAGATTGTATCACATTGGGGTTTGTGGCCTAATACCGACTGACCCATGTTCAACTGCTGTTCACATGGAACCCTTCGCCATCCATTTTCAGTTGATTCGGCAGGTGAGTTGTTACACACTCCTTAGCGGATTCCAACTTCCATGGCCACCGTCCTGCTGTCTATATCAACCAACACCTTTTGTGGGGTCTGATGAGCGATCGCATCGGGCACCTTACCCCGGCGTTCGGTTCAGCCCGCAGCGCCAGTTCTGCTTACCAAAAGTGGCCCACTGGGCGCTCGCATTCCACGCCCGGCTCCGAGCCGGGCCTCTTACCCATTTAAAGTTTGAGAATAGGTTGAGATCGTTTCGGCCCAAGACCTCTAATCATTCGCTTTACCAGATAAAACTGCGAGCTGTCGAGCGCCAGCTATCTGGGGGGAACGATTCAGTTTCGGGTCATTTTTTTTCATTTTCGGATTCGCTGGTAGCCCGAAACTGAAACGGTCCGCTCAATTGAAATGTTACGTTCAACTCTGGGTACACAGTATCTGAAAATGAAATATTGGCCCGAAACTGAAATTTCAATTTCACGTACACCGTCTTCAACTTCAGGGACGTCCGGTCTCACCACTAGGGGCAGTCACGTCACAAATCCCGAAGTTGAAAATTCGGGTGCCCAAAGTTGAAGGTCGCCGCCCCCAATTTGCATTGACTCCGCCCACTGCCCGAAGCCCCGCCCAGTGCCCAAAGTTGAAGTTGAGGCTGAATTTCAACTTTAGGTCGAAATTACCCAAAGTTGAAGCCGAATTTCAACCTAAGTTCAAAATTGCCCCAAGTGAACACAATGCTCTGTTGAGATGTGGGAACAATATATTGAAAGATTGGAGCGCAGAACTGTCAGGAAAAAAAAATGTCTCCAATCAGACCAAGATTCACAGATGCTCTTTCAGGCTCCAAGTCAAACACCATCCCCCATTCTTGGGCTATTAGGATCAATGTTTTTTTCCTGACATATATGAGCTCCAATGTTTCAATATATTGTTCCCACATCCCAATAAAGCACTGCGTCCTTCTTTGAACCATCCAGGCCCTTACGGCCCCCCCAGGGGGACAGCTTCAACTTCAGGTCATTTTACCACCTACTTTCAGATTTGGGCACCCTAACATGTGATCTTTAAGTGTTCGGGTTGGGTTCATCCCAAGGGCTAGGAGCTCCAGTGAAAGGCCTAAATACTCTCCCAAGATGGAGGAACAACATATTACAATATGGGAACCCTAGGCCTTTGTATGCCTGCAAGGGTCACTGTTTCAACTTCAGTTAATTTGATCGTCAACTTTCAACTTTAGGTCAGAAGTGCCCAAAACTGAAAGTTACAGCTAAAATGACCTGTAGTTGAAGCTGTCCCCCTGGGGACCCCTGAGGGCCCCGAAGCCCGAAAAAAGGACACAATGCTCTGTTGAGATGTGGGAACAATATATTGAAAGATTGGAGCGCAGATCTGTCGGGAAAAAAAATTTCTCTAATCACACCAAGATGCACAGATGCTCTTTCAGGCTCCAAGTCTAACACCATCCCCCATTCTTGGCCTATGAGGATCTTTTTTTTTTCCTGACATATATGAGCTCCAATGTTTCAATATATTGTTCCCACATCCCAATAAAGCACTGTGTCCTTCTTTGAACCATCCAGGCCCTTACGGCCCCCCCAGGGGGACAGCTTCAACTTCAGGTCATTCTTTGGGCCACCCAGGCCCTCAGGGGGCCCCACGGGAAAAGCTTCAGTTTCAGTTAATTTGACCACCTACTTTCAGATTTGGGCACCCTAACATGTGGTTTTTAAGTATTGGGCTTGGGGTCATCCTAGGGGCTAGGAGGTCCAGTGAAAGGCCTACATATTCTCCCAAGATGGAGGAACAACATATTGCAATATAGGAACCCTAGGCCTTAACAAGACCTTAGGAGGAAGTGCTGACCTTTACTGAATTTCTTCAGTTTCAGTTAATTTGACCACCTACTTTCAGATTTGGGCACCCTGACATGTGATCTTTCAGTGTTCGGCTTGGGGTCATCCCAAGGGCGAGGAGCTCCATCGAAAGGCCTAAATACTCTCCTAAGATGGAGGAACAACATATTGCAATATAGGAACCCTAGGCCTTAACATGACCTTAGGAGGAAGTGCTGACCTTTACTGAATTTCTTCAGTTTCAGTTAATTTGACCACCTACTTTCAGATTTGGGCACCCTAACATGTGATCTTTAAGTGTTCGGCTTGGTATCATCCTAAGGACTAGGAGGTCCAGACACCAGCAGACACCAGCTGGCAGCGATTTAATTGATAACTCAGATCTCAGGTGTTTTTCAGTTCAATTCAGTTCAGTCAGTCAGCCAGCCAGCAAAGTTTGTGTGTATGACCACAAGTAAGTTGTGACTTTATTGAGTTTATTTGATGTTCCTCTGTTGTAATATGTTTTAGTATGTTTCACTACAGTTCAAATGAGTTATATTTCAGAAAAAGCACTTCTGCAAGTTCAATGCATCACTTTTTAACTGAAGTTGAATCAATGGTGCCCAAATCTGAAAGTTGGTGGTCAAGTGACCTGAAACTGAAGCAATGGTGCCCAAATCTGAAAGTAGGAGGTCAATGAAGTGAATTTGAAGAAATGGTGGTGGTGTAAGAGTGCCCAACGTTTAAAGAAGGCGGTCAAGCTTACTTCAAACCATGATTATTCACTTAATTCATGAACATTGCTTTATTAGAAACAAAAGGAAGTAGGTCTGAGGAATAAGAATGACGCCCTGATATATGCATTTTACACATTTGTTAACAATTGGTTTCTTTTTGCTCACTAGGAAAGGGAGGAAATGGACGACAAAAGGAGGGCCAAAAAAAGGAAGCTGAACTCCATGGAGCCTGAGCCCACCTCTACCACTTCCCAGACAGTGGAGCCTGAGCCCAACTCTCCCACTTCCCAGACAATGGAGCCCGAGCCCACCTATCCCACTTCCCAGACAGTGGAGCCCGAGCCCACCTCTCTCACTTCCCAGACTGGGGAGCCCCAGCCCACATCTCCCCCCCCCTCTCCTTCCCTGATTGGGGAGCCCGAGCAGGTCCCCAGCGACAGCGAGGCCTCCACTAAGATCATCAGTGACAGCGAGGGCCCCACTGAGGACCCAAGTGACGGCGAGGTCCCACCATTGATTAGGATGTCCGTCTGGCCCTTTTCTGAACACAAGTTCCACTCCATGGAGCCTGAGCCCACCTCTACCACTTCCCACACAGTGGAGCCTGAGCCCAACTCAGATAGATGAATGCCTGAAGCCTTTACGGTACAAGCTCGCCATGCAGCAGCTTGGCGAGCTTCGTGCCAGAGCGGCCCCTATGGTCACCGACCTGGACCGGCTGTTTGCAGAGGGTGATACCGAGGGTCGCCGCAGAGAGATGTCTGTAGCACAACAAGTAAGTACAGACTTTTAATACAATTAAGTACAGAGAAGTATAATGCATTCCAGGCAACTAATTGTGCTTTCTATTGGGTAAAAAAGCAGCAGCGCCCAGCAGCAGCAGCAGCAGCAGAGAGCTCTCCAAGGCAACCGCCTGCTACAGCTCCCAGGCCCTTTCATCGCTTCTTCCCCATAGAGCTTCGTGCCAGAGCGGCCCCTATGGTCACCGACCTGGACCGGCTGTTTGCAGAGGGTGATGCCGAGGGTCGCCGCAGAGATATGTCTGTAGCACAACAAGTAAGTACAGACTTTTAATACAATTAAGTACAGAGAAGTATAATGCAATCCAGGCAACTAATTGTGCTTTCTATTGGGTAAAAAAGCAGCAGCGCCCAGCAGCAGCAGCAGCAGAGAGCTCTCCAAGGCAACCGCCTGCTACAGCTCCCAGGCCCTTTCATCGCTTCTTCCCCATAGAGCTTCGTGCCAGAGCGGCCCCTATGGTCACCGACCTGGACCGGCTGTTTGCAGTGGGTGATGCCGAGGGTCGCCGCAGAGAGATGTCTGTAGCACAACAAGTAAGTACAGACTTTTAATACAATTAAGTACAGAGAAGTATAATGCATTCCAGGCAACTAATTGTGCTTTCTATTGGGTAAAAAAGCAGCAGCGCCCAGCAGCAGCAGCAGCAGCAGAGAGCTCTCCAAGGCAACCGCCTGCTACAGCTCCCAGGCCCTATGGGGAGAATCGCTTCTTCCCCATTGAAGAATTCTTCTGCCACAACGAGAGATCGCATGAGATGTAAGTTACTCTGAAGAAAATGGGACATTCAGTAATGATTGTAAATATGACTGTAAATGCAAAGTCTCCTAATATTGACCATCAATTATTTTGTATGTCCGCGATCCAAAGGTTCTCTAAGGCGTACAAGAGAGTGGAAGGGGAAGGGGGTGAGAAGATCCTCTACACGCTCGTCTCTGCCGTGGAGTACCAGGCCCTGACCCAGCTCCTCCCAACTCCTGCCACTCAGCCTATGAGCGAAAAGGACTTAGAAGGGATGGTCAAAGTCCAGACGGAGTACATCCAGATGGAGATAATGTCCCCCGACTCCTAGCTCCCTCGACTTGGGAGCCCTTCTGAGCTCCCTCAACTGCGGAGCCTCAATCAGCCACCCCGACGTGGGAGCCCAGCTTCTCAACTTCCCCGATTGTGGAAGCTTTCCTGACTTCCCACACTTTTCGGACTAGGGAGCCCAAACAGACTGTGTACATTTTTTTTGTTTTGTTTGGAGTGTGTTTTAATATTTAGTTTGGAGTGTTTTATCTTTTTATATTTTTTAATACTTTTTTTATACTTACTTTACTACTAATTGTTTTGCTGTAATAAATGTTGTTGGGAAAAAAGTTTAAATAATCTGTTTCCTTCTCCTTTTTTTCACCTACACATCATCATAAGGGTGACTGGTTTTACATGTAGACTGACCCAAAAAGGAAACAGTTGCCAGGGGGACATCTTTAAGCCTGGGGTTCTGATCTTTTGGTGTATTGTTCCCACAACTAAGAAGAGTATTTTAGCGTTTAACTGGAGGTCCTAGGCCCTAAAATGACCCTAGGAGGAATTGCTGACCTTTACTTTGAATTTCTTCAGTTTCAGTTAATTTGACCACCTACTTTCAGATTTGGGCACCCTAACATGTGATCTTTAAGTGTTCGGCTTGGGGTCATCCCAAGGGCTAGGAGCTCCAGCGAAAGGCCTAAATACTCTCCTAAGATGGAGGAACAACATATTACAATATAGGAACCCTAGGCCTTTGTATGCCTGCAAGGTTCACTGTTTCAACTTCAGCTAATTTGATCGTCAACTTTCAACTTTGGGTCAGAAGGGCCCAAAACTGAAAGTTAAAGCTAAAATTACCTGAAGTTGGAGCACAACCAATAAGAGTATTTTAGTCTTTAAATGGAGGCCCTAGGCCCTAAAATGACCTCAGGAGGAACCCCTGACCATTACTGAATGTCTTTATTTTTAATTATTTTGGCCACATACTTTCGGATTTAGGGACCCCAATTTGTAACCCATTCCCATTCCCTGATATATCTTAGAATGATGAATCCAATTTAATTTTGAACAATCTTTATTTTAATATTCATTACAACAAATAATATAAAAAAATTAGCCTCCTTCATGTCCGCCTTCTCTAAAATTATATGCTTGTGGAAAGAGGAACCTTCTCCGGCCCCGTCGTACAACAATGAACACCTCTTCCTCCTCCCCCATCTCCTGCTGCTCCTCCTGCTCCTCCTCCTCCTCCTAAAGGGGGCGGAGTCATACGAGAAAACTTCAACTCCAGGCATTCTAGCCACAAGACTTCAGTTTCAGGCACTCTGGCCTTACAGGGGAAAGGGGGCAGAGCCATACGGGGATGTGGGCTGGAAGTAGGCGGGAAGCGGGCAAAGTGGGACCCCAATTTGTAACCCATTCCCATTCCCTGATATATCTTAGAATTATGAATCCAATTTAATTTTGAACAATCTTTATTTTGATATTCATTACAACAAATAATATAAAAAACAATTAGCCTCCTTGAGGTCTTCTAACATTAAACACTTGTAGTCTGAAGAACCTTCTCCGGCCCCGTACTTCGATAATGAACACCTCTTCCTCCTCCTCCTCCTCCTCCTCCTCCTCCTCTATCTCCTCTATCTCCTCCATCTCCTCCATCTCCATCTCCTCCTCCTGCCCCTCCTCCTGCCCCTGCTCCTCCTCCTCCTCTTCCTCCTCCTCCTCCTCCTTCCTCCTCATCGGGATTGGGTGGGATGTTTTCCTTGTCCCCTTCATCAGGAGGGGGGCTGGAGTGGGGCTGGGAGGACTCTTCGCGACGCCGTTTGGCTGGTGGACTCTCTTCAGGTTCCATTCTGTACAGTTATCATAAAGAGATAGATTTCAGATTACAAATCACACTTTTACATATCAGGTCATTTCACCTCTGGGTACTCTGACCACAACATTTCAGAATCAGGCACCCGGGCCTTACCTGCTTCAGATTTGGGCAAGAGGAAGTGGAACTTCAAGGGTCAATCAGGGTTAATATATGCATATGTTTGTTTCAGTGTTTTTGGTAGATAATAATAATAATAATAATAATGGATTTTATTTATAATGCACTACATTTACAAGAAAGGAAGGCAAAAACAGAAACATCACACCAATATAAGATGTAGATGTAGATGATATACGGTGTAGAATAACACAATTTTACAAAAAGAAAACAAACCTCAAGGTAATAGTGTGATCTTTTTTTCCCCAATTGTAAGACACTCCTCTGTGGTGAAGCTCATCGAAATGAACACCATGTGCAGCTCCCTTCCCTTAAATACCCTAACCAGAAGGTGTACCCAATCACCACACAACAAGCTTTTGGTAGGTTCCAGGGAACACTTCAATTTCAGGCATCCTGACCACAAGGCTCCAGTTTCAGGCACCCTGGCCTTACAGGGGAAAGGGGGCGGAGCCATACTAAAAAACTTCAACTTCAGGCATCATGACCACAAGGCTTCATTTTCAGGCACCCTGGCCTTACAGGGGAAAGGGGGCGGAGTCATAAGAGAAAATTTCAATTTCAGGCATTCTGACCACAAGATTTCAGTTTCAGGCAATCTGGCCTTACAGGGGAAAGGGGGCGGAGTCATACGAGAAAACTTCAATTCCAGGCATTCTGACCATAAGGCTTCATTTTCAGGCACCCTGGTTACGGGGGAAAGGGGGCAGAGCCATACGGGGATGTGGGCTGGAAGTGGGCAAAGTGGGACCCCAATTTGTAACCCATTCCCTGATATCTGAGATCTTAGAATGATGAATCCAATTTAATTTTGAACAATCTTTATTTTGATATTCATTACAACAAATAATATAAAAAACAATTAGCCTCTTGGAGGCTAATTAACCTGCTTCAGATTTGGGCAAGAGGAAGTGGAACTTCAAGGGTCAATCAGGGTTAATATATGCATATGTTTGTTTCAGTGTTTTTGGTAGATAATAATAATAATAATAATAATAATAATAATGGATTTTATTTATAACGCACTTTACATTTACAAGAAAGGAAAAAAAGTGCTACAGAAGGCAAAAACAGAAACATCACACCAATATAAGATGTAGATGTAGATGATATACGGTGTAGAATAACACAATTTTACAAAAAGAAAACAAACCTCAAGGTAATGGTGTGATCTTTTTTTCCCCAATTGTAAGACACTCCTCTGTGGTGAAGCTCATCGAAATGAACACCATGTGCAGCTCCCTTCCCTTGAATACCCTAACCAGAAGATGTACCCAATCACCACACAACAAGCTTTTGGTAGTTTCCAGGGAACACTTCAACTCCAGGCATTCTGACCTAAAGGCTTCAGATACAGGCACCCCGGCCTTATAAGGGAAAGGAGGCGGAGTCATACGAGAAAACTTCAACTTCAGACATCCTGACCACAAGGCTTCAGTTCCAGGCACCCCGGCCTTATAAGGGAAAGGGGGCGGAGTTGTACGAGAAAATTTCAACTTCAGACATGCTAACCACAAGACTTCAGTTTCAGGCACCCCGGTAAAGGGGGCGGAGTCGGGGGCGGAGCCGGCGTTCGGTGGGCGGAGACTTCGGTTCCGGGCAATCGGCCCATGTTACGTTCCCTGTGGGACGGGTGCCCGGAACCGAAACGAGTGGAGCCGCCCGGTGGCGGCGACGGTACCGCGTGACCCGAAACCGAAATCGTTGCTCGAACCCTCCCTCCCCTATCCTGAGGGAAACTTCGGAGGGAACCAGCTACAAGATGGTTCGATTAGTCTTTCGCCCCTATACCCAGGTCGGACGACCGATTTGCAAGTCAGGACGTGTTTGGAAAGTCCTGGCAATTTGGCAGGACTTTCTAAAAATGAGGTACCATGCCAAGTGGACATGAAGTACATTGCAAAAGGACACTTCAGGGGTCATGCTAAAAAGACAGTTGGCATTACAAGAATCAATGCTAAAAGGACATTGTCAAAAAGACATTCATTGCAATTTGGCAATGCATGTCTTTTTGACAATGTCTTTGACAATTGTTTCCCATGTTGTTTAATCATGTCTGTTTATCTCATTGGACAGGCAAAAACGTCTTCTTCATCGGAGAAGGAGAAGGGGAAGGCGAGAAAGAGGAGCGAGGAAGAGGTAAGTATACATATGTGTCTGTGTGTGTGTCTTACTGTCTGACTGTTTCCCATGTTGTTTATGTTTGGCAATTAATGTCTTTTTGACAATGTCTTTGACAACTGTTTCCCATGTTGTTTAATCATGTCTGTTTATCTCATTGGACAGGCAAAAATGGCTTCATCTGAGAAGGGGAAGGCGAGAAAGAGGAGTGAGGAAGAGGTCTGTATTCATGTCTGTATGTGTGTGTGTCTATCTGACTGTCTGACTGTCTTTCCATGTTGTTTATGCATGTCTGTTTATCTCATTGGACAGGCAAAAACGTCGTCATCGGAGAAGGGGAAGGGGAGAAAGGGGAGCGAGGAAGAGGTCTGTATTTATATGTCTGTTTGTGTCTTACTGTGTGACTGTTTCCCATGTTGTTTATGTTTGGCAATGAATGTCTTTTTGACAATGTCTTTTTAGCATTGATTCGTGTAATGCCTAGCAATTTGGCAGGACTTTCTAAAAACGAGGTACCATGCCAAGTGGACATGAGGTACATTGCAAAAGGACACTTCAGGGATCATGCTAAAAAGACAGTTGGCATTACAAGAATAAATGCTAAAAGGACATTGTCAAAAAGACATTCATTGCAATTTGGCAATGAAATTTTAATGCAGTGTTTACTGTTGTTTCAGGAAAAGAAGAGGGAGAGGGTGGCACCAGATCCGGCAAAGTGTTCCGTCCCCGGATGTCCAAGCAAAAAGTATTATGCAGACCTTAAAACCCACTTTCACGGGGTCCACAAAATACAAAACCCAGTGGAAACACTAATATTCACCAAACTGGCCAGGGGCCATGTCAATATTGAGAAGTGTGCCTGCCCGGTGAAGTCCTGTGCCCACAAACCGGGTGCCAAACTTAAGAGGCACATCAGGGGAACCCACGCCAAACGGTCCCCCGATCCCAAGCGCCAGGAGCAAATTGCGAACACCCTAATCCATATTGCACAATGGCGAGAGGCCAAGCGGCTTTTTGCGGAGCTGCTGGCCTCGAACCCTGCTATTCCCATCACTACCAACGTTGATTTGGATGAAGACATCCCGGAGCGGGCCGAGGAGTCCGAAGAGGAGGCCGGAACATCAAAAAGAGCTCCATCTTCCAGAGCCCCAAAGGCACAGCCCCCCTCCTATGCCTCCGACTCGAAAGAAGGCGCAGAGAAAGGCCACAGCCCCCCTCCTGTGCCTCCTGCAGGCGACTCAAAAAACAATTAGTTGAGGAGACGAGAGAAAAGCTTAAATACAAGAATTTGTTTTTGGCAGCTTCAGCCAACAGGAGGCGGGAGGAAGAGGTCTGTATTCATATGACTGTCTGTGTGTGTGTGTGTGTGTGTGTCTGACTGTTTCCCATGTTGTTTATTCATGTCTGTTCATCTCATTGGACAGGCACCAACGTCTCCATCGGGGAAGGGGAAGGGGAAGGGGAAAAATAGGAGCGAGGAAGAGGTCTGTATTCATATGTCTGTCTGTGTGTGTCTTACTGTCTGACTGTTTCCCGTGTTATTTATGCATGTCTGTTTTTCTCATTGGACAGGCACCTTCTACTTGGACGACCTCTTCGGAGGGTTCCGTTCAGGACATTCCTCCAACACCTGAGGTGAGCGGCCAGGCGGACGACGAGGCCTTCGCCACAAATGATGAGATAAGCATGGCAAAGGTCTGTCTGTCTCACTGACTGTTTCCCATGTTGTTTATTCATGTCTGTTTATCTCATTGGACAGGCATCAACGTCTCCAACGGTGAAGAGGAAGGGGACCAAGAGGAAGATGAGCGAGGAAGAGGTCTGTATTCATATGTCTGTCTGTCTGTCTGTCTGTCTGTCTGTCTGTCTGTCTGTCTGTCTGTGTGTGTGTGTGTGTGTGTGTCTATCTGACTGTCTGACTGTCTTTCCATGTTGTTTATGCATGTCTGTTTTTCTCATTGGACAGGCACCACCATCTTCAGATGGCTCTCAGCAGGAACATCCTCCGGCCCCTGCGATGAGCAGCCAGGAGGACGACGAGAGCTCTGAGAAGGAGGGTTCGTTAGCCAACCCTGAGGTGAGTACCCACGAAGAGGGCACTGACATGGTCTTTGTCACTCGGGTGTATGAGAGTTATGAGTTCCCTGTGTAGCAATGCCACATATGTTTAAAAAATATATATTGTAACACTCCTAGCTTTTCACAGCAGAAGATCTAAGTTGCTCTCATATCACTTTAGGGTACAGGTTCTAATTGGTTAATATGTATAACTTTGACAGGTAAAGGAGGCAACGCGGACCCGGAAGCTCGCACTCCGGCAAAAAGCCAAGCTCCTGAACAAGCACCTGGAAAAGACGAAAGGCACCCGAACACCGCCACCCAAAGCCCCTACACCCCCCCATTACTCCACCTGGAGCATCGGGAGTGGGCGAGGCAATATCATGCGCCATATACAATTGCCTGATAGCATGAGTAAGTATTTGTTTGTAACATGACATAACTATCTGAGATTGCTGTTCCAAGCTTAAACCCTATTGACATATGATGTGTTATTACAGCAAAGTACCTCGAGGAATACCGAGCACAATTGGTGGGTCTGGACACCTCGCGTTCAACGTCCCAAAACACC
The DNA here is from genome assembly GCF_963280865.1 of Gymnoscopelus braueri. NCBI lineage: Eukaryota > Metazoa > Chordata > Actinopteri > Myctophiformes > Myctophidae > Gymnoscopelus > Gymnoscopelus braueri. Next base: position 10,395,463 of record NC_137607.1, read on the forward strand.
ACTTCCCAGATAAGCCGACTGAAGGGCTTCCTTCAGTATATGGCACATTCCCAAACCCGCATAACTGAGTGGAAGTTCCTCGACAACAAGAACAGAATCAGAACGTGAGTATTATTGATCCATCAGGAGGTTTACTTGTTTACGTGTGTGTGTGTCTGTGAGAGAGAGAGATGAATACATGCAAAAACAAACACAAATTTTCCCTCTCCTCAACAGGTGGGTTTTCAGCCACCTAGCAACAACGTTCAAAGAGACTCCGAACACAATGGAGCATTACATCCTGAATGTACGGAGCATCTTCAAACATATGAGGAACATCCCGCCCCAAAACTGCCATCTGAGTGTTCCCCGACTCAACAGACTCGTCAGTTATATGGACAGCTTGATAAAATCCAACAGAAAGGCGAAAGCAGTGAGGAAGCATGAGGTCAAGTGTCAGAAGAAGCAACGGCTGCACAGCAAGGACGACCTCAAGACGGCAATGGTAAAGAGCAGGGAGGCAATTCCCAAGCTGCTGGGTAAGTCAGTTTCCAACTTGACAGTTATTCTCATCATCACAGGGGATGCATTCAACAATCATTCATGTGGCGTTCTGTGCTTCTGCTTACAGCATCCATGGAGGACGAAACGACAGACACCGGGTATACTGTACACAAGAAGGCCCATTTGCATGGTTACCTTAACATCTACTGGTCCTGTCTTTTTGGCCATCGATTTGGAGTCCATGCCAACATGACCGACGTGGACGTCAAACGGGCAGCGGAGACGGGCGACGACGAGAAGGGATACATTGTGCAAGTAAGTACTATTCAGTAACACTGTAGAGCTACATGAGTCAATGCTAAAAAGACAGTGTTGCAAAAGCACTCTGTCTTTTTGGCATCACTATCCTTTTATTATCATTGTCCTTTTGGCATCAGTGTCCTTTTGGCACTGTCCTTTTGGACATCATTGTCCTTTTGGCAATGACTGTCTTTCTGACACTGTCTTTTTGGCATCACTGCCTTAGCATTGCTTTTAGCATTCTAAGTCCTGTCTGCTTTCTCTCCCTGTGCTCTTTGCCCTTTCTCCACCTGTCTGTCATAATAGGTGATTGAGCACAAGATGGTACAGAAGTACGGTCCTGCAGAAATCTTCTGCAAAGCAGAAGAGTACTCATGGCTAACACGATACATCGCCATCAAGGATCGTCTCCCGGAGGAAGCCAAGAACCGATTCTTCTTCTCAACCACGGGCGAACTGGCGAGTAGGAACTTGAACCAGCTAATGCAAAATACCTGGAAGATGATGGGGCTTACAGGCAAACCCATCTTCAATAGTCTGCGGTCGTCTGTCTCAACCTATGTAAGTAAACCCTGAAGTCTAAACACACCTCACTATTTTTTGTTATATGTTGATTGATTCAGTTTTATTTGTTGATATCTGTTTTATTCAATTCTCTTTTCTTCTGTTTCATTTTTTCCAGGCCCGAGAGAAATATGGGAGGCGGACAGAGGAGAGGAAGTTCATTACAGACTACATGGCCCACAGCGGGCAAATAGCTGACGAGTACTACGCATATAACCCCACCCACATCGAATCCATGAGAATCCGAACATATTTCGAGGCAACTCTACTAGAGGGGGGGTCCTCATCTGCATCAGGGTCCTCATCGGCCACCCACCAGGCTGAAAAAGGCGGGTCTACCTCTGCCACCCTCCAGGGAGAGGGGTCCTCTTCTGCACCGGGGTCCTCACCGGCCACCCACCAGGAGGCTGAAGGAGCCGGGTCCACCTCTGCCACCCTCCAGGCAGAAGGCGCTGCATTGGAGGAGGAGGAGGATGAGGAGGAGGATGAGGAAAAACCAGTGGTTCCACGCCGCAGAAAACCGTTTAGTCCTTATAAGGACTACAGGAATATGCTCAGGGTCAAGGTTAAAAAGGCTTTATTCAAGCACTAAAAACTTGAGTGAAACAAACTTTCTTTTAAAGTGCTACCAATAGCACAGTGTTCAATGACATTTAATTTTCTTTTAAGTGCTACCGATAGCACAGTGTGCTGTGACATTTAATTTTATTTTTTAGGACCCTGATGCAGATGACCAGCAGGACTTGTTGTTCAAAATAGGGCTTTTTTTTTTTTTTTTTGCATGAGAGAGCGGCTGACCCGCTCACCCGCAGCCCGCATAATTGCTTCTGAAATCCTGACTCGACCACCCGCGCCGCGGGTTGACCCGCGGGACCCTCGGGTTACGGGTCGGCCCGCTCATCACTACCCCGAGTGTTAAAATATAACAGCACTAGAAATGACAACCAGAGAACCCACCACATCATTCAAACTCAAGCTGTGGCACTCATACCCCACACAACCTAGCTTTTATAGTCTCTTGAGCTTGTTAGCCAAGCTGGTTCAGCTGGTCCTCACAGGTGAGGACACTCAGATCAATCAGGCTCATCAAGGCTTCAGGGAGAGGAGAGGCAGAAAGGAGCAGTGGTGGACGAAGTACTCAACCCCAGTACTTGAGTAAAAAGCACAGATACTCCTGGTCAAATTTTAACCACTACAAGTAAAAGTAGCTCAGTCGAAATGTTACTCAAGTAAAAGTACAAAAGTCATTGCTTTTAAATATACTTAAGCATTCAAAAGTAGCCTACATACTTTTAACAATTAGGAACTGTTTGGAATAACGTGTTCCTTCTACGCGCTACGTCCTACCGGGTGAACTCCCCCCCTGTCAGGTGATAAGAAGTGGCCTGTTCACTCCTCGTGCGCTGAAGGAAGCAGTAGGCGGGTGCATATATGAAAAAAAAAGCACCTTACCCCAAAAAAATTGGAACAAAAGGTTTCTCAACTGTTTTTTGTAGTATGTGGTGTCCTGAATAACATACTAAAAGTCTACCAAAGTTTGACCACTTCTAAGGTGTTATTTTCAAGATGGCGTCCGAGATGGCCATTTTTTTTTTTAAATAGCTCATTATTTATCCTAGACAAGTACTTTTTGTGTCTAACCCCATGTTTTGGGGGCCTGGGAATCCATTGGACTTGTCCAAATTGCAGAGATACAATTAGATAATTTTTAAATCCTATATTTAGTTTGAGACTCTATTAACACCCTCTGAAATGGTCACCCGTTTCAAGTTAACTTAACTAATTATATAATAAATGTCCAACAACTTAATTTTTTACTGGAACAAGGCTTTAAGATATCCTCAAAACACAACACAACTCATAGTCACAATTTGCAGAAGGTGGTGGCAGAGAATATTGTCAGTTGCAATATAGTATTGTTTTCAATATTGACCAAACTAAATTCATCTTTGACTATACACCCCACCCAAAAACAATTTCTTGCATTTTGAACCAATCTCTCTGCACCCCTCCCCTTACCCACCCCACAGGAACTTCATAACTCCTCCCCTACATACACGAGAATATTTATTTTTCTCGTGGACAAGCACAGTGTCATCTTGTAGACACACGATTTTGAAAAACATTGAATAGATGTTTATAGAACACATTTTAACACATTAGGAAGGCAATCAGTGTGAGTGTGCAAAGAGGGATGGGGTGGTTATGGAGGTTAGTGTAGAGCTGTCAGAACTGGGTGCCTAGACAGAGGGGAGTATGCGGGTGGGTCTGGTCTAGAGTGTTTAGTGGGCCTAGGGTTCCCCTCAGGTGGGTAGAGGGGAGTATGGGGGTTACTGGATTGCTCCCTGGGCACTTGGAGCACAAAAGAGCAAAGTTAGGAGCCAAGGAGACCCTGAGCTTCTGATCTCCCCCATGTCCGATGTGCAAAACCTCCAACAGAAATGATACGCCATTTCAACGAAGACAGTTCTGCAAACGATACATGAAAGATAAACTTCTTTGCCAGATCACACTCCAAGTGGCTTAGGGAGCCTGCGCTCTCCTCGTTCTCAGCTCCTCCAAAAGCAAATTAGCATTTGGGATGCTAACGATTTCTAAGCCACGGCACGCTGGAGGACGGAGTGAGGAGGAGGCAGAAATTAAGGTATTGGAATTTAGCTAATGCGTGAGGCTGAGAGGAGTGTCCCTATGTCGCCTGGCTCACTGGATAGTCCCACTGGTCCCAAGTGGACCTTCACGCTGGCACCCGAGATAGGCACTCCCAAGATAGGCACTCTTGAGTTAGCATAGGTAGCCAGTGGTGGTGGTTGTAAGACCTCCACATGTTGCAAGACTGTGTCAGGCAGACAGTCGTGTCCCTATGTATGCTGGTCCCAAATGGACCTCCTGGCGGGTCTGGCTCCTATGCCCGAGATAGGCGCTCGTGAGTGGGCATAGGTAGTGAGGAGGGTCACGTCACCCCCCCCCCCCCCCCATAGTGGTGGTTGTAAGACCTCCACGTGGTAGTGCATGACTGTGTGTCAGGCAGACAAGGGTGTCTATGTCGGAAACAAAGACATGTGAAATTAATTTTGCACTAAAACCTCACACAACTACTCACATGAATAAGGAGATGTCTGTGACAAGCAAATCTGAACCTTATCCACGCCACACTCCTCCACCACCCCTGCCTAGACACCCAGTAGAAGACACTAGATACATGTTGTGATAGCTCTGTACTGACTTGCACACCCTCTCTAGGCCCACAAGTGGCCATTTTTTTCCTACTGAGTGTAGCGTTGTGAGCTTGTACATTGGCTATTTTCACATTTGCCTCTTTCTTACCTAATATTTGAGATACTATATATATAGATAATATAGTCTTAAGAGTAATTCAATTGTAACTTTAGAAATGTGCAGATACCCTGTATACACTTATACTGTATGTTGGTTTGTTTACTGTTGAGTGAGAAAACAATGTTGCACATTAAGCTAACCATCTGGGGACCCCCCAAAATCATTTGGGGGACCCCCAGTTTGGGAACCAGACAACTTTACAAACAAATTGGTGAAGACAATTCTCGGTAAGGAATTTCTTCCAAGATTTGTCTAATATTCCCAGTCTATCACTTGGCAGCCATGTTTTTACAAATGTCACAGCACCACCCAGTAATAATGAATTTATTCCTTATTGGTATCCAAAGAAATTGGACACAAAACATGGGGTTAGGCACCATAATTACTTGTGTAGGGCAAATAATGAAGAAGTAATGGTCTTTTAAGGAACTGGTGGTGGCCATCTTGGAAATTTGACATTTCTAATGATCAGATTTCGGTAGACTTTTGATATGTTATTAAGTACACCTGATACTACAATAAACCATTGAGAAACCTTTTGTTCCAATTTTGTTGGGGTCAAACCATATTTGCACCCGCCTACAGAGGGAGACTAGCGCTCAGGATTACAGCTTAAAGAGGTGGTGCCATGGTTTTGCACCTTTTCTGTTTTTCATGTGTCTATGAGGTTGATAGAACTTCATTAAGCCCCCTGGTGGTGTTTGTATGGTGTTTTCTGTCTTCTCTGACTATTTTGAGTTTCTACCTGGAGGCTGAAACCTTGAGGGTCAAACGTGCCAATAGAAAAACAGCCCTTTAGTCACATAGTAAAATTGTACCCTCCCCCTCATTATCATAACACAACA
>NC_137607.1:10405990-10455990 GCF_963280865.1 Gymnoscopelus braueri
CTTCAAGCTTATTTCAGCAGAGAGTTGTGTAGTTCCAGTAAGGGCCTGCCACTAATTCCACATCCGGGGGGCCCGCTCCCCGGAGTTTGTTGTGTCTCCCACTTCGCAGTTCCATGGACTGTTATTACGGACCCCCAGCTGCAGATCAAGAGTGTGACTGCGGACCAGGCCTCTCCTTGGAGCACGACTGTGGATTTCTACTACATTATACTATACCACTATACTGTATATTATCTTAACATTCATATTATTATACCACTACATACAATATAACATTCTTGTGGTACTATATTAAATTATTATATACTATCTTACACTATTATATTTCAAATTATTGCTATTGCTACTACTTGTATCTCCCTCTCTGTCTCTCCCTCTCTCTCTCTCTTCTTTCCCCCCAGACACGGTCGAGGCAGATAGCCGCCCACCCTAGAGCCTGGGTCTGCATGACGTTTCTTCCAGTTAAGGGGGAGCTTTTCGTTGCCACTGTCACAAAAGTGTTGCTCAGGGTGGGACTGTGGGGTCTCTGCTCTACATGTAAAGTGTCTTGAGACAACTTGTCGTGATTTGACACTGAAATGAAATTGAATTGAATTGAATTTTATAGAACTGTGATTCTCAACTAAGAGTAAGGGTCCGTTCGGTTCCATTTGTACACTCTCAGAGTTACAGACGACCCGTAAAAACCAGGTTCCTCCTAACTATTAATCCTTTAGCCGAGGGGGGGGGGGGGGGACCCCTTGGAACCCTCCTAAGGTCCCCTGGGCCCCACATTGAGAAGCAGTACTGTACTTTACATCATCAAATAAAAATTACAAATCCTTCAGGCTTATTTCATCATATTGTGCCGTGTAGCCTGCTACTTGTTCTATTCTTAATACCCTGCCTGCTCAGTGAATCTCTTTAGCTTTAATTATGTCCAGCTTGTCTTCTTTTTTTGAAGGATTGCTAAGTTTGTAGATTTCAACAGATTATCTTAGATAAAACTGCAAGCAAAGGATGTGAATGTCTCATGTGGAACATGGTGTGTGTGTGTGTGTGTGTGTGTGTGTGTGTGTGTGTGTGTGTGTGTGTGTGTGTGTGTGTGTGTGTGTGTGTGTGTGTGTGTGTGTGTGTGTGCGCACGTGCGTGTGTGTGTGTGTGTCAGCACACCGTATCAAAGCAGCAGGCTATTGTTTCTGCATGAGAACGTCAGTACACACTTACTACTACACATGAACTGAAAAACTAGCCGATCTACAAGCTCACAATGCGTCACGATGCGACACATTGTGAGCTTGTAGATCTGCTATTTTCAAAAGATTTGTATACATTTTTTACATTTGAAAACTTGTGAAACTGGACATTCTGCATAATGAGTACTTTCTACTTTTGGTACTTTAAATATATTTTGATACCAACACTTTTGTACTTTTACTCAAGTGAACTTAGAAGAGTATTTCTACATTAAAGAAATTGATACTTCTGCAATATACTTTTACTTAAGTAAAACAGTACTGGGAAGGGTTCACAACTTCACATTGGGGTGAGAGAGGGTGAGCTAGCTAACTGCGTCTGTACGCATGTGTGTATTGTATGTTTGTGAGTAATGTTTTACCTATGTGTAGCCTAATAGGACCCCCTCTAAAATGAGATGCTGCATCTCAAGGGGCGGGGCTATCCTCTTCTTTTTCTATTATAAAAAAAATGTCCCCACAATTTTGTAACCCATTTTTCACCCAGTGTCAATTGCCTAAGCTTGTACTGCTGGGCGCTACTCTCCCTCTGCCAGCCTGGGGAGAGCCCCGAACTGAGCTCATGCTTCCTTCAACGCATGAGGAGTGAGCAGGCCGCTTCTTATCACCTGACAGGGGGACGTTTCCCCGGTAGGACATGCGTAGCGCGTGGAAGGGACACGTTATTCCCACCAGTTCCTTTCCCCTCCATCAGGCACCCCGGCTGACCAGGGGGAGGCAGTATAGAGACTACTGCATGTTTTTTCTGAGGGTACCTACCCTAGGGGACACGGGGAGAACATGCAAACTCCACACAGAAAGGTCCTTTCGCCACCCCCACCTAGGGTATGGGCACTGATGACGCGGAGGAGAGAACACGCCCCCAGCGTCCCCGAATCGAACCCAGTACCTCCTAGCTCCTCTCGATACATTCTGACCAAATTCTGACAAAATGAATGTCAGGGACAGGAGCAAAATGAATGTCAGGGACAGGAGCAATCTGAACAGGCTGGTCAGGAAAGCTAGTTCTCTCGTTGGGAATATACCCTGGGACAGGGTAGAGGAGGTGATGAAGGTATAGCGAGGTAGCTGGACACTATCATGGACAACCACTCTCACCCCCTTCTTCACTTGGGAGATTGTGGGAAGGGTTAGCTGGAAGGGTAATCGTCAATTCATCTTCCCCAAGGAGAGACAACCAATGAACGTAGACAGTCCTTTGTGCCGCTAGCTATGAAGGCACACAACGGTCACTTGGCTCCTTCAATAGGCTAATTGCTCGGAAATAACAACAGTTTTTTTGTTTTTTGTAGCAAGTCCTGCACTTAAATAATGACTCATCCTCGGAAGGTTTTGAAGCAACATTGTGGGATGTGAGGCTTATTTACAATTCAAATACACTAACTAATGCACACACATGAACCCATTCATTTCATATTTAACCCATTCAATCCGGGAACGCATCTGTGTCACTTTAGATTTGCTTTTAAAAAATAGCAGATACACAAGCTCATAGTGCAGCACTGAGTGCCGCGCTATGAGCTTGCACATCTGCTATTTTTTTTAAATCTGTGAATGTATATTTTTTAAAGCAAACGTTTGTCAATATGTTGTTCCAGGGATTATTCAAAGATTTGCACGCATTTTCCAGATTTTTTCAAAAATAGCAGAACCACAAGCTTATAAATCTGCTATTTTTCAATAGCCCAAATAAATCTAAAGTGACTCAGAAGCGTTCCCGGATTGAAAGGGTTAAAACATAGATCATACAATAATTGCATCCAGGGGGACTTGGAGACGTTAACAGAGATGGTAGATTGTGACGGCACGATGTCTCCCCAGGGTGCTTTGGAACGGCACAGGCTGGGTAATATTACTGTGTGTGTGTGCGTGTGCATGTGCGTGTGCTGTGTGTGTGTGTGTGTGTGTGTGTGTCTATTATTTGAGGACCCAAACGTCCCCACAAGTATAGTAGAATTTGAGAAATAGACGTTGTTTTCTTGGTCCTCACACGAGAAAGGGTAGTTTTGTGGTTAAAATATGTTAGAGGGAGGTCTTACACCAGTGGTTCTCACACTCTTTTGGCTCAGGTCACGCCTGTAAATGACCTTTTTATCCACGGCACCCATGAATGACATAGTGACTTTATTTACACCTTACATTTATATCATGTTATAGTACGTAAATATGTAAATATGTCCCCTTAAATTAGTAGTTCACCCAAAACGTTACTTATTTTCTATCAATTACACACCCTATGGAGCCTTGAATTCATGGAGATGTTTTAGTTTTTGTCGCATTCAGGAGCCAATCATTTGATGACCGTGTGTATTTCCGATAGGAGACACAAAGAGTCTACTTTGCGTCTCCTGCCGGATATATTAGCATCTTTCCGCTAGTATTCAAATTATTGCCTTTGAAAAGCGACAAAAACTAAAACAAATCCATGAATTCAAGGCATGGGGTGTGCAATTGATAGAAAATAAGTCATGTTTTAAGATACGGTGTGTCACGAGCAAAACTTGAGAGAATATCCGTTTCCATTATAGGACGGATTGAAAAAGCATCCTATTCTGGGGGGAATATTCACCAACACTAGCTGATCTACATGCTCACAACGTTGTTAGCTTGTAGATCTGCTATTTCTGGCAAAGAGATTTGGTGTAGATTGAAAAAGAACGCACCAAGTACGGCGCAACTCAGGTCCGTTTAAATACGTAGCCAATAGAGTGTCTAAATGGATAAACTTAAGTGATTATTGATGAATTCCAAATATTATCAAAGTATTCTGTGGCACCCCTGGACTTGCGTCACAGCAGCCTAGGGTGCCAGGACACCCACTTTGAGAAACCCTGGCATACACAATAAGGACAATATTGAGGTTAGAGTTTAGGCATTTAGATGTTAGGGTAAGCAGTTAAGAGTTATTTATACTGTTAAAAAAAAAAAGCCGATCTACAAGCTCTCAACGCATCGCAGCGCTTGTAGATCGGCTATTATTTTTTTTATTACTATTTTTCAGCTATTATCCGCAATTTTCAATGCGATCCCATTTTGTTGTCCTCACAAATATATTAATACAAACCTGTGTGTGTGTGTGTGTGTGTGTGTGGGTGTGTGGGTGTGTGTGTGTGTGTGTGTGTGTGTGTGTGTGTGTGTGTGTGTGTGACATTTATCTTGTCCCCAGGCTGTCAGCCCGCAGCGTCTAATAGCTTCCATTATGTGTTTAAGTGAAGGGAAATGAGGATGTGAATATTCATAGAGTGATCATGTTTAAATCATTAAGGCTTACAGCAGCAGTACCACACTATATGCAAATACGCTGGTGCCAGTGAAGGGCCTGTATTCAAAATTACACCAATTACGACAATTTCAAATGTTTTAAAAGTTTCAAAAAATAGCAGATCTACAAGCTCACAATGTGTTGCGTCGCGACACCTATTTTCGAAGGCACATTTGTTTAATACTTTGTAAAAAAGAGAAATTGGTCGTTCAATTCTAAAAGCCAATCTATGCGTAGATCAACGTGTCACGTCTCAACACGTGAGCTTGTAGATTGGATATTTTCAAACAACCAAAGTATAAATAGGTTTCAGATAACTGTAGTGGAGTAACAATTTAAAATTAGAATTAAAATTAAAAAATAGCAGATCTACAAGCTCACAATGTGTTGCATCGCGACACATTGTGAGCTTTCACAATGTGTTGCATCGCGACACATTGTGAGCTTGTAGATCGGCTATTTTTCAAATGGCCGAAATACATAGGGCTGAAGTGGTCAATGTATGTTTTGTGATAATAATATCTGCAAAGTAGCTAGAAACTAAAGCTGTCAAATAATTGTAGTGGAGTAAAAGTAAAATATTTGCCTTTCAGATGTAGTGGAGTAAAAGTAAAAGTATTGAAAATGGGAAATACTCCAATGAAGTAAAGATTCCTCAAAAGTGTACTTAAAGGTAGGGTAAGTGATTTACTTCGCTACCGGAAGCGCCATGAAGGACGGCCGCATTCGTACGCGCTCCGTAACATCGCAACGTTTTTCCATCTTTTTAGTATTTTTTAGCCTTCTCTTTTTTCCCTACACCGTCGCGTGTCTAAGGAGTTATGACAGACAAGCACTTATGGACATCAGCACAGCGATTACACACAGAATTCCCGACTTTTTTGCCGAAAACCTTCCACTCGGCTGGGTGGGGGGTGGGGTCCCCTTTGTTCCGGCTGGATCAACAACAAACCCCCGACGAAAAAGACCGTGGCGACGAGGCACAAGAGCGGGTCTTCTCGTAAGAACAACAAAACGTGGATATAAACCTGCACTGCCTTCAATCCTGCTAGCGAACGTTAGATCTCTGTGTGAATCAAGAACAGTGACCACTATGGACGACTTACTGGCGCGCGTTAAATACAACGCAGAGACGAGGAGGACTTGTATTGTTGTGCTAACAGAGACGTGGCTAACGGAGTTAGCATCTGATTCTTCTATCACTCCTCCTGGCTTCACCGCGTATAGGAAAGACAGAGACCCTGTACTGAGCGGTAAGCAACGTGGGGGGGAGTTTGTGCCTTGATCAACAACAACTGGTGCAAAGATGTTAAAATCCTAGACAGTCACTGCTCACCAGACCTTGAACTTTTAATCATAGCCTGCCGTCCTTTCTACCTACCACGCGACTTCAGCATCGTGATTGTAGCCGTTGTTTACATTCATCCTGGAGCTAATAAGGACACAGCTATGAGGGAATTACACCAGGCGATCAGTGCACAAGAAAATCGCCACCCGGACTGCGCAGTCATCTGCCTAGGCGACTTCAACCGGACAGACTTAAAAAAGGTCTTTCCCAAATTCCACCAGCATGTCGCCTGCAGTACCCGTGGTGACAATATTCTTGACCACTGCTACACGCCCTTCAAGGATGGATACAAAGCTCTCCGCCGCCCACCGCTAGGAAGCTCTGACCACGACGCCATCCAGCTGCTACCTGCCTACAAACAGAGGCTAAAAAGGGAGCCGGTCGTTGAGAAGGAAATCCGAATCTGGTCTGAGGACACAGACGCTATGCTACAATCCTGCTTCTACCAGACTGACTGGGGGATGTTTAAGAACGCCGCTGGGAATAACATCAACGAACTCTCAGACTCAGTCACTGGCTTTATCAGCAAGTGCATAGATGACATAGTCCCAAAAAAGACAGTTCGGATCTATCCCAATCAGAAACCATGGATGGACAGCGGAGTACGTGCACATCTGCATGAACGGGACGCTGGTTTCAAATCTGGCGACGTGGAAACGCGCAACACGACGCGCGCGGCCCTAAACAGCGCCATCAGGAAGGCGAAAAAGGCCTACACAAAAAAGATGCAAGACAAACTCAGCAGTGGCGACATCAGGAGCACATGGCAGGCAGTACACACCTTGACAGACTGCAAAACAAGAACCAGAAGCGAGGTGAACCCGCCTGCCTCCCTCCCCAACGAACTGAACACTTTCTACGGCCGGTTTGAGATCAGCTCCAACCGCGGCAGCCAAGCGGGGCCATCAGCAGCACCAGCAGAGGAGAACCCTCCTCTAACCATCTCGGAGAGAGAAGTGCGTACAGCCTTCACACGGGTCAACATCCACAAGGCAGCCGGACCTGATGGGATTCCAGGCCGGGTCCTTAAGACATGTGCAGACCAGCTGGCGGGTGTCTTCGCTGACATCTTTAACCTCTCCCTCTCCCTGGCTGTGGTCCCTGCAGGGTTCAAAATGTCAACCATTGTGCCCATTCCCAAAGAGGCCAAAGTGACATGCCTGAACGACTGGAGACCTGTTGCTCTCACCCCGATCGTCAGCAAGTGTTTCGAGAAACTGGTGAGGGAATACATCAGCTCCACGCTACCTGCCTCGCTGGATCCGTGGCAGTATGCATACCGCAAAAACAGATCCACCGACGACGCTATTGCCATGGCTCTCCACACCGTCCTCTCGCACATGGACAACAAGCTGCTGAAGGACAAATATGTACGTATGCTGTTCGTGGACTACAGCTCAGCATTCAACACCATTGTCCCAGCAATACTTGACAAAAAGCTCAGACACCTAGGGCTACACCCAAGCATGTGCGACTGGATACAGGACTTCTTGTCCAACCGACATCAGGTGGTGAGAATGGGCAGCATCACATCCGACCCCCTGACCCTCAACACCGGAGCACCCCAGGGATGCGTGCTGAGCCCTCTCCTCTACTCCCTGTACACGTATGACTGCATAGCCACACATGTCTCCAACACCATCATAAAGTACGCGGACGACACGACAGTGATAGGCCGAATCGTCAACAACGACGAGTCTGACTACAGAGAGGAGATCAAATCACTGGCACACTGGTGCCGCGAGAACAACCTCTCTCTTAACGTCGACAAGACCAAAGAACTGATCGTGGACTTCAGGAGGCCGCGGAGAGACCATGCGCCCATCCTCATCGACGGTGCTGCAGTGGAAAGGGTCAGCGAGTTCAAGTTCCTCGGAGTACACATCGAGGAGGACCTCAAATGGGAGACGCACTCCACACACGTGAGGAAAAAGGCTCAGCAGCGACTGTACTGGCTCCGCCGCCTGAAGAAGCTCGGAGTAGGACGTCGCATCCTCAGGCTGTACTACAACAGTTCTGTTGAAGGCATCCTAACAGGCTGTGTCACGGCCTGGTACGGGAACTGCACTGCCCGAGAAAAGGTCAGCCTACAACGAGTAGTGCGATCGGCAGAGCGGATAATGGGAATCGAGCTCCCAGCGCTCCAGGAACTGTACAAAAAGCGGTGCGTGGTCAAAGCCAAGCGCATCATCAAGGACAAGCACCACCCAAGTCACAGACTGTTCAACCCCCTACAACGACCGCGACCGGGCATGGGGCTCTACCGCAGTATCAAGAGTTCCACCACCAGATTTTGGTGTAGTTTCAATCCAGCTGCTGTCAGAATGCTGAATGGGGCATAAGCCTGGATGAGTTCAGCAGCCTGACAGCAGGCGGCGCAGACTTTTCTGGCTCTTCCTGAACACACCTGTGGATTATACCAGGGACAATGACTTGGACTTTAGCCCCCCCTCGGACACACCTGTGGACCACACCAGGTACAAATGACTTTTTGTTGCACTCCCTCATGGAGCTACATGCGGATTATACTAGGGTCAGTCCACTCTAGGTGGACACGCACTGACCTTTTGCACCTTAATCCCTTGTATAACGCACTGAGTTTTTTTGGGTCTTTTTTTATTGTGCTCCTTTTCCTCTAAGCACCTTAACGTCCATTGTCTATCATGCACAGTATAAGTATAACATGCACAGTATACAATACATTGCTGCTATGCTCAGGCACCTTAGTTTAGTTTTTTTAGTTTTTTTTATTATCTCAGGTAATTTGTAAATATGTAGATAACTTGTCTGGCCTTCTGTTGCTCTCTTGTTTTGATCTCCTTCCCACCTGCCCCCCACCCTCTTCTTCTCCCCCCCCCCCCCCCTCTTCTTTCTATGGAAACTAACGTTGCGATGGGAACGATGTACAAAAAAAGAATTTCACCCACTTTTTTACCTTGTAAACCTGTGATGTGACAATAAAACTGATTCTGATTCTACTTTTGTTAAAATAAGTGTTAAATAGCTCTATATTCTGATAGTACTCATTGCTATAGAGTGTTTGTTCAGTAAAAGGAGTCTCCCATGTCTCTCCAGCTCTTTATTAAACAAAAAAAAGCATTTTCAGTGCTCTCTCCTGATTGGCTTAAATTTCATCACCTACCTGAAATTGTACTATAATCTGTTTACTAAAGAGCTGGAGAGACCCCAGTGACACACGCTCTGTAGCAATGATTACTATCAGAATATAGTACTTTAACCTTAAAAAAAAAGAAGGTATATATATATATATATATATATATATATATATATATATATATATATATATATATATATAATATATATCACTTACCCTACCTTTAAGTACAGTACTCGAGTAAATGTACTTTGTTACTGTACATATTAAAGTAAATATTACTTCCCACCACTGGTTTAAACTACAGTGACTTCATGAATATTCACAATGGCTTTGATTAACTCAACGATAATGCATCCTTGGCATCTTTTGGGGGGGAGCGGTCACCAGCCGCAGGCAGGAAGCTGATTGGTGCATTTGTCACTTCCTCTTACATCATCCAGCAAGATGCCGAGAGCCTTCTTACTGGGGGGGAGAGGGGGGGGAGAGAGAGAGAGAGGGAGAGAGAGGAGAATCGTTGCAAAACATTTACTGTGTTGTATCTGCATATGCAAATGTTTTTTTTTTCTTGTTTTGTTACTTTTACTAGAGTATTTCCAATTTTCTGTACTTTTACTTCTACTCCACTACATCTCAGAGGCAAATATTGTACTTTTACTCCACTACATTCATTTGAAAAAACATTGCTTCCCTGTCTGACACGTCTGTCTGTCCAGGTGTGGTTTAGAACATGGTGTGTGTGTGTGTGTGTGTGTGTGTGTGTGTGTGTGTGTGTGTGTGTGTGTGTGTGTGTGTGTGTGCGTCCGTGCGTGCGTGCGTGTGTGTGCGTGTGTGCGTGTGTGATTTAAGTGTGTGATTTCAGAGTAGCCTATGTATTGGCACTGGTATTCAGACGGTACTACTCTATTTGATGTGTGGGCGTTGGTATTCAGACGGTACTACTCTATTTGATGTGTGGGCGCCGGTATTCAGACGGCACTACTCTATTTGATTTGTGGGCGCTGGTATTCAGACGGTACTACTCTATTTGATGTGTGGGTGCTGGTATTCAGGCTGTATTACTATATTTGATGTGTGGGTGCTGGTATTCAGGCTGTACTACACTATTTGATGTGTGGGTGCTGGTATTCAGGCGGTACAACTCTATTTGATGTGTTTGTAATGGTATTCAGACGGAACTACTTTATTTGATGTGTGTCTGTGTGCTGGTATTCAGACAGTACTACTCTATTTGATGTGTGTGTGTGTGTGTGTGTGTGTGTGTGTGTGTGTGTGTGTGTGTGTGTGTGTGTGTGTGTGTGTTAGTGTGTGTGTGTGTGTGTGTGTGTGCTGGTTTTCAGACAGGTCACGGTACTGCTCTATTTGATGTGTGGGCGCTGGGAAAGACAGAACTACTTTGTTCGATGTGTATTTGCTGTTATTCAGGCAGTACTACTCTACTTCAATACGGTACTACTCTATTTGTGCACACGCTGGTATTCAGGCGATACTAATCTGTTTGATTTGTGCAAGCCTCCGGTATTCAGACGGTACTACTCTATTTGATATCTGGGCGCGTTATTCAGACGATACTACTCTATTTGTGTTGTGGGCCGGCTGTTTTCCCTATGTATCTGGTGTGTGCTGTGTGGGTGTGGGGATGGTCTGCCTGGGCGTCGCATTCCAATTCCCTCATCGGGCGGTGGACCTACCTGCTCACCTGCGGGTAATCTCATCAAGCAGTGGTTAAAGAAGTACTCACATATTTTACTTAAGTAAAAGTATCAATACAACAATATAAAAATACTCTGTTACAAGTAAAATGCCTGTGTTCAAAATGCTACTTGAGTAAAAGTACAAAAGTATTTTGCGATGCAACGCGTTGTGAGCTTGTAGATCGGCTATTATCAAATTGCTTACGTATAAAATAGGGCTGAAGTGGTTAATATGTCTGCAAAGTAACTAATAACTAATGATATGGTTCAACAGTTTAATCATAGACTAGAGTCAGCTCCTGACAAAGTGGCTCCTTTAAAAACTAAAAAGAAACATAGTTCAAGAGTAACACCGTGGATCAATGAGCATGTGCGTTCACTAAAGAAAGAATGTCGTAGAGCTGAGCGAGTGTGGAGAAAAAAACATACTCACTATCCACCTAGAGATTCCAAAGAAAGCAACAGTTGTCTATAACAAAGCCCTGCGCTCAGCAAGACAGGCATATTTTTCTGGCATTATCAATGACAACAAAAAAATGCCATGGTCATAAATACCATTTATGGTGGTCACCTTATCACCGCGGTGGTGATAAGAAACAAAGAAAAAGACAAAGAAAATATATTGAGTAAACAAACCTTTATTTAACACTGATAATAGTTCTATCAAACAAGTATGAAGCTATCTACGAAAAAGTTTAATCTGCAACATAATTTTATACAATACAGGTCTGATGCCTCCAGCCTACCAGGAACAATGCAAGTTGGGAACGCATGTCCCACCCGATTAGGCGGTGTTAGAGTGCCCGTTGTACCTATCTGTCCAAACAAATTCCCACTTGCCGCTATGCCCATGTTTTTGTTACATGGGCATAGTTGGATCTGTTTTTCTGGACAACCGGATCTCCTTATATGCCTACATGTGGGCGTACTGCTCAGATCGCCGGTTGTGAGCACGTCTATCTGACCGATTCGGGCACTCAGGCACAGCACAACTTCAGGTACCTTAAAACATTGAAGACCCCTTCTTTAGGCATCCTCAAATCCCCATATGGAAATACATAAGAACAAAAGTGGGCGTGCCCAATTAAGACGGTGCCTGAACTGCAATGGCACCGCCTGTGCAAATTGGCGTTGTTTAGCATTCATGGTTAGTGTTTGATGTCAGGCTTGAGCCGCTGAGCCTATTTAATGTGGGACAATGACCGTATCATTCCAATTAATCAGGGTTTGACTTAAAGATTCAATGACTTGAGAGGGACAGAGGGAGAGACCGTCTTAAATAAAATAGACATAGACTTGAGAGAGACAGAGGGAGACACCCTCTTGAATAAAAGAGACAGAGTGAGAGAAGGGGAGAGAGAGACAGGAAGTGAGGGCACAGAGTTAGCCCCAACAGACCTACATTATATCCCAACACAGTCCATGTATAGCAGCACTTTTGACGATGAACCACCACTCCTGGAAGGAGTCAGGTCCCAATCTTCCCAGACTCCGGTCTCCAGTAGTTCTCAGTGTCCATACACCTTCACATCTCGGAGGAGCCACAATGACCTCTACTGGAAAAAGCTGAAGAATGTACAGATCTCCTCAGCAGCCTGTCAGCAAATAATTAGCTCTGTAACCAGCCAGAAACAACACGACACAGACCGATCAAGATCTTACAGTGAGCAACAGACCGAGACTTTACCTCAACCAGGAGTAAAAACACATCACATGGATTACACAAGCAAGAAACCCAACATCTGTAAACAGTGTGACAAGAGTTTCAGTCAGCTAGGTGATATGGCCACACACCAGCGTATCCACACCGGAGAAAAACCTTTCCAATGTAAGGAGTGTGACAAGAGTTTCAGTCAGTCAGGTCATCTGAAGATACACCAGCGTATCCACACTGGAGAAAAGCCTTATCACTGTAAAGAGTGTGACAAGAGTTTCAGTCAGTCAGGTACTCTGAAGACACACCAGCGTATCCATACCGGAGAAAAGCCGTATCACTGTAAAGACAGTGGAAAGAGGAAAGAGTTTCAATGATTCAAGTCACTTCAAGAAACACCAGCGTATCCACACCGGAGAAAGACCTTATCTCTGTAAAGAGTGTGGCAAGAGTTTCATTCAGTCTGGTAATTTGAAGACACACCTACGTATTCACACTAGAGACAGATAGATGGCCGTCACAGAGTTAGACTAATGCCAGTTTCATGGTTTACCTGTGATACTACTTTCTTGAGGCACTACATGTCTCTCTGCATTCTAAGTATGTGATTACATGCTTAGTGTAATTCACTCTGGATAAGAGTGTCAGCTAAATACCTAAATTCTAAACAATGTTTTTTTTTATTCATAAAGTAAAGCCCTACTTATTTTTTTCATAACGTAAAGCCCTACTTTGTCGTATAAAGTGTTGCACAATAATAGCCTATCTACAACTTGTAGATAGGCTATATAGTCCAGTTGCTTAACCCCATTTTTTTACATTATCGAAACTAAGCGGAAAACAAAGCTTTATTTTGAAAATTATCCATACAATTATCCATATCAATAGCCATAAAAAAAACAGGCCGATTCACTTTTTGCCCTATAACTCTTGAACCGTAGGTCATAGCATCAAAAATCTTTTTCCCTGGACTCCTTGGATCATGACGCAACTTCCCAAATAGGTCCCGCCCATTTCCGATTTCAAGATTTTCCGCCATTTTGCGTTATCTCCAAAACACATATTTTGCTATTACTCCTACAAATTTGGTCCAAAACACACAAATAGGCACACACTCTTTGTCTTTGGTCATGAGATTAAGATTTATCAGTCAGATTTTTCATATTCCCTTCGGATTGGCTACGATTGGCTTCTGAAATTTGTGGGAGAGTCCGTTTGGCAAAAATGACACAAATCATGAACACTGCATCCTATCTGTCCCAAATGTTTATCATTGAGGGGTCACTAATAAACGCAGAGCCAATGCGATTTCACTTCCACCCATAGGGGGCGCAACAAATTCTACAAATGTCACTGTTTTTGCACCAAATTAAGTACAAATGGTCTTGTGAGTCATGTGACAATGACCGTCAAACAGGCTTTTGATATTCCATACTGTTTGCCTGTAATTGGCTTAAAACAACATTTGATGAGTATGCAGATGACGCTTTCATCCCTTATATCTGCTGAAGCAGCTGCAGGAAACCAAGCGGTTGGATGTTGAATGGGACACATTCATCCCAGATGGTTTGAAGGAGTCCACCCACGAAAAGAGAGGACAAGGTGTTTGCTGTAAAGTGTCAGGTCAGACAAAGCTACCAGGCAATTGGATGGATTTTCTTCGTGACCCAACAAATAAGAGGGAGCTGTTTGCCTTTATGACTTCCAGAACTGAAAAGTTCAACTGGCCACCATCCAAAGCTGTGTATGTCACGTCAGGGCCAGCTGTGTCGTTTTTTTGGTTCCAGTAGTACCATGACCTGTTGCAATCATGAGGAGGCAGACACCAGGATTCTGGTTCATGTACGGCATGCACTGGAGCAAGAAGAAAAAACTATCCTAGTGCTTGCTGTGGACACTGATGTCATAGTGATCCTTGCATGCTTGTTCCATGATTTAGTTACGATTCAACCTTTGGCTGACATCTGGGTGGATTCTGGCATGGGCAAAAAATACAGACTTTACCACATCAACAACATGTGTAAATCTCTGGGGGAGCCAAAATATCATGCTCTGCCTATGTTCTATGCATTGTCAGGTTGTGACACAACATCTGCTTTTCACAGTAAGGGTAAGAAGTCAGCTTGGCATGCCTGGCAAGCCCATGATGATGTCACAGAGATACTTGTCAGTCTGGCCAAACATCCCTTCCAGCTACTGAATGTTGACAGTCAGCAGTTCCAGAAGCTTGAGAGACTGACGTTATCCTGTATGGCAAATCCAGTCCTTTGAGCTCCATCAGCCATCAACCAGACTAGAAAATAACTCTTCTGTCATGGGAATAGGTTTATGGAGAAACTGCCACCCACCCAAGATGCACTATTTCAACATGTTAAGCGGGCAGTGTATCAAGCAGGCATCTGGACGACCAGCCTACAAACAGAACAAGTTATTCCTTCCCCACATGAGTAAGGATGAACCAAGGAATCGGAGGCATGGGTGCCAGTTTGGATGACAATTCCAGAAGCCTCCAGAGCATGCAGAGAGCTGATCAAATGCTCTTGTAAAGGGGACTGTTCCACCTGCAAATGTGGCAAATCAAATGTGGACTGTTCACCACTTTGCAATTGCAAATGTTTGACTCACAAGACCATTTGTACTTAATTTGGTGCAAAAACTGTGATATTTGTAGAATTTGTTGCGACCCCTATGAGTGGAAGTGAAATTGCATTGGCTGCGTTTATTGTGGTCCCTTAATGATACACATTTGGGACAGATAGGACGCTGTGTTCATGATTTGTGTAATTTTTTTGCCAAACGGACTCTCCCACAAATTTCAGTAGCCAATCGGAAGGGAATATGAAAACTCATACATCTTGATCACATGACCAAAGACAGAATGTGTGCCGATTTGTGTGAGTTTTGAACCAAATTTGTAGGACTAATAGCAAAATATGTGTTTTGAAGATAACGCAATATGGCGGAAAATATTGAAATCGGAAAAGGGGTGGGATCTATATGGGAAGTTGCATCATGATCCAAGGAGTCCACGGAAAAAAAGATTGTTGATGCTATGACCTATGGTTCAAGAGTTATAGGCCAAAAAGTGAATCGGCCTGTTTTTTTTAATAGATATTGATATGGATAATTGAATGGATAATTTTCTAAATAAAGTTTGGTACCCAAGGCCTCATATAAAATGTGGCACTTTTATCTGCTTTGTTTCTGTAATTGTGTTAAGCTACCCCATTAATAGGCCTATTCACTATCGTTTATACTGTACATTTTGAAAGTGAATGGATGAATGAATTATTTTATTTAAGTTTAAATCTTTCAATATGTAATTGAATTTGAGCTCCATTTCTTAAGTCAGACCTTTCAGCAAACCCCAGCTGGATTTCTCAATTCTGGGGGCAAAGAAATGTCACCTTAACCCAGATGTCCCTGACGTGGTTATTGTAGCACCAGGAGATTAGACAGAGCATAGGGACATTGTACTGTACAAAACAACAGCTGGTGCACCTAACCACAGACAGACTACACGCATCCATGAACTTCACCCTATGTATGACCCAGCTGCCTATCCCTTGATATTGCCACATGGAGATGCTGGCTTCAGCATTGATAATCCCATCATGAAGGTTAATGCAAACTCAACCACTGACCAAATTACTCAGTGCTCTGGCTAATACTTGGGCTTCTTTCCCCGCCTTAAATGAACTTGTACAGTTAATATAAAACTACATTTTAACATTTTAGCCACAGCTGCTTTCCTTCTTTGTGCCAGCAGCTTCTTTTTGGCCGCGAAGAGAAGCGGCCCACACCTCTAGTTATAATTATTAATACAACAAAGTCTTCTATTTGAGCCTGATTTCCGAACATCACCTGTTACGCACGCATGTCATTGCTGATTGGATCAGTTGGAAGGGGAAGTGATTTGAACAGACCAATCAGAAACCTTGCCTGTTTTGTGTCCCAAACCGGCCCCTTTCACTTAGGAAGACTGCCAGACTGAGATGAGAATTGGAAAATAAATGAATGAATATATTAACACATAAATAATAAGTCTGGATTCAGACCGACTCCACACCAGAGTTTGAAGTCGGTCGGTCGGATGGACAGTTCTCAAGATACGTGAACTACAGACAACACAGACAGATGTTTTGCATATTTCTAGTAGGATATAGCAGTTGCTTTAATTCTCAGATAAGGGGTCCTTGTCCTGAGAAATGTTGAAGACCCTGGATCTAGACATCCTCAAATCCCCATATATGGAGATACCAAAGCATAAAGAACTAGAAAATGTGCTCCTCGGAGCACAAGTCTCCGCCAGCAGACCCGTGCTATTTTAATAGCACGGGTCAGTTTTCTCTAGTGCTACATAATGTATTTGATCAAGGTGGCCAATTGTTACAGTATTAAGACTTCGGCCTTGTTGTGGGATCAATTCAACTCTATAGTCCTCTTCTGTGTTACTGTTGTAGATGAGTATGCTTTCTTAGCTTTGGCCTTCTGCGCCTTTGCTTGACCAATGTTAGGTGTTCTCAGAGGGACACACACACGCACGGACGGGTGATTTGTACTGGAAGGTACTGTTCCAATCAAGACTGATTGATCCTGTCTTACCTCACTTCAAAAAGATATTTTTGAAGTGACACACCTATTTATAGGATTTTATTTCGTCATGCGTCTCGCTAGCCAATCAAAAGCATTGGTGACAACATATTGTCACGTGTCACGTGAAGTTTGACCAATGTTAGCTTGGCTAGGGGGGAGGTGAACATACGGCGGGACGAAGCGAAAACATACTCTCCGCCTCCGGCGGAGACAATAAGCCCAATTCAAGACAAATTGGCGATGATTTGCCTGAATGGTTAGTGTTGACGTCAGACTAGAGCTGCTGAGCCAATATAATGTGGGACAATGACCTCAACCTTCCAATTCATCGGAGACAGAGAGAGTCAGATGAAGACATAGGGGAATACAAACACGGATACACAGACAGAGACAGAGGGAGACACACAGAGATACAAAGACAGAGAGACAGACAGAGACAGAGCAAGACATACAGAGATACAAAGACAGAGAGACAGACTGGGACAAGGGCAGAGACAGAAAGTGAGGGGAGAGAGAAACAGAAAGAGACAGAGAGAGAAGGTCAAAGAGAGACAGAGAGACAGGCAGATAATGAGAGGGGAAGAAGAAAGACAAAAAGTGAGGGAGAGAGAAAGGAAGACACAAAGACAGTGAGGCTGAACAAAAGGGGCAGAGGGAGACGGAAAGAAACAAAGACAGAGTGATCTTCCAGCCCCAACAGACCTACACCATGTTCCCATCACAGTCCAAGTATAGCAGAAGCTTTGACGATGAACCACCACCCCTAACCTACTCTGTAACCAGCCATAAACAAGGACACACAGACCGTCCAAGATATTACAGTCAGCAACAGAACGAGACATTGCCTCAACCAGGAGTAAAAACACACCACATGGATTACACAAGGACGGAACGCCACAGTAACCAGTGTGACAAGAGTTTCAGTATGTTAAGTAAGCTGAACAGACACCAGCGTATCCACACCGGAGAAAAACCTTTCCACTGTGAACATTGTGACAAACGTTTCCCTCAGTCAGATCATCTGACGATCCACCAGTGTATCCACACTGGAGAAAGACCTTATCTCTGTAAAGAGTGTGGGAAGAGTTTCATTCAGTCTGGTGATCTGAAGAAACACCAGCGTATCCACACTGGAGAAAAGCCTTATCACTGTAAAGAATGTAGCAAGAATTTCAATAATGTAAGTCACTATCTTACACACCAGCGTATCCACACTGGAGAAAAGCCTTATCACTGTAAAGAGTGTGGCAAGAGTTTCAATCAGCCAGGTTATCTGACAAGACACATACGTATCCACACTGGAGAAAAACCTTTCCACTGTAAACTTTGTGGCAAAGGTTTCAGTCAGTCAGGTAATCTGAAGAAACATCTACGTATCCACACTGGAGAAAAGCCTTATCACTGTAAAGAGTGTGAAAAGAGTTTCAATCAATCAAGTCACTATAAGAAACACCAGCGAATCCACACCGGAGAAAGACCTTATCTCTGTAAAGAGTGTGGCAAGAGTTTCATTCAGTCATGTGATCTTAAGACACACTTACGTATCCACACTAGAGACAGATAGCTGGCCGTCACAGAGGGCTCTGATATCAGTTAGACTGATGCCAGTTTCATGGTTTACCTGTGATCCTACTTTATTGAGGCACTACACTGTCTCTCTGCTTTCTAAGTATGTGATTACCTTGCTTAGTGTAAGTCACTCTGGATAAGAGTGTCAGCTAAATGCCTAAATTCTAAACAATGTTTTTTTTTCTCCATAAGGTAAAGCCCTACTTCTTTTTTCATAAACTAAAGCCCTACTTTGTCGTAAAAACTGTTGCAAAATAATAGCTAATCTACAACTTGTAGATAGGCTATAGGCCTATTTGCTATTGCATTCGCATAGCAGTGGTAGGAAAAGCCATGGGAGTGGATGACAGCACCAAGAGATGTAGTGTAGAGAGAGAAAAGAAGAGGACCCAGAACCGAGCCTTGGGGAACCCCAGTAGTGAGCCTGTGTGGTTCTGACACAGACCCTCTCAGCATCACCTGGTAGGAGCGATATGTCAGGTAGGATGCAAACAGGGAGAGTGCAGAGCCTGAGGCACCCATCCCTTCGAGGGTGGAGAGGAGGATCTGATGGTTCACTGTGTCGAACGCTGCAGACAGGTCCAGGAGTATCAGGACGGAGGAGAGAGAGTTCGCTCTAGCGGCATGTAGCGACTCCGTCACTGCCAGGAGGGCAGTCTCGGTCGAGTGACCCACTTTGAACCCAGACTGGTTGGAGTCCAGGAGGTTGTTCTGGTGGAGGTACGAGGACAGTTGTTTGAAGACAACTGTCCTTTGAAGACAACTGTTGTTTGAAGACAACTGTTGTTTGAAGACAACTGTTGTTTGAAGACAACTGATCTCAACTTCTCCTCTCTGTGTTCTGTGCTGTCTGTTCTGTGCAACAGTGGCTTTTTTTTCTGGCTGTCTCCAACCTCAACAGCTGAACTGATTCTAGCTTGATCAGGGATTGGTTTGATTAGTGCAGGACTGCAGGTGTGAGAGATTCCCTGCCTTTGAAGGTCAGCCTGACCTGATTGACAGCTAATTGGCCAGAATCACTAGACAGAAGTCACTCTAATGTCATGTGTAGCCCACTCCATATCATGTGGGTTACACCCCCATAGTAGCCCAAATCACAAACCTATCCATCAGCCAGTGTCACGTCCCACAGGATTTCAAGTTGGCAGTAATCCCTCTGCATAAAAAAGGAAGCAAATTAGAATCTGGCAACTATAGGCCTGTTTCCATCCTTTGTTCCATCTCAAAGGTTGTAGAGCGATTAATTCAAGAACAAATCAACAGCTACCTCAGCGAGCATAAACTGTTGTTTAATTCCAATCGGGCTTCAGAACCTCCCATTCCACTGACACATGCCTACTGTATTGGACCAACTACATCAAACGTGAGGTAGACGCGGGCAAATACTGCGGCATGGTCATGTTGGACCTTCAAAAAGCGTTCGACACCCATTAAATTTGACTTGATAAGCTGAGGGCGATTGGTTTTGATAGCACATCACTAAACTGGATGAGATCTTTCCTGGAGGGTAGAGAACAAGTGGTTGACATCAACGGAACCATGTCCTCATCCCTCCCGGTGAGCTGTGGGGTTCCTCAGGGCAGCATTCTAGGGCCGTTACTGTTCCTTTACATTAACGACATGAATGATGCCTGTAACTGCAAATTGTTCCTGTTCGCTGATGACTCGGCACTCCTGATTTCGGGATAGGACAAGTTGCAAGTTGAGGAAGCGCTCAGCTCCGAACTCGCCAAAATCCGTACTTGGCTTACCGATAACAAACTGTCACTACACCTTGGGAAAACTGAATCCATTTTCTTTGGGACCAAACATTCCCTCAGATTGATGGATGTTAATGATTTCAAGGTCAAAGTCGATGACACAATTATCTCTAGCAAAGAAGAGATTACCTATTTGGGTTGTATTCTTGACAAATACCGGACAGGTGAAAGCATGGTGACAAAGGTGGTCAAAAGAGTAAACCAGAGAACCAAATTTATCGGCAGAGTTTACTCTTTTGTCAACCCTCATTGGCCCTGATTCAGCCACTTTTTGACCATGCTTGCAACTCTTGGTACTCCAACACCTCAGTGTCAATGAAGACTAAGCTTCAAACCTCCCAAAACAAACTGATTCGGCTACTCCTCGGACTGGGGCCCATGACCCACCTTTCTCCCACCCATTGTGCCAGCCTAGGCTGGCTCAGGGTGGAAGACAGGGTTAAACAACTAAAAATGGGACTGGTCTTCAAAATTGTAAACGCAAATTTGCGCGATATGCCCCCTATTCCCGCATATCTGAGTAAATATCTCCAAAAAGTTAGCGACACCCACAGTCACAATACTAGAAGGAGCGTTAACAAAAATTTGGTACGACCCACCCATAAAACTAACATGGGCAAATTCTCCTTCTACAGCACTGCCACCCAGGATTGGAATATTCCAGGGGTCTGCAACCTGCGGCTCTAGAGCCACATGTGGCTCTTTAGCCCTTCCTTTGTGGCTCCCTGCAGCTATAGAAAACAACATGTAAATTAACAATGTTTTTTTCATTTAAAAATGTATTTATCGTTGCTGTAATTTGAGAAATAGATTCTTACTTGCTCCAATACTGTAAAGATGTGTCGAATAAATAATAAGTTTCAACATTTCTGTCAAATTTGCGTCAAAGCCTGCAACACATGGTATTGGCGGCACCGGCATTAGTGGGCTATAATAGGTTTTGCGGCTCCAGACAGATTTTGTATTTATTTTTTGGTCCAAAATGGCTCTCTTTTGACTTTAAAGGTTGCAGACCCCTGGAATAGTCTAACCCCATCCCTCAAAAAATGCAGTTCGCTGGGCTAATTTAAAAGAGCCTTAAAAACTCACCTTTCAGGAGGCCAAAAGAGGAGGTAGTACCATTTTCCCGTTAGACAGCCGACCCCCCCCCCCCCCCGTTCTTGTACATACATTTTTTCCCCCTTTTTATTTTATTTTTTGTTGTACATAGTGTTATCTTTTTCTGTTTTTTTTTAATTGATATTAGAACTGTGGTGCCACTAATATGTCTATGAATTGAATACCAAGGCCCTCATTGGAAACAAGGCCGCAAGGACTTTCATGAACGGACCTGTTAGACAAAGTATTTTAGATGTAGCTGTGCTGTTTTACATTTTTTGCCTAATAAAATATTCAATCAATCAATCAAAAACAGACTTTTTCTAAAATAGGGTATTGATATTTTTACTTAAGCACAAAATGTCAGTACTTTTTTTCAACCACTGCTCGACAGTGATAATTGTCTGTGGATCTACGCAGGTTGGGAGCTAAGGACTAGCCTGGAATCCACACTGAGGATTTCCCCCCCTTTTTTTTTCAAAACAAATTCAGTTTGGCAGTCTTCTATTTGAGCCTGAGATCCAAACTTCACCCGTTACGCAGGCAGGTCATTGCTGATTGGATGGTGCTCCACGAATCACAGTAGGAAGGGGAAGTGACTTGAATTTTACATTGGAGGACTCTGGTCCCGCCCACAAGTCAGGATTCATGGATTTCATGGACAGAAAATCTTTCAATATGTAATTGAATTTGAGCAGCATTTCTTAAGTCAGACCTTTCAGCAAACCCAGCTGGATATACAAAAGGTGAAGGCTGACTGATGAATTGATCTTTATTGAAAAACTCTAGACAAAAAGTACAACAAAATAGACAACTAGCAATGGCTATCAATTGTCATGAATCAATAGACAAATCAATACACCCATCAAGTCACAACATTGAACCATGATATTGGTTATGTAACCAATACAATTCTTACACATAAAATTGGCTTTTTTCTACTTTCTGTTCCATTGCATCGCTGCCACTTATATTTGTCAGTCTGGCCCATATATGGGCATGCCCATATATTGACCGATCCCACATATGAGCATGCTCATACATGGACATAGTAGATGGATCTGTAGTTCTGGACAACAATATCTCCATGAATGCCTACATATGGGCATATCGGTCGAGGATCTCCATGAATGCTCCATGAAAACCACAGATACACAGACAGATGTTTTGCATATTTCTAGTAGGATATACTTACTTACATAAATAAAGAACATGACCAATTCAAGACGGTAAATTAATTGTACTGTACTGGCAAATGCTGAAGACTGTAGAGATCCCCGCAGCCTCCTGTCAGCAAATAATGAACTCTGTAACCAGCCATGAACAAAGAGACAGAGGATCTTACAGTGAGCAACAGACCGAGACTTTAACTGAACCAGGAGTAAAACCTTTCTGTTGTAAACAATGTGACAAGACTTTCAGTCAGTCAGCTGATCTGAACAGACACCAGCGTATCCACACCAGAGAAAAACATTTCTACTGCAAACAGTGTGACAAAAGTTGCAATAATTTAAGTAGTTATAATAAACACCAGCGTCTTCACACCGGATAATAAGGATAAGGATCATTCCTTTTTTTAATAGGTCGTTCAATTAAGTCCTTGCGGTCCAGGGCCTCTGGCTCCCTAGGCGGTCTCACTAACCACTCAGCTATGGCCGCCCCCGGAGAAAAACCTTTCCATTGTAAACAATGTGACAAAAGTTTCAGTGAGTTATGTAATATGAAAACACACCAGCGTATTCACTGGAGAAAAACCTTTCTACTGCAAACAGTGTGATAAGAGTTCCAATGATTTAAGTAGCTTAAAAAAACACCAGCGTATTCATACTGGAGAAAAACCATATCTCTGTCAACAGTGTGACAAGAGCTTCAATCAATCGGGTAACTATAAGAGACACCAGCGTGTCCATACTAGAGAAAATACTTCTCAGGTTTAATAATACAATTCGCGTTTCTTCTGTCATTGACTTTGTTGTATTAGTCTGGTTCCTTATGCTTTGATTTAAAATGTTGTTGGATTTTTTTGAAGATTTGCAAAACTATACATTTTTGGAAAGGTTATTGTCTAAGGAATCAGAAAATCAATGTTACCATTTGCCCAGATGTGTATATGGCGGCCATATTGGCAATTACAAAATGGCTACCCTAAAATGTACGTTTTTCAATATCTCTGCCTCTAAATAAGCTGGAACATTGATTTTAACTCCTAAACCTACATTTTTAGTGTCGAGGAATCCAATGGTGGTAATTGTAAAGCTACAAAACTTTACAACATTAACCCTTAGATGCATGACTGAGTCCAAAATGACCAGATGTGGTTGTTTTCTTGCAATATCTTTGTAATAAAAAAAATCATTTATCAATTCATATTCCAGCTGTTCCTAAAACATGTTTCACTTGCTTATTAAAATTAAAGAAAATGTTAACTTACCACTGATACTTTTAAAGACATTTTTGTTTTTGTATTATTGCTACTCTAAGCTTCCATAAGTGTGTCCAAAATGATCAAACTATGGCTGATATTTATTGCAGAAATTATTACAAAGACATGCACATCCCAATCCTACTAGGATGGGTGCTGAATCAAAAAGTGTAGCCTACACGTAGTGTATACTTGAGAGTAGATCCACACACCATAGTTCCCGTTGCAAGCATTTTATTTGCAGTGACTGTACATTAGGCCAGTAATCATTGCCCTCAGACTGTATTTGTTAATTATTTTATGTTGTGGCATGTTCAGGCATTCTTAATTGGCTGATGTCACCATGACCTAATCATGTCACCGTGACCCACAGGCCAGGTGTGGTCAATTAGGTCTCCTGTTTGATCAGTGCTGATTGCCTGATTCGAGCCTGCTGTATGAATAGGTTGCATCATTCTATGTTAGTCCTCTGTTGGAGAGAGATGTCAGAGATGTTACCTAGTGTGCGTGCAACTATTTGTAAGTATTTGTGTTACATGTCTTTGATCACTTTGCGATTTGTTTATGCAAATGTTGTTTGAGTTTTATTAATATTTCATGTAGCCTATTTCTGATTATTCTAAACTGATGATTGTTTGGTTAAGTCATATGTGAATGCTTTAATTTCCTTTGTCATTAGAACCACACACAAATGTACAGAAAAGGGTGGTGAAATATTTGCATAGTTGCATATTTATGACTATTGGTAACTAAGCTGGCTAACATTATCATTGTGCATGTCATTCATGACAGTTTTTTTACTCAGAGTTCTGATATTCTGCTGATATATGTTGTGGACCACACAACATACTAAGTGTCAGCCCTCAAGAACATTGTTTTACACAGCATCTGATACATGTATAGTAAGTATTATCTTAATTTCTACCTCAGAAAATGTTATATATTTCAACAACACACTTGCACATTTATGACTACTGCTAACTAAGCTAGCTAAGATTACTGTATTAATAACTTTGACGTTAAGATTATGTTCTGTCTTTGTAGGTCAAGCATGAGTGATCAGTCACAAGGAAGAGAAGGGGGATGTCAAACCAACGAGTCCATTAACTGGAAGCAGTGCATTCTTTGCCAGTCTGAGGATAAAAAGAAAGGAGTCCTGGTCCAACATCCTCAATTAGAGTCATATGGGCTCATACTGCAGGTAATTCTAGAGAGGGCCAATTTGAATGATGGGGACTATGTCCAAGTCCAAAGGCGACTGCAAAACTGCACACCAGAAACAATGTGTGAAGAGAAGGCAGTCTGGCATCGCTCCTGTCACTCAAGTGCAACTTGCAAGATCAAAATACAACGTGCAAGAGATCGCAATGCACACGCTTTAGCTACAGGACACTACACTGCCAAAAAGCCTGGACAGAAAAGAGGAAGCACAGAAAATGCTGTGCCAGGACCCTCTACCTCCGGTTCTTCATTGCCATTCACACGATCACATACAAATCCACTAGATAAGGAAGAGTGCTTCTTCTGCCAACAGGACAATGGCCAACCACTGTACCAGGTCAGGACTGAGAATGCTGGTAAAAATCTCAAAGATGCTGTGGAAAGGTCCCATAATGCTGCACTGAAGACAAGGCTGAACACCTGCATATCACCAGGTGATGCACATGCAATTGATGTCCTATACCACAAAGCTTGCTGGACAAAAAATTTGTTCAATGCTCTTCGAGATACTAAGACTAGCAAAACTGCCAAAGAACCTTTTCTACAAAGGTCGAGTTTGCTTGAGTTGATCAATCTTATTGATGTGGAAACACAAAACAAAGCGTACCTTGGGATGGATGATATTGAAACCACGTATGTCAATATGCTTGGTTCAGAAGTTTTTCAAAGTCATGTACCTGCATTCAGTAGAAAATGGCTGAAAGAAAGGATCCTCACTGATTTGCCACACGTGAAGTCTGTTCGTCCAAACAGAAGGAAGCCTGCAGTCCTCTACTCCCCAGATGCATGTGAAGAGGACATGGTTAATACCACAATGACAACTGGTAAGGAGGAGGCGAAAAGCATGAAGACAATCTACAAAGCAGCACAGGTGATAAGGAAAAGCATTGCAACCTTCACCAAGACCAAGGAGAGAAATGTCATGCAGGTATCTAGTGACATTGATGATGTTCCAGCTGAATTATATACCTTAATCCATTGGATGATGGTTGGGCCTGCTGAAAAGCTGGAAACTGCAAAGAGAACCAGAGTTGTTGACCGAGCAACACTGACGGTGAGCCAGAATATCATGTATGGGTTCAAATCCAGTGCACAGGTAAAGTACAAGCCAAGCAGTGAATCAGCATCATTCAGGTCACCCCATGCACGAGAGAACCCTCAGGTTCTGGGACTGGCACTGACTGTCCACCATGACACACGCAACAAGAATCTCATGGATCTTCTCAATGCTAATGGCTACTCTGTTTCACATGGCCGTACCCTTCTCATGGAAACTGCTCTGGCAAATGCTGTTGTAGAAAACACCAGAGCGTACCAAGGCCTCTATGTACCACCATTCCTGAAGAAGGGGACCTTCGTGTTTTTTGCAGTAGATAACACAGACTTTGCAGAGGACACTCCTGATGGGAAAGGAACCACCCACGGAACGATCACTGCAATGTACCAGAAAGTTGATCCTTCTAAAGAACCTATTGCAGAACCTCTGATCATAGGTGATGCAAAGAGTCTATCAGTCACACCCTACCATGTAGACATGCTTCACTGTGACAAGCCAAAACCACAGCTTACCAAGAGGTCAGCACAGTTTGCCATCAGCCAGGGGATCTCAGGATCCTATCAGCTGACACAGCTTGGATGGGTTGTTGCATCTGCTTTATCGAGGATGAAAGCAGGAGGAACTTCCAGCAAGATTCCAGGATGGGCAGGATACAACTCACTGCTGTCTGAAAGCCTTCCCTTGACACAGGTTGGAGCCTTGCCACTACTCCCAGAGGTGGCACACGAGTGGTCAACTCTGCTGACTGTGATCATGCAAGCAAATCAGCTGAGGAAGTTGGCAGTTGGGGAAGATCACCCCACAGTCATTACCTTTGACATGGCTCTCTATGAGAAGGTGGTACAGCTCCTAGATGCCAGACCTGACTTGAAACGGATGGTTGTTCCCAGACTGGGTGAGCTGCATGTCATCATGGCTGCCCTCAGAGCTCTTGGTGCCTCCATGGAGAACTCGGGCATAGATGATGCCTGGGTGGAAGCTGATGTGTATGGTCCTGCCACGACAAGGCAAATCCTGAAATGCACACACTATAAGCGAGCTCTCCATGCCCATATCTACTCATATATAGCACTCTATGAAATGGCTCTGGAGGAGTTCTTCAAGGACAACCCACAACTGAAAGACGTGTGCCTGAAGGCAACAGAGGGAGTAGAAGCTGCCTGCTCTGAGGGGAAAGACATGAAGGCTGAATCCGTGAAGCAAGCAAACAGCACCCTCCTGGAAACCTTGACCACTGCTGAGGTCATCACAGCATTCCAAAAATGGAAGGAACAGAAATCCCAGAATGCGATGTTCAAGGCCATGATGAGGTACCTACATTGGGTGGAAGCAATTCTGTTCTTCGTAGCGGCAAGTCGGAATGCTGACCTGGAACTCCATCTGCAAGCTGGAGAAGCACTGAGCAAACTGTTCTTTGCCATGGACCGCATCAAGTACAAGCGACTCTGGCCAAGATACATCGCAGATATGCATGACTTGAGGACCAATCACCCTCAGACATGGGAGGAACTACGAGCAGGCAATATATCAGTCACCAAAAGCGTCATTCCCTTTGTGTCTGTTGGGGCAGACCATGCATGTGAACACCTGAACAAGCTGATGAAGACTAGCTCTGGGATCATTGGCATCTCCAACAATGCCAATGCCAGACAAAGATTTTTCCTGGTCACACCAGAACTTTCACGTCTGTCAAAAGAGTTCAAGAGTCAGTTTGACATGGAAGCTGACAGAATCACAGAGCATCATGAGCTTGGGCCAAGTGCAGTCAAGAGGGCACATGGTACAGTCGACAAGATCAAGGAAGCCATACTCAGCCATGGAAACCCCTTTACCACTAAAGGGGACAAGCTGCACAATGTGATCACTAATGCCTACATCCCAGATGAGTATGTACCACAAATCTTGAATGTTGATGTCACCGGACAGAAATTGTATGAAGATTACGTGTCAGAGCGGATCAATGGAGATGTCAGCCTCTGGGCCCCTGTGAAGAAAGTGAACAACAAGATGTTCCTTTCTGGGAACAAGAAGATTACAGTGAAACTCAGAGACAATACTGTGGATCTTAAGGAGACCAAGGACCTGTTTGCAAGGCTGATGGTACTTGCCAGGTCAAGCCGAGACATCAACCAGAAAGAGGCCATAGGAAACTATGAATTCACTCTGACACCACGGGCACTGTTTGCTCCTGATGGAACAATTCTGCCATGCCATGACAAGTCCAAGTTAATACATCAACTTGAGAAGCTGACAAAAGAAGACATGCCCCATGAAGACCAGCCACCTCAAGCTGGAAGTTCTACCCACCAAGATTCAACTGATACAGGATTTACAGACCCCACATCTACTGATCAGCCAAGTCGGAAGATAGCACTGGTGGATGGCATGGTGCTTGTCCAGAAGCTGAGCAAAAAAACAGCGACTGTAGTGACAGTCAAGGATCTGAGTGGCTGCTTCAATGACAGACTGATGCAACTAACACGAGATTATGATGAAATCATCCTCGTGTTCGACACATACAGGGAAGATTCTCTGAAGAGTGCAACCAGAGATAAACGAAGACAAGGAAAAGCTTCTATTCAGTATCAAGTCAGAGATGACACCAACATCAAACACATCCCGATGAGCAGGTTCCTCTCCCATGACAAGACGAAGGCTGATCTGACTGACTATCTAGCTACCAAAACTCTAGAGTACAACAGGGGATCCTCCAAGCTGATCATCACGTCTGCTTCTGGATACACTAGGAGCAACAAAGACCTGGTCTTTGAAGAAAATAACCACGAAGAAGCAGACACACTGCTGATCCACCAGGCTGTGCTGGCTTCACAGCGAAACCCACCTAATGCACAGTTGGTATTTTTCTCCCCAGATACGGACGTTTTAGTGCTAGTCACAGCAAACTATGACCTCCTGCTGAAGAACACGTCCATTTCTATGGCCTCTGGTGTTGTGCAGATTGAACCACTGTGGCGAGCTCTAGGTAAAGAAAGAGCAAAGGCTTTGCCAGCCTTCCATGCATTCACTGGGGCCGACAACACAGGGAGGTTCTCCCGTATAGGCAAGGCAACCTGGCTGCAGGTCTACCTCAAAATGGATGGAGATATTATCAACGCTCTGCAGATGCTTTTGGATGAAGCAGAAGTGACAGAAGGAATGCTGTCAACACTGGAGTCCTTTGTATGTGCAGCTTACTCACCCAAGGGTATCAACATCAAGACAATCCCTGAACTGCGATGGCATCTGTTCTGCAAAAACAGGGCAGAAAGTGACAAGCTCCCTCCAACACCTGGAGCTCTGAAGCAGCACATTTTGAGAGTCCATGTCCAAACAAGGGCATGGGCACAAGCAGCCATTGCTCTGCAGGATCCACAGCTGGATCCCCTGCAAAATGGGTACTTCAAACACTCAGATGGCATGCTGAAACCAACGACCACAGAGGTCCTCCCAGCTCCAAATGCCATCCTTGAGATGGTTCAATGCAAATGTAAATCAGACTGTTCTTCTGGCAGATGTTCCTGCAAAGCTAAGGACTTAGCCTGTACTGAAATGTGTCAGTGCAGCAGCCAGTGCCAGAACGATGATGATTCCCAAGCTGTGATGCACGAATGTGATGATGATGATGATGATGATTATGATGATGCATAGAGTCACAGTTAAAATAAATAAAAAGAACAGTTAGTATCTGACTGACTGCCTGGGCTGTGCTGTTTTTTTACCCATATGGTGGATTATGTCAATGGGATGATACAAAAAATGAAATAATAACTTGCACCATTGGATTCCTTGACCCTGAAAATGTAGGTTTAGCAGTTAAAATCAATGTTCCAGCTTATTTAGAGGCTGAGATATAAAAAAACGTACATTTTAGGGTGGCCATTTTGTAATTGCCAATATGGCCGCCATATACACATCTGGGCAAATGGGAACATTGATTTTCTGATTCCTTAGACAATAACCTTTCCAAAAATGTATAGTTTTGCAAATCTTCAAAAGAATCCAACAAAATTACATAGTGAACCAGACTATATGTTGCATTATGAAGCTTAGCTTAGCCAATAATAAAAACCCCTCCACATTCCCTTAACACGCATATATGTGTTCTTTCAAATCCAAGCCTTCCTGCCAAGAACACATATTTCGGATTTCGAAGCCATATTCAACTGCCGATAGCAACAAAATAGACGATCTCGGTTACAACATTTTTAGAGTGTATAAATAATTTCCCAATCTACGCCCATCCCTCTTCTGTTGATGAACTTGTAAATAGCTTCAATAACAAACTAAGATCAACTCTAGACTCCATTGCACCTGCCAAACTAAAACAGGTTTCCTCAACAAAAGCCACCATGGTGAAATTAATGGCCAGACGAGCCCATTTCTCTGACATCATTCAAAAACTAGGGAACCAGGGGACTGGTACTGCCAGACCCCTAGTGGTTGTAATCTGAATGGCCGGAAATCTGAATGGTTTCTAAACTACGTCACGTTAAGCTTGACCAATCAAAAAGAGGGACATGTAAGAAAACGTTTTCGTCCATGTATGGACAGAAACGATAGCCAAAGGGGACCGACAAAGCCACAATGTAGGCCTGACCCCCTGAGTCTGGCAAAAATCTAAAATACTTTTTTTTTTACAATTGAAAGCCTGATAAATCCCTATCCCATAAGTCCTAGTAATTTTCTCTCGCAGACCAAAATGCATTGAATTTTCCGCATACTTCAGGGATAAGATTACCACCATAAGAATGAACATAACCCAAACAAGGTCAGTTAACACAATTTCTCAGTGGACTCATACACATCGCTGCACCTTAGACTATTTCACTCCGGTAGATACAGAAACTCTTAGAAAAGAGGTAACTGGTCAATGACCTCAGAGTAAATGCACATTACAACTATTCCACCTTACACCTAAAATCCCTGCACTGGCTGCCTTTTATAGTCCGGTGGGATTTCTTAAAAAAAAGGCCTTCTATAAGGAGGTTAGAGGCATTTGGGGGTAAAAGTTGGGTACCAGGCCATTTTACATAACTCAAGGGTGCTGAATAAGATAAACCTGGTACCCGAGCAAAATGTTTAGTTTTTGACCTTTTAACCCTTGCATTGTGTTAGAAACCTACATCCACTTTTGGTGTTAGCGGGTCAAATTTGACCTGTGATTTAACTCAGCCCAAAATACTAAAAAAATATTTGTTTTCATTTTTTTTCTTCCCCACCTCATAGCTGACTTGTAATGCATTCATATCCATGTAAACACTTTTTTTTAAATATTATGTTGGGTTAGGGTTAGAGTTTCATTTTTCAATTGTAAAAATGTAAAAACTCAATACATTTCCTATAATGAAGACAATGGATAATGATGTTATCTAGCTATAATAGCCTAACATTAGAACACACTTGTTTTAGGTTTTTTTTAACTTTAGTAGTGACACCTGTGGTGTTAACGTTTTTTTTTTTTAAGTTGTGCTAGCCACTCCAAGGACTGACTGTCTGTGTGTCCGTCCGTCCGTATGTTTGCTGACGGCCTCAACATGTTTGTGTCTGGCCTCAACAGCTGCGGCTGATTGCAACACAGAGATGCAACCAGTTACACTAATTATACACAACACACACACACACACACACACACACACACACACACACACACACACACACACACACACACACACACACACACTTTTGAGTAAAAATACTTAAAATGCGTACAAATACTTAACATGAGTATTTGTGATACTCAGAATTAACTAATGGTGGTAATTAATGTTGTTGCGTTACAATAGCTGTCTCTGAGGATATCATGAAGCCTTGTTCCAATAAAGAAATGTAAAGGGTACTTTTTACCTATTTAAACTTGAAAACGGGTCAAAACTGACCCTGACACAATAGAAGGGTTAATTTGCATAACAAATGGCTGCCAATTTTGCTGACAAAACTGACAAATATATCTATGTTCTGAGGGTCAGACAATGTGTGTAAGGTATTTTTATGTAATTAGTGGTAAGCTTACCAAATTAAATATACAAATTAGAGGCCACCATTACAGAAAACGGTTTAGTACTCAAACGGGGCCATATGCATCCCCCTTATTTTCTACTTATCTCTATTTTTGGCATCCTTAGGACATCTAAAATACAGATTTAGATGGTCCAATGTAAAAAATCTGGGGAAAAGTATACATTTGGTCCATGAGGACCAAAAATATATTGAAGTCAATGAGGATAAAAGGATTGTAAGTACTATTAACAGGCATTATAATGATCTTGTTAGAAATGAATAGTTATTAATATATAGCTTATTATATTTCATAAGCATAATTATGTTACGACACTTATTAACAGTTAATAAACGACCTATAAGATGCTTATAAACCTTAATCTTGCTCTTGATCCTGATCCTGATCCTGCTCTGCTCTGCTCTGCTCTGCTCTGCAGAGCTGCTGGAGCTTCCGTGTGCGCTGCCCTGCGGCCGCACCGCGACCTCAGCGTGCCTTGTATGCCTTATTGTTTAGTTATTTGTATTGTCCGTTTGCCTATATGTCGTTACATGTCATGATATGCAAGATGAGAACCGCAGAAATTGCTCTGCTGATCCTGTGGATTATCAACTCCTGCTTGTCCGTCAAACTTCAGACTCAACCCGACACAAACATCTGGTGTGAAGACGGCGCGATCAGGATCGCCTGTGTGCACAGCCGAGCTGCACTGCTGGCATTACGGCCGCCGGAGCCGAACACAACGGCAAACCACGTCCACCTACCGGTGTTGGATAACATCCCCGTGGAGTTGGTCCGAGGAAATAGGAAGAGGAAACGAGGAAAAAGAGCGGGAATTCGTAATCGATTACGGAGGAGATTCACCCGCCCCCCGCTCCCTTCTATCGTTCTGGCCAACGTGTGTTCCCTGCACAACAAAATCGTAACGATACGGACGTACACAAGGTACAGTTATGAATTTCGTGAGGCATCACTGTTTTGTTTCACTGAGAGCTGTTTAAAGCCATCAAAAACAGACTCACTCTATGAAGTCCCCGGATTCACTCTGGTACGACTGGACAGAGGTGGAGGGAGTGGTTACGGTGGTGTATGTGTGTACATAAATGATCTCTGGTGTCGATCCTTCTCCGCCAAACTTAGGATATGCGACGATCCCAACGTGGAGATCCTGGGCATCATTCAGTGCCCGGCTTATTTATGGCAGTTTGGCTCTGAGTGCCACAACCAAAATCCATTGTAAAAAAAAAGTGCTTAGGAGCCGATATACAGCCTTTTTCAGTAAGAAGTTAAACAAAGAGTGAATGGAGCAGAACATTTTCAAATCATCATAGGTTCTGACCTTTTTTTTCCTTCTTAGACGTCCAGTGGCACTCAGGGCTTAAGTTAAAACGAACGTCTTAGACGTCCAGTGGCACTGAATGAGTTAAGACCATTCTATCTTCCCCGCAAAATCGGGTGCATTCTACTGTTTCTAGTTTATGTGCCTCCTAATGGGCCAGGAAGAGCTGCACAGGCAGCAAAATCCATTGCTGACTGTGTGCATGGACTGCAACTGCAGTATCCAGAGGCACCAGCAATCGTGCTTGGAGACTTAAATCAGTGCTATCTGGACACGGTGTTGCCGGGATTTGAACAGTATGTCAAGGATGCAACTAGGAAAAATAACATTCTGGACAAGTGTTATGTGAACATTCCAAACGCATATGTTGCCAAGGTTGGGCCGCCTATATTGACCTCTGATCACAATGTTGTGTGCATGACTCCGGTTTAGAAGTCAAAACTGAAGAGGGGAAAGCTTGAGAAAAAAGTAGTTAGGACATGGACAAATGAAAGCAAGGAACAACTAAAAGCATGCCTGGACTGTACAGATTGGGACACTTTTAGAGATGGTTCATTGGACGAAATAACCCCAGTTACAAATGATTATATTAATTTTTGTTTACAGCTGGTTGTTCCTACAAAGGAAATTTAAATATATCCGAACAATAAATCATATGTGACCAAGGACATAAAAGCTGTAATAAATGAAAGGAAAACAGCCTTCATAAACAAAGACTTCGGTGCACTTAAATTGACAGAAAAAAGCTAAAAACAAAAATGAGGCAGGCAAAATTGGCGCATAGACAGCATATAGAGGATGCTTTTAAAGCCAAAAATCACAAAAAGGCGTGGGATTCTATGAAATCCATGACAGGACCAACCAAACCTATTGTGACAGATAATGAACTTGGCTTTTCCAATGACCTAAATACTTTCTTTGCCAGATTCAAATCATTAGGCGATTCCTCTAAGTGCACTGAAATACTTAAGGCTGTAACACCTGCCCCCTCAGACAGAATTGTCATCACTGAAGAGGATGTCAGAAAAGTGTTTCGGTGTACTAACACAAGAAAAGCTAATGGGCCGGACGAGTGCAGTGCTTTTCTCCTCAAAAACGTTGCATCTGAGTTGGCTCCTGTGTGGCAACCAATATTTCAAACCTCTGTAGACACACACACAATTCCTCTGTGTTGGAAAATCTCACACATAAAACCACTACCCAAAATCCAATGTCCAAAAGAACATAAGGATTATGTCAACACAACTCCCCAAGAAATGGAGCAGTTACTGGGGATGTATCTGTATATGGGGCTGGTACAGCAGGCCAATACACGTGCCTATTGGGAGTCGGAGACAAGGTATGGCAAAGTGGCTGATGTGATGTCTCGAGATCGCTTCTTGAAGTTGCTCACCCTGATTAACATTGAGGACAACAACAGTGTATCTGAAGATGCAAAGAAGGATAAGCTCTGGAAAGTGAGGCCATGGCTGGAGAAGCTTAGACAGCAATGCCTCAGTCTTCCCCCTGAAGAGCATCAATCCGTTGATGAGATCAT
The DNA here is from genome assembly GCF_963280865.1 of Gymnoscopelus braueri. Taxonomy (NCBI): domain Eukaryota; kingdom Metazoa; phylum Chordata; class Actinopteri; order Myctophiformes; family Myctophidae; genus Gymnoscopelus; species Gymnoscopelus braueri. The sequence goes on from NC_137607.1 coordinate 10,440,893, forward strand.
GGTTCCTTTCAAAGGAAAATCTTCCCTCAAAATGTACATGCCAGGCAAACCTCAGAAATGGGGGTTCAAGTTGTGGGGTCGAGCAGGACAAAGTGGATTTCTGTATGATTTTGATGTGTGTCAAGGTGCAGCTAATCCAGATAGAGAGCGCTCTGAGGTTGGTGTTAGTAGAGATGTGGTCCTGAAACTTACATCCACCCTTCCAGGTGGAAAGAACCACAAGGTCATCGCTGACAACTACTTCTCATCAGTTCCGCTCGTGGAACGTCTCAAGGACCAAGGAATCAGCTACCTTGGGACAGTGAGGATGAACAGGGTTATGATGGAAGAAAAGGAAATGAAGAAAAAAGGAAGAGGGCCCAAAGACTACAGGGTGAACCAGGACAACGTCATCATTGTGAGGTAAGTTGGATAGGCCAAATCTAAGCCTTTGGCTTCCATCCCATCCGTTTTGTTTGTTTGTGAAACATACAACCAAAATGCATTCATTCATTCATTCATTCATTCAGGTGGTGTGACAACAAGGCTGTGAACCTCTTTTCTTCTTTCGTTGGCATCAAACCGGAAGGACAAGTGAAACGCTGGGATCGCAAAAACAAATCTTATGTGATGGTTCGCAGACCAGCCATCGTCGAGGTTCAACAACAACTTCATGGGAGGCGTTGAACTCCTCGACATGCTGTCTGCCCTCTACAAATACAACATCAAGTCTACAAGATGGTACATGTACATCTGGTGGCACAGTGTCACCATTGCCCTGATCAATGCCTGGATCCTCTACCGAAGAGACCGGAAGAAGCTGAACCCTGAGGAGAAGACCATGCCCCTGCGTCGCTTTCAGGCTTTTGTGGCCAGCTCACACGTCGCTGCAGGAAAGTTCAAGGTATTTATAAGCTATGTTTCTGATGTAAGCCTTTTCAATCAGCATGAATATTGTGATTGATTGTGAATTATTCTGATTGAAATAAATGCTCACTCATTCATTCATCCATTCCAGGTCAGAAGTGGCAGATCCCCATCATCCTCCCCCACAGGAAGCAGAACCCCTACACCACCACCACGCAAAAGGGCAAGGAAGACCCCGAGGGTGCCCAGCTATGTGCGCACAGATCACATCAATCATTTCCCAATATGGGGCAAAAGGCAAAGATGCAAGTATTGCAAAGGGGCACAGTTTTCATCTGTTTACTGTAACAAATGCAAGGTCCACCTGTACCTTAACAAGGACAGCAACTGCTTCCGGGCCAACCAAGAGGCATAATAAGAAAAATACATACAGCATATGTTTCCTAATACTTTGTTATGTTCATGCTGTTTTATGTTTTATTTATTTAGTAAAAAAAAAAATCTTAAAGTTGTTAAAAACGACTTGAAATACACCTTGTAATACCCCTTGTATTAAATATGATACAAAAAAGAAATGATACAAAGGAAAATACCACATATAATACAACTATAAAAATGTTTTAAGACCCGATAAAGTGTCAAAATGTTTGAATGTTCTGACCTTTCCTTCATAGTTCAGGTTTTACAGGGTTAAAAGCTTTTACTTTGAAGATAAAAATACTTTGAAGATAAAAAAACGGATGTTAAGCTGATTTCCTGTTATTTAACACAGCTGTGCCGAATCAGTAATCACTCGACTCCAGGAGACTGAGGAGAGAATTAGTGAATGAGAAAAGTTCCAACAGAGATCCTCTAAAATATAGTCTAACTATCACAGTATGTACGAAGAACCAGAAAACCTCTCGACAAAAGAGGATGAAAACATCTCTACAAAAATTCAAACACGCACTCGGACTGCAAAAAAAAAACTGAAGAGGAAGCATCATGAGAGTTTCGGTAAGTTTGGAAGCAGGCTAGTTAGTCGTTAGCCACCACCAGCTAGCTAGCTACCACGCTTTTCATGCAGAATTACCCATTTCACAAACTTTTAAATTTGGAGCTACTATTGAAAAAATGTTAATCACTTCAATCTTGCCATCATCTGGCAAAGGTGCTGCTGAATTGAAATAATTTATGAGCTACTGAATATCTATATAGTTATTAGCACATTTATCACTTCTGTAACAAATTATGTAAGCCGTATTTATTGTCTGTTAAATTAAGCGTTCGAATGCTACAATCATTGATATTGAGAGTGTGTGTTTAAGCTGGAGAAATTTTAATCTAGAAGCTGATAAATGGGCACTAATAGGCTCTTATTCACAGCATCCACATTGGAAAGGCCCAATTGTTTCCAGTATGGCTGCTGTGCATAGAGCCTGTTGGCAACTAAGGCTGCAACAACGAGTAGATTAAATAAATACAAATCGATCACTACATTTGTTCCCAACGAATTTGGTTATCGATTTTCATCCTCAACGAATCTCCGTTTTTTTTGTAACCAACTGCCGCTGTTTTTCCACTTGAAACACTCTTTTGTACAGTGCTAGCCGTAGCTATGCTATGGAATGAACCTTCTCGGTTCCCTTCCCTTACAATCCGATGCATGCACAATAATGACCGCTAACCAAAATAAAAACAATGGCGGCACGCGTACAATTTACCGAGAGCTTTTCAACCACAACGTCGTAAAGAAAATGATTACTCTGCACTTGTTTGGCACGGTAGTAAGTCCACAGTGTAATGCGTGACCATTTCAAGAGCAGGCACGTTGCATTATTCAGTAGATCGCCTCGTTGGCTTGTTAGCTAGGCGCTAGCCAGTTAGACCGGAAGCGTGATTGCGTGATGAAATGGATACAGTAGGCAGGCTCCGGATCCAGTACACCGGATCCGAGCAGTGAGTAGCTTAAAAGCCCCCACTCCATCGGCGGCGGTAAATAGACGCCCATTAAACTACTTTAAGATCTGCAAGGTAACTGGGTAGGCTACTAAGTATATCTGGGCACGCACTATAGAATTGTCTATTTAGTCCAAAATGTAAAAAATATATATACTTTGTAAATGTTTTTAAGTAGAGTATACATGATTAGAACATGCTTAAACATTCTACAATTAAGGTATAATATTTATACAATTGCTACAAAGCCCGTTTATCATGTCCTTTTGGGGCATAAACAATAAGTTGAAGGATAAAATAAAGTCTGATAATGATGTACCGTGCATGTCACTTCATGTATATTTTACAGTACTTAAAACCCTAGTGCCCAGTGGGCACCTATCCTGTATCCCATGCAATCCTGCATGACCAAGAACCAAAAAATATGGCTGAAATTTAATAAAAAACATTTTAATTGAAATGAAAATGGTATTGTAAACCTTTAGCCTAAAATATATATGTTTTAATCAAATCGAGCAGTAAGCAGAAGAGAAAAGGAACCATAGGAAATAAATGTATTTATGCATTTTATGAGTAGTAGACTTATCAGCAGATGAGAAAAATTGTGTAACATGTACTTTTTAATTAATTATTCATCTTTGTCTTTATTGTTACCTTTTGCCATTTTCCATTTTCCTTTTTTGTTTATTGTTTTACCTGATTCTCCATAACTTTCTGAGACTCTTATTGGGTTCCACCTGTATGGTATATTTACAATATGTACTGCGATATCAGTGCCAGCCGCAGATAATCCGGACGTGGATCCCACTGCTGCCACGCTGGCCTGTGCCAAGTGTGTCATGCTGGAATCCGTGGTGCAAGAGCAAATCTTTTTTCAGCAAGAGCTGATTTTTTTTTAAACAGAATGAAGAGTGTAAGTCAACAATTAATAGTTTTCACTGAGATGTGTACTCATTGATCTGCTGTCTTTGATTGAATACTGTATTAACAATTTGTAAAATAGTACTGCAAGTACATTTATACTTGTAAATGTTAAAATAATGACAAAAAGCATGAGGGCTTGTTTCCATTGTTGTCCATGTATTCAATTCAACATGACATGTAAGACATGCAATACAGTGCAGCATATCATCAATGTAGGCAAATAAAAGATAATAAAACAAATACAAAACTGCTAAGACTTATTCATGACCTATTGTAAGTAGCTGACAGGTGCTCTTTTATGGTGCTTTTGAAAGAGGGTAGGGAGTCACTTTTTGATGTGTGATGGTAGGTTGTTCTACACAATGGCAGAAGAATAGTAAAAGGCCTTCTTTCCCATGTTTGAGAACAACTGAGGAAGAATGATCAGTGGAGCTCCCTCTGGTGTTGTACCCATGAGGGTCATTCACATTGATCATTTCAATAAACATGCTGTGGAAATGCATGTGGACCACTCATCTGACCACCTAACTCATCAGCTGACAAACTGCCAACTTAAGTGGTCAGATGGGTGGGCCGCAAACGTTTTTTTAAACTTTCAAGTAGGCCCTGATCTGAAAAAGCTTGCGAACCATTGCACTAATGAGCTTCTTTTGGGATGTCTGTAGTTTAGTTTCTAATGAGTTCTAGGTGACCGCAAGGTGCATGCATAGTCAAAATAACATGGTCTAAATCGACTAATGATGTTGTCTGTTTGTTTAAGTGTCTTCTAACTGTCTACTGTGGTTCATATTTCATTGTTTTTATACAGTACAAACGGCCAAGGAGCCTGCCATATCCACTTCTACTGAAGGATCGGACCCTCAGTACCTCGCTCACTCAACTTCAGAATCCAGCTCATCTTCGGATGACAAAAAGAAAAAGAAGAAGAAGAAGAAGAAGACTAAGAGGAAGAAGAAGTCGTCCAAATATTCTCAGTCATCATCCACATCATCTTCCTCGTCCTCGTCCTCATCATCACCATCAGATGATGATGATGATAAGAAGAAGAAAAGGTCCAGGTCCAAGAAAAAACGCTCAAAGTCCAAGAAGAAGGCCAAAAAACAGATGGGGAAAACAACTGAGCCGAGATGTGTTACAAGAGGTAATTCATTTTAGAGCTTTAAAAATTAACATTCCATATTTAATGGCCAATAGTTCAACACAAATTATATCACTTGAAAAGAAACACAAGCCCTGAACATTCCCTATTCTGTTTGTTGGCTGTTTTACTTCTTCCCTCTTGCTCTCTTCACATATGTTGTCTGTTTGTTTAAGTGTCTTCTAACTGTCTACTGTGGTTCATATTTCATTGTTTTTATACAGTACAAACAGCCAAGGAGCCTGCCATCAGTCTTGGTTCCACTTCTACTGAAGGATCGGACCCGCAGTACTCCCTCGCTCACTCGACCGCTTCAGAATCCAGCTCATCTTCGGATGACAAGAAGAAGAAAAAGAAGAAGAAGAAGAAGACTAAGAGTAAGAAGAAGAAGTCTTCCAAATATTCAAACTCATCATCCACATCATCCTCGTCTTCGTCGTCCTCATCCTCGTCCTCATCATCATCATCAGAACAAGAAAAGGTCCAAGTCCAAGAAAAAACGTTCGAAGAAGTCCAAGAAGAAGGGCAAGAAACAGATGGGGAAAAGAACAGAGGCGAGATGTGTTACAAGAGGTAATTCATTTTACAAGAGGTAATTCATTTTAGAGCTTTAAAAATTAACATTCCATATTTAATGGCCAATAGTTCAACACAAATTATATCACTTGAAAAGAAACACAAGCCCTGAACGTTCCCTATTCTTTTTGTTGGCTGTTTTACAACACACCCAAAGGAGAAAAAAAAGGGGAAAAACTGCACCCTCTGCAGTTTTTTCTTTGAATTTGACTCTGGGGGGAGCTCCCAATAGATTGTGGATAACAGGATGTTGGCCGTTAGGTCCGCCCTCAGCCCTCCACTTCCAGTCCACCTGTCTTTGTTTACATTCCTAACATTCCTAACTATACACGTTGTAATAGGAGCTCCTGACAGTTTCAGCAGTGGAGCTCTGAATCTGTCTTGAAAGATTATTAGCTGCACACACACAACCTTGGTAGGGGGTGCTCCTTCCATTCCGACATCTCACCACTCCGACTAGTGGCTTCCGCGTGCGGTTATGGTTAGGGTTAGGGTTAGGTATAGGGTTCGTCAACGTCGGAAAGGCGACATGTCGGAAAGGAGAAATGCACCCCCTTGGTAGGCTACGGTGTCTGACGACAGCTGCACTTCTGTTGCTCCTGGAATCTAAGGCCCTGTTTAGACTGCGGTCAAATCGAGTCAAATCCGATTTATTTCTCAAATCCGATCTATTGGCCCGACTTTTCACACTGCATTTGCAAGTGACCAGATTGGATCTGTCACAGATCTGTGTGTTCAGAGTCAGACTGATTCAAACAACGTCAGCCCAAAGCCGCCCTGCGTCGACATATCCGCTTTGGTTACCGTGGTAACAACGTACAGTGGGCGTCATGACTTTTATCTCTTTATATGTTCTTTATTTTCCTCTGACACTGCAGATAGGACCTTGTGAACCCATTTTCTTTATATATTGCCTTGTTCCTGTACATTCCTACAAGTTTCACTTGTACTGAGGCATCCCTGCAAAGTGCTAGGAGACATCGAATTTCTCCGTCTGTCCACTGAATGCTGCTCGCCATTTCTTCTGTAAAACTTATGCTGCACTATTGTTTTGTTTTCATTATTATACCCCTTCTGCTCTCGTAAATCAAAATCAATGATCGCGCTCTGTAATGACGTCAGTCAATATCCTAAACCGTACAATGTATACAGTGAGATTTCATCTTTTTTCTGGGTGTTCCTTATTTGAATTCCAGGTAGTTTTTCAACCCTATGGGTGCTGCTTCTTCCTTTGCAGCCAGTGAAGCAGCCAGTGAAGCAGTGCCTCTGTGACACAGTGTGGGGAGACGGATGGCTCTGCCCCCCCGAATAATGAGATTGAATCACTTAGAAATGTCATGAGGAGGAGGGAGGCTCCCCGTCCCAGACCCCAGCTAAAGCACATTAAATATATACACACACACACACACACACACACACACACACACACACACACACACACACACACACACACACACACACACACACATTTTACCTACGGTATATAATATCCCCTCAGGCAGGCTGTATCTGTCTCTGTCCTCTCTTTTATCCATTTTTCTACAGCGTGGCTCCAAAGAGTCTGGGAGCAGTGCTAATCAAACATTTTCATGGCACGGACCCCCCCCCCCCCCCACCATATTAATATGTATTCGGCCACGGTCTGGAGGCCCCCTGAAAATATGTTAAAGGGTTTCAACAATATTCCAATTGTATTTTATTTTTTTGGAAAATAGCAGATCTACAAGAGCTTCTAGAACGGCTATGTTTAAATAGCCGATCGATGTGGTTGAACTGATTTCGATGCAGCATTAACTCATTTAGCTGGAACCTCATTAAGGACCCCTTAGGGTCCCTGAACCCGACTTTGAGATTTAGAAAAAGCAAGTTATTGGAATTAGGTGCTTTTTTTTCCATCATTCACACATGCGCAGATCAGTCCTGGGGCGGGACTTAACTGATCAGGAAGTACTGTAGAAACCGCACGCACACATAGACAAACATCCCTCCAAGTCCACCAACTAGACCTGAGGTCTTATTATTTCTTACACTGTGTTTTTCGTCAGCCTTTTGGTTATTTTTGTGCTTGGTGCAGTGATTTGGTGAGTACATATTTTATCCTTGCTCAAATCGTTTTGAAGTGTTGTAATTCAGTGAGGTTTATGTGGTTGCCTTACGATGCTGTTTGCTTTAACATCATATCATGACAGTCATGGATGAACTTACACCTGGTGTTTGCACTTTCTCCATTTACGGCCCATACATTTACAAAGACGTTCATATTTCAAATATAGTGTTTACCCCATGGCCACGGATGTTACAATACTGTACGGGCCTTCATATTTCAAATATAAAGTGTTTACCCCATGGCCACGGATGTTACAATACTGTACGGGCCTTCATATTTCAAATATAAAGTGTTTACCCCATGGCCACGGTTGTTGGCTACTGTACGGGACCCTCAGAAGTAACCGTATCTTCCGATCGTTGGCCATTTTCTCCTTATTCTTCCATATGCTTTCAACTACGCGACCCTATCGGTTAGGAGATGTACTGCACTAATAACTATGAGGAAATGGCCACCGATCTGATTGAAATTACAATACAGAAGAAACGGGTTCTTATGCGGGCCCGTACATAATCGTAACATCCGTGGCCATGGGGTAAGCACTTTATATTAGAAATCTGAACGTTAATGTAGATGTACTAAGCAAATTAATGGAGACACATGTGTCGTGTGGAGCTCAGCCAATGTTTGTAGCAGACGCACGCTGCTTTAAGGAACTGAGACCTGATGTGCAGAATGGTTGGTACCAAGTTGCTTATTTTTAACCTATAACGTTATCAGATACCTATTTTAGTGTGCTGATTAAGTTTACAATTAGTAATATACAGTCAGGACATCATCTTGATGCATTTTCATGTCACGGACCCCCCGTGACATTCAAATCAGAGAGATTCAAATCAGTACTGTAATTACAACTGTGGAGGTGGTGAGCTATGGCAGTGCTTTTCAACCTTTTTCATATCAAGGTCCATTATTTATTTGGCATTTGAGCCACGGAACCACCATTTGATGAGATTTAGACTCTCAGACCCAAGACTTGGACTTGTGGATGCTGTATTAATGTTGGTTCCATAGGAGAGAGAACATTTTAGTAATGTTGATCAAAATGACAATTCTTCTACATTCTCTAATTGTGTTACATCTTGTAAATTAAGTAATGCAGATGTTAAACAATAATTGAACTCTTGAGAGCCTAATATAAAACATATTCATCTTATGCTCTCAAGAGTTAAAGATCTTATAAGGGTCCATTTGGTTACCAACTAGATCATTTATCTGGGGACCACCTGGAACCCCCTCAAGGACCACTGAGAACCACTGAGCTATGGGAATCAAGCCATTTATATTCACGCAGCATGTTTTCGTTCCCATGATGTATTTAAGATTGGACTTTTGATATAAAAATACACAAATGATTTTTTTTGGCATCTATTATTGGGTATGTCCATATTAAGACCTCAGATATGCGTCTGAGTGTGAGAAACTTATTTTTCATTGCACTACGTCTTAAATGTGTAAATGTCTTCAGGCTCAAATATTTGGTGACCAGACCACCATCTGTCCCACCATCGCATAAGTAAAAGGTATTTTCACCTACAGTAATGTCTATACATTGCACAATTAATCTCCAGGTGTACATGTTGGCTTAAATTGTTGTTCTCTTCATAAGTGTCCTCTATTCAAGTGATGTTGTGCCTTTTCCAGAGCAGTCAAAGGTATTCTCACCTACACTAATGTCTACACATTGAACCTTAGAGGCCATATTCTGGGGTGAACATTTAGCCAAATTGGCCGATTATACTAGCTCACAACAGGTTGAGCTTTCAAAGTGGATCTGCAATTTTTGGCAAAAAGATTTAATGTAGAGGGACATACAATAGCAGAGGCTCTACTACAGACTAGAGCAGGGGTTCTCAAACCTTTTTATACCACAACCCCATATTATGAGGGTTTTTCTTTTTGGGCCATGGAAGTTTAACTGTCAATGTTTTATATGGTTGTAAGAGGTATCCTCACATACACTAATGTCTAGTCATGATGTGTTGTGAGCTTGTAGACGGGCTATTTGGTGTAGATCACAAAAGTTCAGTTGGCTTAACTTCTCTCTCTTCTTGGGTGTTGTGCATTCCAGCTTAGCTTCTCGGCTGACCATCATAGCTGACCCGTCGTCCGTCCATCTTCCTGAGCAGTAAAAGGTATCCTCACGTACACTAATGTCTACACATATAACATTAACCACTTGAATCCCTGAGTCATTATTCTGGGGGATACATTTGTCCAAAATGGCCGATATGCAAGCTTGCAACAAGTCGTGATGTGTTGTGAGATTGTACACTGGCTATTTGCTGTACTTTACAAAAGTTCAGTGTTGGCTTAACTTCTCTCTCTTCTTAGGTGTCGTGCATTCCAGCTCAGCTTCTCGGCTGACCATCAGAGCTGACCCGTCGTCCGTCCACCTCCCTGAGCAGTAAAAGGTACACTAATGTCTACACATATAACATTAACCACTTGAACCCCTGAGTCATTATTCTGGGGGATAGATTTGTCCAAAATGGCCGACATGCAAGCTTGCAACAAGTCATGATGTGTTGTGAGCTGGTAGACTGGCTAATTGTGAGCTTGTAGACTGGCTATTTGGTGAGGATCACAAAAGTTCAGTGTTGGCTTCTCTCTCTTCTTAGGTGTTGTGCATTCCAGCTCACGTTGAACAATTCATTTTGAGTAAAAGCTGATTTTAAAACCACCCTCAAACCCCACCTATTCAAACTTGCATTCCCCCCAATTCAAATGCCTCCTTGCCTTTTGCTTTTAATGATTTTGTTTTCTTAGTTTTTACCCTTTAACTAGTTATCATCTTAAGTTTATTAAGGTTTCGAGGCCAATAGGCTCGAAGCCTTTCTTGAGATTGTAGGCGTTCTTCCGCCGTTTTTTCAGTTCTGGCCCAACCGTGCGGTCGCTTTTTACGAAACTTGGCAATATGGTAGAGGGCTATGCCAAACGGCGAAGACCCGAAACTCAAAACCATCGGCCAAAGGGTGGCGCTGTAACAATCAATTGAAAAATGCCAACTTTGAACAGGTACAACTCATGCCCTGTTTGACCTACAGCCATGAAACTTCGATACACACATGCGTCTCCTCATGCCGAACAACTTTCACATTCTGATTCTTTTGACCTCTGACCTTTAGATCTCCCACCATTTTGAATTATATGAAAAACAGTAAAAATCTATAGCTTTCTGGGATCTTTGAGCAATATGCACGAAACGTTTTACACATGAACTTTGGACCTCTGCCGACAAACGTGAGCAAGCGGATTTTCCATAAGGGAAAACGTTAAGCTTTTATAAGCCAATGAATATTGCAGTTTTATGACAATTATTAATCTGCCCCTAACACGTTCATGCAGACTCTCATTTGTTTGAAACTTTGCAATAATGTAGAGGGTCATTCCAAGTATCACTGAAACCAATCTTACTCCAATTGGTCAAAGGGCGGCGCTATAGCAATTTTTTGAAAATGCAAACTTTAAACAGGCAAAAGTCATGCCTCGTTTGGCCGACAGCCATTAAACCTGCTTATATGTGCCTTGACTCATGAGGAACAAATCTATCAATTTGACCAGTAAGCTCCGCCCTTAGATTGTCTGCAATTTTGAGCAGTTTGAAAAACATTTAAACCCAGGATTTCTGAGCAATTTGCGTGAAAGTGTGTCATGTTTCTGAACTCCCTTTTCACCAGTTCAGGTCTGTTGGTCCAATGGCTTAATCATCTCCCTTGAAACCACAGGGTCGCCGGTTCAAATCCCACCTCATGCAGACTTCATCTCAATTGCATTGCACACAACATGACTGTATCAATGAATAAACGTGCAATTGTTAAATTAAATGCTTATTGAGAGTAGTTATTTTCAATGTATGACGTACTTAATTCCCTCGTTTGTTTTGTTGGATTCTCCTTTTTCACTGACTAAGGCTGTTGATTGAATAGCTTGATCAGTACAGTGTTAGCCTCATGTGCCGAAGGTCCACGGTTCAAACCCCACTCATCACAGTTTACATTTAAATTGCATTGTACAAAACATGACCCTGTTAATTCACACATGTGCAATTTTTAAACAATAACATGAAATGCTTTTGAGAGTAGTTGTTTTTTATGTATGACATACTTTCTTGTGAAAATAGCCGATCTACAATCTCACACCTTTTTAGATAGCAACGCATTGTGAGCTTGTAGATCGACTATTTTCACTAGTTTCCATTCCGAGGAGACACAAAAAAAAATCTTTATTGGTAAATGTTTTGTGAACCAGTGATCTAGAGTAGTAAGCGAAACAGAGGCTTGGTTCATAACGGACGGAAAAACCTATAGATATCAACAGACACCATCAGGGAGGCCATATCTCTAGCTCTGCCGGGAGAGGGATAGTCTGGTTACCTAACGTGCAATCACGCTTCAGCATTTCCTAATTCCCCCATAAGATGGGAAAGCTACACTCTCATTGACTGCTGTTTTCAAATCACACCTCCTCATTTCCATTTAATGGAAATGCTTGATTCTAATTAGCTGGGGAAAAGATGGAGGTGGAGATAAAGAATTTGGAGACACCTGATTCGTTTTTCTGCAACCAACCAGCAAGCGTTCCTTCCAGCTTCTCTCATCTTTTTTTTTCAAGCACAGGTGTGTTGATTAGGCTACAGCTGAACTTATGGTGTACTCTGCTTGCAAGTTGCTATGACATCAAAGGGGCTCCAATGGAGCTGAAACCTTGCCCTTTTCCAGTAAAATAGAGTTTAATAGCAATTATTTCATTCATGTATTTGTATGTTTGAAAAGAAGATGTGTATATTTTGCAATAAATCTGCACTTTATTTCTACAGCTGTACTTTTGACTTGTTTCTACCAAAGATATCTGTAAAAATAGGAATCGAACTGGTGACCTTTCGATCCACAGCTCCCCTTCCCCCTCCTCCCCCTTTTTTCCTCTTCTTCCCCCCCTCACCCAGGCTATTGTTCCCCAGCTTTAGCGGAATGAGAAGAGAGGCAGCCTGTGAATCCATACGTCGCTGGTTCGATCCCTGTCCCCAACAATGTGTTGAGGTGATTATCATTTGGAATTCCCCCTATTCCCATGGATTGGATCCACCCCTCTCACTAATCACATGCACAGTACAATTTTTAGCTACTTTTACTTTACTACTCTACTCTACTACAATTACAGCAGAAGACAGCTTTAGTTACTTGTTACTTTGCAGATGTAATTATTGATACAACACCTACAGTAACCACATACAGCCGGTCTACAATGTGACGCGTTATGAGCTTGTATGTATATAATAAGCAACCCATGCTGTATGATAACTTACCACATATGAAATCCAATCCTGTCTATCCTTTACACTGTCTACCGCAAGTCTGTAGGTCCCTGGTTCAAACCCCAATTTAACCAGTCCAAATATAATTTACTGAACAAAAATCATGACTTTGTTAATTAATGCATGTTCACTTCTTCTCTATTCCCATGGATTGGATCCACCCCTCTCACCTGCTCTCACTCATCACCAATCACACCTGTCTTCACTCACAACTCATTAGTGGCCTGGTGGCTTTTTGTTTGAAATAATGTTTAGTTTTTCAAATATTTAACTTTAAGCGCCCAATGCCACGGTATTGGCCATGGCCATTTAAAGGATAGCAACATTAACAAACAAATGAGTCTATACCTGTAACAATGCTCTATACACCAGGGAACCAGATTACTCATATGCAGTGTTGCCTTTGCCAGGATTCAATCCCATGACCTTGCGGTTCAAAGGCAAGAGCTCTTCCAACTGAGCTACCCAGACACAAGACACATTATACATTGGCATTTGATGAACGTGCAACTTTTACACTACAGATTTTTTTTACAGCACTCTACGATTTAATCAAAAAAATCTAAGCTGTGTGATATATACATTTTGAGTTAATACCATTAATATCAACCTATGTCCCTCTGTACTCTAGCAATTAGTGCACCTGGTGATACCTAGCCTGTCAGTCATTGGCTCCTCAATGGTGCTGAAAAGTGTACATGTACATTTACTCAAGTACCAATACATGTGCTTACAAAGCACAGTACAATTTTGAGGTACTTTTACTTTACTTTACATTTTTGTTACTTCTACTCTACTACAATTACAGCAGATGACAGCTTTGGTTACTTGTTACTTTGCAGATGTAATTATTAATACAACACCTACAGTAACCACATACAGCCGATCTACAATGTGACGCGTTATGAGCTTGTATGTATATAATAAGCAACCCATGCTGTATGATAACTTACCACATATGAAATCCAATTCTGTCTATCCAATGGCTCAGTCAGTACTGCGGCCATAGCTGAGTGGTTAGTCTACCCGCAAGTCTGTAGGTCCCTGGTTCAAACCCCAATTTAACCAGTCCAAATATAGTTTACTGAACAAAAATAATGACTTTGTTAATTAATGCATGTTCACTTCTTCTCTATTCCAATGGATTGGATCCACCCCTCTCACCTGCTCTCACTCATCACCAGTTAATACCATTAATATTAATCTCTCTCTCTCTCTCTCTCTCTCTCTCTCTCTCTCTCTCATCCAATCCAATCCACTTTATTTATAGAGCACATTTAAAAACAACAGTGTTGAACCAAAGTGCTGTACACTCAGTAAAATACTAAAATAAACAAGAGAACACATTCACTGTATCCACTGTTGGAAATTAACTGATTGCTAATTGCTTGCCTGAAACACCATTTACAAATGTAATGATTGGTTGATAGTTAATCAGCTACCTAATAAATATCAGACAAGATAGTGGTCTGATGGTGCAAGACAAAATGGCGACTGTAGCCAAAAGACCATAGTACAAGTAAATTAATCGATCCAGTTGTCTGGATACATTCATTGCGTTACCCCAAATTCTGTTGGTAGAAGCGGAAGAAATTATTTCAATTTTATACTGCAAAACTCCAGGGATGAATTCATCCCTGGAGTTTCTTTCATCACAGAAAGACAGCCACAATTTGTACAAGCCGAACAGCAGGAGACTCCAGTGGTACTCAAGCGAATAAGAAAAGGAGTGAGTAAGTAAACCTATCTACTTCCCTTCTACTTTAAATGTCTATTCATGTTATTTTACAATGCATTAACACTGAAATATCAAGGAAAAAACATGCACTAAATCTATTTTATTCATGTATTTAACAGGTAACAGAGGAGCACCATTTGATATAATATTTAATGCATGGTCAACAATGGATGTCACTGATCTTGACTTCACACCAAAGGAACCTCCAAACAAACAAACCATGAACATCAAAGACGTATTCAACTTGAATATTCTACAACATTTATGTAAAATAATCATCGTCAGAATATAGGATTTAGGGTAGAAAGCACTTAAAGATGGAGTGCCATGATATTTTTCAACCTTAAAACCTGATCATAAGGTATTATTATTATGTAAGGATTTAAAAAAAAAAAAAAAAAAGTGTACAGTAAGTGTAAAATGTTGTTTTTATGTGGACACGCCTCCAGTTCATTAAGTATACCTGGTTCTCAACTTAGCACCTCCTCCACCACCTTAGCACCACCCACCAGTCCCT